>NC_090926.1:387712148-388015178 GCF_040938575.1 Ambystoma mexicanum | reverse complement strand
GATGTGCCCCTGTTTTGGCGGATCATCTGAAGACTTCACCAGAAGCAGAAAGAAGAACTCATTCTTGGAAACTGGCTGAAGGTACAGTCTGCCTTGCTTCTTCCACCAGGGAAGGAAGGCCAGGATTTCCAAAGAGGGAAGTAAGATTCCTCCCCTAAACATCTCCCAGGGAATAGATGGAGATTAAGAGCCCAGAGGACTCTCAAGCTACAGAACCAGCACCTAGCCAGCACACAGCGTGCCCTGCTAGGCTCTGCAGCAAGTTTCCTAGGTAGGACGTGGCAGATGGTCTCTGAAGCTACAACCAAGGACAAGGCAGCTGCCTGCAACACACTCCACAGTTCTGACAGAAGCCCGTTGAAGAAGCTTGGTGAATTGCCTGGATGAGCATCTACCGACGTCTGCCTCAAAGGACATTTTCAAGCCAGTTCAAGCTGCAACCAATTACAACCCTGACCGTTGCCAACGGCAGTCCCTTAAAGACATCCGAGATATCTCAAACAGTGCTTCAGAACCACCAAACACCACTGAGACCACGATTCCTGACCCCCAGCTGCTGAGTAGGACATTCTGCAGCCATTCATCCAACTTCGCTCAACGAACCGTCTTGCTGCCTGATATCCGCAGCTGACTCCCATCTTGGACTCTGTCACAGAAGCCTGCAAAGCGCTGTGAAGCCAACTCGACCCTGTCAAGCACCAAGAACACCTACAGCACAATGCACATTGTGGTTCTGTCCCCCTAGTCCTTAGAAGGCCCCTAGAGACATATTAAGACCCATTGCTCAATTTGTGCTAAAGATAAAGACCTGAAAATGTCTTGTTTAATAACCATACCGACTACCCTCCTGTCAGTATCCAGACTGCATGCCTTTTCCTTCTTTGAAACTGTCTGTCCTCTGCATTCCTTTACAGGGTGGGTTGTATTTCGTAGTGTTGTTAGACTGTCTGTTGTGATTAATAAAGTCGATATTTTTGATACAACCTTGCGGGGATAAGCCTGCTGTTCTGTCCATGTTACCAAAATTGGACAAGGAGGTTTATAATTTGCTTGTAATTCCCCTCTGTTCAGATCCCTTCTGGTGTACTAGAGGTGTGAGGCTCATTGGTGGTTTAGAAACTGATATTAACCCGGGGACCACTGGTACCCCGGATGTTGATTCATCACACTGTGCTAGTATTGCTACCCCTGACCTCCCCAAATGCGTTGTGCTTGCATATACTGTCATTTCAGTGCAGAGATCAGAATTAAAGCATGCCATGCAGCCAGCACTGGAAATGTGGGTCTTAACGTCGGGAATAGAATTGTGGCATCTTGTCCATGAAGAGAAATAGTGGGGTACTTATTGTTGCACAATCCTGAATATTCTGCTGCAATAGATCAACATATCCAGATTCTAGCGTCATTTAGAGACATGTTTGGAGTGGGGCCAAGGATGGGGCATCATTGTTTTCAACATCAATGTGCATACAATCTTTAGAAAACATGTGTTCATAAGAATGCAATGTAGACCTGCTGAACAGGCATTTTTCTGGATTTATTGTCAGCTGAGCTTCTTACTCCATGCACACTTACTTCCGCGTGTTGCTGTGTGCCACCTGTCTAATGGGATATCATGACTGCAGTTGATGCAGTTTGGAATATGTCCAATGATGTTGTGGAGCTAGTCCTGATATACGCCAGATGCTGAGACACTCCAAAGATTAAACCCTTGCATCTGTGTACACTTCGATGATCCACAAACAGTGTTATATATATCTAGTCGGGATGCAATTCCATTTAGAGTGTCCTTTATTAATGCCACTTTTGAAAAGCCTGTAGAGCCAAATGAATTGCTTGATTGGATGACACATGTGTGCAGATACACATGTTGTGTGCATCTCCTTCCCAGTGCACATGAACAACAGGGTGGAGCAAGATGCAGGCTCAATTATATTGTGCTCCAGAAGTAACTTTATTTTTGCTAGAACTTGTTTTTACACATTGAAAGGTAGGGCTCGGTAATGTGCCACTGGTTTGACCATCTCGTCACTGTGAAACCTTAGCTGATGTTCTCCACGTTTTCCAATGCCCTTGAATAAGGATGGGAATACCGTGTGCATGAGCGGGATGTTGTCTCCTTCACAGCCACACATAGTGCCATATAGAATTTGTATCAGTCCTAGAGCAACAGCAGTATCTTCACTGAATTCCGGTTGTTGAATCGATCGGCCACTGATTGGCCCACACACAGCGTACAGAGCCCACGAAGCCCTGTCTGCTTTCTATGTCCAGTGTTTGCTGCTCAGAGAAAGGAAGCGAAGCACAGTGCAGTGAGCAATTGCAGGTGAGGATAGCCTGGGGCTGGTGTGGTGTGGGGTGAAAGGGTGGAAGGGTGGGCATGTGGGGTGGGATGTGGGAGTGGGCTCAGAGGGTACTGGGCGAGCTAGGTCTTGGGGCATAGGGAGGAGCACCCAGTAAGTGCACAGATGGGAGGGGAGTGGGTGGAGAGGAGACTGGGGGTGAAGTCCCCATAAGCAAGGAGAGTAGGGGAAAGGCGGAGGGGGGTAGATGAAAAGGGATTCGGTGAGAGGTACCTCAGGGGAAGGAATCAGTGGGCAGGATTTGGTGGGCAGGATTACATTACTGGGGGATTCGGGGAGCTGTGAGTCGACCCTCAAGTGGCCTGCATGGTTCTAATATCTAAGCAGTGCTTAACACTTTCCTTTGCAAGGAAGATCTTGAGCAGAGCCACAGGGATGCATGTTCATCATTGCCAGGGGCAGTGGAGGACTGGTAATCATTATTAGATGGTCTGCTTTCCCTATTACATGAACAGGTGCACTCATTCCAATGGGAAACACCATTGGCTGTTCTTTTGCTTGAGGGAGGAGAGTGGGGCTGTTTGCAGTAGCTCTGTTGTTCTCAAACTGGAAGTCGTAACCGTTAAATAATGCTGCATTACAATGGGAGCTACCTGTCACACATAGGCTGCTGTAATGCTCTTTCCAGGAGTGGCGCAACACCAATTGGCTGACTGGGCTTCAGAGGCACCCCACCTAACTGACATTTTGGGCTATGTTGACTTGACCTGGCTGCCCTACAGAGCAGAAATGAACAGTTCCAGACAGAACTGGACACAGACGGTGCAGACAATAAAGCATTTCACTGTAAGGTCCCACATTCATACATTCATTCATATGCATACATTTCTAGGCAATTAAAATCGTGATGGGGTGTTAGCACTTGCATGCCAGGGGAGTGGAAGGGTAGAGAGGGGACAGGAGACTGCTCATTCTCACAGCAGTCCTTAAGTGGGTTCTTTAATGCTTTCAGCCTTAAAGGCGAGAGTTAAGTGCTTTTAAGATTGAAGCTGTACTAGAATAGGCCCATTAGAATGCGTAAAGAAGTTTGACCCTCCCTCACCACCTCTGACGTTCGCACTTCTCCCAAATTTTGAAGGGTTATCCACCTCCCAAAATCTAGGTTTTGTTACGCCCCTGCTTTCCAGTGCTCAAACCCGTGTGTGAAAGTTCTGATGCTGGGCAGGAGAGCCGCTCTCAGGAACCTGACAGGACCCTGGGAGAGCCGCTCTGCTGGCCAGTGTTTAAACTTTGCTTCACACAAAGTGTGTGCACTGAAAGGTCACCCCTCATCCTGCAGACCCCCTCCACAGCCTGGAGCAGCAGCGGAACTTTTGCAGTCCCGGAGAGGGGGGGTGCAGAACGCAGGACCCGCGTTGGCCACCCCAGCCTTCCTATGAGTTGTGATCTTGGTAAGGTCATACTACCAAGATCACAGCTCACAGGAAGGCTCACGGCAGAGAGCTTAAAGACCGATACATTTAATGCTTTTTTAAATGAGTTGCCAGGCACTGCCTCGCAGGTAATGAAGAAAGCCACACCTGTGGTAATTAGCCTGCAAGGCTGAGTGTGCCTGATAAAGTAAATAGAAAGTGTGCTACAAAAAATCCTGGAAAAAATAAACATTGTGTCCCAGCAGCGGCTGCTCCTTCCTTCTGGCCAGAGCAGGTGCTCCTCATGTCTCCTTGTCCATCTGGCAAGTAGTGTGTTGTTTTCAACACATATCGTAATGTTACTGGGAAAAGAGAAAGAAAACCATGTTCCCGGATGTGGGTGGGACAGTGATATCCCTGTTTCATCGTCCTCTAAGTTCCCAGCCTCTGAGCATTGACCCTACTCCTTAAATGCTCAGAGGCTGGTAGGAACTGACGTGACCCTCCCTCAGCTCCCCGCCCCTTTCCTATCTCTTGCACAGACTGGGGTGGGGTCTACAAAGTCGGACCTCACCCTAGTCCTTTTGAGGGACAGGGCAGAGGGCTGGGTGTTAAGAAAAGGATGCTTGGGGGCATTTCTTTCTTAATGCCCCCAGGCATCCTTTTCAGCTGCGTTTGACGGCTTTTAAGTGACGGCCGGAGATGGCCTGCACTGAGCATGTGTTTGTTTGTTTGTTTGTTTGTTTATTCATTTGTATTGCGCTCCAAACCCAAGGGTATCAGGGCGCATCGGTTACAAGGACATTCTCAGCTTAGTTGCAGAATAGGTAAATTATACATTACAGATACATATATAAAATGAGGACAAGGAGAGCAGGTTACATTGATGATGACAATAAACAAACATTACAGATACATACATAAGGTAACCACTCCTTAGAGTGCTCCCCGCTGCACATTCAGTGCAGCCCCACCATGTCCATGAGTGACAGGATTTTCCCGGTACTCGTGGACATGGTGGGGAGTGCCATGGTGTGTGGGGCTCCGCCTCTCCCGCCAGGGGTGGACTGGGAATCAAAAGAGGCCCTGGAAATAATTTTCACAGTGGCCCATATATCACATTTTCACCAACACCAGCCCTTTTCCTATGGGAAATATTACAAATGCAACACAAACGAGGCCCAGGGTGCCGAGGCCTACTGGGAAATCTCCTGAGTTCCCAATAGGCGAGTCCACCCCTGGCCAAATACTACTAGAATAGATGCCTTGATATGCTATGATTGGTTATTTATAACGCGCTTAATACCCAGAGGTTTCTAAGCGCGGACCCGGGAAACGAATCGGTGTCGGTGTTGCTCAGTGAGCACGTTGCCCCTGAGCTATCCTCCCTGGACTCCCTTGCAGTTATGAGAGCTGTTCACCCGGATTAGTAGAGGAGTCATGGCGTCTCCCTCTTGATCTTGGATACAAGACAGTAAAAGAGCATTTGAGGAGGAAGTAGGCATTTAAAAAATGAATGATTCTAATGACGATATTGGCTCTTTATCCTGGAAGCTGTGTCATTCGTGCAAATATGCCTGTGTCACCTGAAGCGGAGAGGAAGTCCTTAAGCTCGGTTTACAGTAGAACTCGCAAATACTGTTCATTATTTTTATGAACAGTGTTGACCGACTTCCATCCATTTTTTAAATAGAATGTCAAATCTTTGTTTCTGGAAAGGGGCGAATGCAACCGCATGTTCTTTGAAAGGGGGTGGCAAGTGATTCTGGGCTGCTTGCATGATAGATACTCTGACAATATGCAGCTTTCGCCATTTGAATTTCACATTCTCGCTTTACTTGTGCTTTGCAGCGGATGCTAACATCCCGTCCCAAACCGGATGCCACCCCATGGTTTTTTTAATCATTTCATATTCACCTTTTTATTGCCCTTCAAGGCTTTGTTGAGACTTAGAACAGCTTTTTTTAAAATTTACATTTTTTTTTAAATTTCATAGAGTTTTCTTTTTCTGGGACAGATGTCTGTAGGGACTCTTTAAGGTTATAGTTCAAAATATAACAGGTGTGGCACACTCATGTCCTGGTATCAAATACAAAATACTCCAAAGTCAACCTGGTATCTTGCAAGAATAAATATATTGATAATATATCCCGCATCTAAATCGCATATGGACTTTGACTTTGGAGTTTTCGGTATTTGATACCAGGGCATGGGCGCGCCACGTCTGTTATATTTTGAACTATATTTTCACTGGTTGTAGGAGCTGTTGGGCGCACCTATATTGTAACATTGGCAACGCAGCTCAGCCCCCTTAATGTATCTTTGAGTGGGCATAGCCCACAGCCATAGGCATTATACCCACAATCCCTCTTTAAGGTTAAATGGACATGAAGCAGCTGACCTCGCTGACTCCCGAGAGGCCACTTTGGCAGCATAGACCGCCCACCGGGCAGCATTAAAGGATTCCCGTGATCGCGTTTGGGGAGTGGGCCAGAGCTGTTAGTTTTATATGACCTTTTCTAAGTTCATTCTCAAAATGTATGTCGTCTTCGGGTAGTTTTGCTCTGTTTGTTGTTATAATGTGGGAGGTGGCTGCATTTAAAATGGAAATATCTTCATAAAAAAGGAATCCATAACTAGTGAGTGTTTTAATGTCCTATAATGCCATCTGTAAACCGCTCTGCTTTCAGCCAGCCTTTCCACAAATCTCCTCAGTACACATTGGACCCATTAGGATATACAATATCTGTATGCATTCTTCCTTTTTTGTGTAAATTGAGGCTCTTCATATATAATGTGTACTGTTATGTGGTGCTTGCGCCACCAATAAGCCCAAACCATTGCATTACAGATGGGGAGAAATTGCACAAGAGAAAGGACACAAAGCTTGTAGGTGTTTGGTTATTTGCCTACCCATTGACTGCACAGGGCTACGCTAATCCCTATGGTCAGTCCCATCCAGTTCCTGCCCCTCCGCGCCCAAAAAACATCCTCCTGGGATCTCTTTGAGCTAACTTTATCAATCTTTATCCTTCCGCCCCAAAGAGGCCCTAAGGCCAGATCAGGGCTGGACTGCCCCACCGGGACACCGCGATATCCCCTGGTGGACCTCTGGCCTTAGGGCCTCTTTGGAGCAGAAGGAAACACATCCGCCTCTTCCTGGATGGTTTGCCCTGAATTGGCTGCCTGCAGTGCAGGCTGCCATCACTAGGCGATGCGCATTCATTTTTTCTTCCAGGCAGGGCTGGGCCTGCGCATAAGGCCTCCTGGGCTGGGCCCCGGAACCGCACGTGCCCTGCACACTACACAGATTGCTAGCGAGGTCAGCAGCAGGTCAGGCTGCAGTAGCTGGCCGGGCTGCGTGAGGCCTTCGTCTGGCAGTGGCAACTTCCATCATGTTGACTAAGGTAAACTGAACACTGATAATATTGTACGAAGGAACTTTTGCTATGGCAATACATTAATGCCTACTGACTGCGCCCTCCAAGTGTCAGTTGCATATCATTTTGATCATAAAAACTGCGCTCTTTGCTTCGATCGGAACATGTTAAGGAAGGAATATTGAAATTCAAAATTAGGAAATAAGACATGTAGACAAACACCTCTTTCGTAAAATGAATGCTTAGCGTTCATGTACCTGCAGGGTGACCTGCTTTTATTTCTTTAAATGCGCTTTACGATTTAAACAGACGTCGCAATTTGCCCATGACAGGTCATTACAGCAGTGATGTACAGGCACACACATTAGTACAGTGCGGTGGTGAAATTGCATCTTAGAAAGAGAGTGGCATAAAACATAGACCAGACACTCAGGGTGCTAAGTGCTATTCACTTTTTCTCAAGGCAGAGAAGGGTCACAAAGACTCACTTCGAGAGCCCGTCCCTCGCGGTCCATGGCCCCTCCCCAAGCCCGCCAGTGCCAGTAATTGCAGCAGGTGCAGCTTTAACGTGCATGTATTTACGTCAAGCCTGTATTTTGTGTCTGCGTGGAATTGGTCAACTTGCCAGGAGGACCGTCTCTTGCAATGTCCCAGTTTTACACAAGCCAAGCACCGGCTTTATTCTTCATCGTAACCAATGCAATCCAGACTAGGAAACGGGGCGAGCCTTGGGCACTACAATGGAGATCCTGCTCAATGGCGACCATCGCGAAGGAGAACTCTGCACTCTCCTTTCATGAAACTGGGCTCGTTTAACAGAGCATACCTACAAAACAATAAACATCTGAAGCAGAATAATTACAATTATTTAATAACTAAAGGGGATTCATAAATGAAATATGGGTTGCAGTCTGGGTACATCATTTACTTCGATTTTCCCAATGTTGAATGAAACTTTAGAGAGGCGAAAACGACAAACCTAAGTTGATGAGCCTCCATGCTGACGAATTTCCCAATGCCCGTAGGAAAAGAATAGGGTCAGGGAAAAGTCAGTAAAAGAGAAAGCAAAGAAAAAGCAGTGACAAAGCCAACAGTTTGGGCTTTTATGTAGATACAGGATCAGCATTGTTCAGGCACTGCTATAATGGTACTACCTAGTCATAACATGACAACAACTGGCAGATGGTGTCAGTACCTGGGCATATCATGTCCGTGCATGGCAGACGCGTATACAAGAGACAGAACAGAACTGTTGGCTTTGCCAGTGCCTTTTATTGTAACCAGGATTTCAGTGCAATGAACAAATGGAAGGATGCACATACTGCTCATAAATCAGGTGGCCTAAGGCACACTTTCTTAATGCATGTTTATAACACCAGGGGCTGGTTTATAGCTTGAACTAACCCATTACCCTTCATACGGCTGTGCAGAAAGCACAGTGTTAGCTCAAACAGGTCCCTGTGGGATGTGTTTTGGGAGGGCAAGAGCAGTTACAGGCTGGGAACAGCTATATAGATTATCATGGCCATGGACGATCAACGAGTAGGTAAATAACTAAACTGAAACCAATAGGCAGTGTGGCCCTACACGCACCCCATCTCCCTCTCATATGTTCACTTCTCAGGACAACAATTTGGCTTATAGGCAGCACTTACAGCTCTGTCCAATAGCCCACACTAAAATCAAAACACGCATTGGCAATGCCAACAGGTTGGGCTTTTATGTAGGCATGCAAAAACACCTGTCGGGTACTGCCATAGTTGTATTAACTGCCCATTGACGGTAGCAGGTGCAAAATCGTTCGAGTACCTGGGCATCAAATAGCAGTGTCTGGCAAATGCCTAGTACCTTATACACAAGCCAAAACTGTTGGCTTTGCCAGTGCTTGTTTTTAACGGGACTTCAGTGAAGGACATGCATAGTTCTTACAAATCAAGTGGCAGAAGGCAGACTTGGTTAGGACATTTTAATTACAACAGTAGCAGGTTTACAATTCCAATTAAGTAATTGATTCTCAGAAGACGGCTTTGAAAAACAGTGGCAGGAATTTCGAACATGGTAAAGATTGATAAAGTTAGCTCAAAGGGATCCCAGGAGGATGTTTTTTGGCCGCGTAGTGGCAGGAACTGGATGGGAATGACCATAGGGATCAGCGTAGCCCTGTGCAGTCAATGGGTAGGCAAATAACCAAACACCTACAAGCTTTGTGTCCTTTCTCTTGTGCAATTTCTCCCCATCTGTAATGCAATGGTTTGGGCTTATTGGTGGCGCAAGCACCACATAACAGTACACATTATATCTGAAGAGCCTCAATTTACACAAAAAAGGAAGAATGCATACAGATATTGTCTATCCTAATGGGTCCAATGTGTACTGAGGAGATTTGTGGAAAGGCTGGCCGAAAGCAGAGCGGTTTACAGATGGCATTATAGTACATTAAAACACTCACTAGTTATGGATTCCTTTTTTATGAAGATATTTCCATTTCAAATGCAGCCACCTCCCACATTATAACAACAAACAGAGCAAAACTACCCGAAGACGACATACATTTTGAGAATGAACTTAGAAAAGGTCATATAAAACTAACAGCTCTGGCCCTGTCCCCAAACGCGATCACGGGAATCCTTTAATGCTGCCCGTGGACAGTCTATGCTGCCAAAGTGGCCTCTCTGGAGTCAGCGAGGTCAGCTGCTTCATGTCCATTTAACCTTAGAGAGGGATTGTGGGTATAATGCCTATGGCTGTGGGCTATGCCCACTCAAAGATACATGAAGGGGGCTGAGCTGCGTAGCCAATGTTACAATATAGGTGCACCCAACAGCTCCTACAACCAGTGAAATATAGTTCAAAATATAACAGACGTGGCGCGCCCATGCCCTGGTATCAAATACAGAAAACTCCAAAGTCAAAGTCCATATGCGATTTAGATGCGGGATATATTATCAATATATTTATTCTTGCAAGATACCAGGTTGACTTTGGAGTATTTTGTATTTGATACCAGGACATGAGTGTGCCACACCTGTTATATTTTGAACTATAACCTTTAAGAGTCCCTACAGACATCTGTCCCAGAAAAAGAAAACTCTATGAAATTTAAAAAAGTGTAAATTTAAAAAAAAAGCTGTTCTAAGGCTCAACAAGGCCTTGAAGGGCAATAAAAAGGTGAATATGAAATGATTAAAAAAACCATGGGGTGGCATCCGGTTTGGGACGGGATGTTAGCATCCGCTGCAGAGCACAAGTAAAGCGAGACCGTGAAATTCAGATGGAGAGAACTGCATATTGTCAGAGTATCTATCATGCAAGCAGCCCAGAATCACTTGCCACCCCCTTTCAAAGAACATGCGGTTGCATTCGCCCCTTTCCAGAAACAAAGATGGGACATTCTATTTAATAAATGGATGGAAGTCGGTCAACACTGTTCATAAAAATAATGAACAGTATGTGCGAGTTCTACTGTAAACCGAGCTTAAGAACTTCCTCTCCGCTTCAGGTGACACAGGGATATTTGCACGAATGACACAGCTTCCAGGATAAAGAGCCAATATCTTCATTAGAATCATTCATTTTTAAATGCCTACTTCCCCCTCAGATGCTATTTTACTGTCTTGTATCCAAGATCAAGAGGGAGACGCCATGACTCCTCTACTAATCCGGGTGAACAGCTCTCATAACTGCAAGGGAGTCCAGGGAGGATAGCTCAGGGGCAACGTGCTCACTGAGCAACACCGACACCGATTCGTTTCCCGGGTCCGCGCTTAGAAACCTCTGGGTATTAAGCGCGTTATAAATAACCAATCATAGCATATCAAGGCATCTATTCTAGTAGTATTTGGCCAGGGGTGGACTCGCCTATTGGGAACTCAGGAGATTTCCCAGTAGGCCTCGGCACCCTGGGCCTCGTTTGTGTTGCATTTGTAATATTTCCCATAGGAAAAGGGCTGGTGTTGGTGAAAATGTGATATATGGGCCACTGTGAAAATTATTTCCAGGGCCTCTTTTGATTCCCAGTCCACCCCTGGGCCAGAGGCCCACTGGGGGATGTCCCGGTGTCCCGGTGGGGCAGTCCAGCCCTGTCTCCCGCCCCCATAGATGAGCTGCCCTTGCCTGATTTCAAAGAAATGGGAAATGGTCATTGCCAACATTTTTGGTTGAAGTATTCCTCCAAAATGATTAAACCTTCCAAACATATTTTCCAAGACCTCAAAGATGAAGTTTTTTAAATGTATTTTATTGTTCATTTATAACACGTTATCGGGATTCCAACCTGTGTTGCGCTGCATTGTTTTGCTTCCATGTCCAACGCAATTCAGGGTCAACACCTGACTGCGAGGTGAAGCAATGAAACAGGTGCATGCATGCAGCAGGGCGAGCCTATGCCAGTAAGAGAAGCGAATGCCAGCAGTGTCACATCTGTCATGGAACTTATAGCACCAGTGGTCCTCCTCCCAATGTTAATAAAATCAGGGGGGCACAAGGCTTATTTATGGTGTGTCCATGGTTGAAAGCAAGGCCTGAAGCTGACAGCAGAGGAGCACACCTGACCTCTTCCTCCAGGGAAAACAGGCAGCAAGAGACTTCACTCAGCAGAAAGATCAAAAAGCAGCAGCTTAGAGGATGAGGACCTGCCACGTGGCCTGGGAGCCGTCTGGAGCACTGAGCGGAGGCATTACATGATTGCGCTTCCCGCCTCAAGGACCGCAGTGCAATGGAGGAATTGGTAAATCGCCGGACATCAAGCACACCGGCAAGGAGCAATGAGCGCCGCACACCTCGAGAGCAGAGGCAAACGGGAATTGTGACCATCACTCACCAGCAGTTGTACTTTTCTGGCTACTGGTTGACACTACTCGCTGATGTAGTGAATCTAATTTAGTAACTGCGCACGCCTTATTTCACCATAACGCCCCACTCCTCCCGAGACCTAATGTCACATGGTTTGCAGTGCTTAATTTGTTAAAAAAAAATAAGCGACAGGGTCCAAATCATTTCTAGTATGCTTGTGACACATCTGGACCTGTCTACCATGGCTGTTTCCCCACAGTGTCAGCATGTTGTCAGCTGCACTTGCATGTTCTGAATACTCACAAGGCCTAGTAGGTTCATCCCTCTTCCTCTTCCCCTCAGCTCTTAATATTGTGCTGTAATGTACCCTCCCTCCCTCCCTGCCCTGAGGGTGCTTTGAAACAGTATATTCTTCTTGTATAAGCACCTAACAAGCAAACAATAAATAAATAAAGGGATTATGATAAAAATAAATGTCATATGAAAATAGGCAAAAAGAGCTAAAACTTAATCATTCAGATCATTAGCTGCATAATCATTCCTTGGAACTCCATCTGCACTGTTCCAGACCTTACTAGTATAACAAAAAGGAATAGGTCTTGCGCTTTAAGATTCAAATCATTTTCAAGCCAAAGGTATATTTACTCACACATCTTTTTAAAGAAATAACACGTTCCAATATCTACTATGGCTTCTCAATTACTCATGTATCTCAAAGGGGAATTCCAGCATCAATCTTGATATCATCGGATCCTAGTATCATCAAAACCTACTCCTTTTGTTTTTGACAACATAACCCACAATAACGTAACATCCTACGTTTGCCTTGAAATGGGACACCTGTTTAAGTGTTTCTTTGGACACTAACAGGCCGATTCATGGAATTAATGTGCGCCGCGCAAGCGTGCGAAATTGTGCGAATCGCAGCACAAGCGCGAAAATCGCAGCGCAAGCGAGCGAAAGCCGTGCGCATCGATTCATTGAAGTCCGTGCGCATGAAAATCCTGGGATGTGCACTAAAATCCTGCGTGGCACATGCGGGCGCACACGTCATCAAACGCCATGCGCTACGCGCACAGCGAAGTAGGCGGAACACGCGGCGTAACACGCGGAATGGGGAACAACATGTGAAAAAGAAGGCACAACTGGGGAAGTACTGCAGGGAACTACACGGAACTCCCACACGCACGCAAACAACCCATATTCATGGATTCAAATACGAGAAACCCGTGCACGGCACAAGACGCGCATAGGCGTCAACGCGTCCGCCACACGAAGGCAGGCGGAAGCATCCCCGCGCACAGTATAAAAGAGCGGGCAAACAACAAACACATATATACAGTTACGATGAATGCCCCATTTGTCGCAGCACTGATCGTGGTACACCGCAGGAGGAGGAGAATAGCCAGGGCCCGCATTTTTTCACCCCGGCCAAGCCTTTTTGGGATGCCTGACGACCAGGTCTACGGCAGGTATAGGTTTCCACCTTGTGTCATCCTAGACCTGGTCAGGGAGTGGGAAGATGAACTTGCATCCCCCACCCTCTACTCCCAAGCATTGAGCCCCTTGGAGAAGGATGTTTACAGGGTGGCACACTTCCCCAAAGTGCTCAGTGCCATATATTGTGCCCATGTGGCCCTATGTCCACCTAGGGCCACTGAGCACATCTACCGAAACCGCAACCACTGGCATTCCATCAATGTACAGGTGGTATGCGATGCAAAGGGAATCATCACCTCTGTCTATGCAAACTACCCTGGCTCCACCCATGACAGTTTCATATACAGAATGTCCGCCCTGAGCCGGGCCCTGGAAGCTGGCCAGCATGGTGACTCATGGCTCCTAGGTGAGTACAAATGCCCGTGCATGCATGTCACACACACACAAATACACAAACCCCAATAATCACAACCATTATCACCTCTCCAGGGGACAGTGCCTACCCTCTGAGCAACCACATGATGACGCCAATCCGGAACCCCACCACACCACCCCAGCTAAGATACAACGCGGCCCATATTGCAACCTGGGCCATAGAGGAGCGCACATTCGGAGTGCTCCAGTCACGCTTCCGCTACCTTGACCGCTCTGGCGGGCAGCTACTGTATGCACCCCCAGTAGTGTGCAGGATCATTGTGGCAGCATGTGTCGTGCACAATGTTGCAACACGGCAGGGCAAACCGGTGCACAGAGTGGTGCCCCCACATCCCCAACCACAGGCACAGGCGCTGCCCATGGGAGGGGATAGGGCACGTGGCGAGGCAGCCCGGACCCAGCTTGTGGCCACATTTTTCACCTAAACTCCCACCCCTGTGGAGTGCACACAGGCCTGGCACGTACCAGGTGACAATCGATGATGACAAAGAGACAGTCAACTGTCACAACCTTACCACCCTGAGAATGTTGCCATGGAAGTGCCACATTGTGTGCATCCCTAGCTACTTAAACATAAGCAATCCTGTGTGACCAAAAGGGACACATGCAAGGTGTGATTCACACAGACCTGCAAAACAGGCCATGACCATCACTGGTATGTCATCCAAACCCTCCCAAACCACAACATGACATGGCAAGCAATAGCAAAACACCAACACAGTACCAATAAGGTACACATTGAGATGTGAAAAATGTAAAGTGGCATCAGACAACGATGCCTGACATGGAATCAGATGAAATGACTGACCAACAACTTCCCACCCAAAATAAGTCATACCCAAATGCATTCCAACAGTTGTAGTTGTAACATAACAATGAATGCCTTTTTACATGCACATTGTGCATTGCAAAATCAACACTGCAGATTCCGTGTGCTGTGTCCATCTCCTGCAACACACTGCTCTCACTCAGCATAGTGACCAGCCATTGTGTGTGACGCACACCCTGAGCATCACATCAAAACAACAAACTACATCAAAAAGCAAATTACGCATGTACGGGATCCACAAATGGTCATAGATCATGTGCTGCAGGGACACAGTGGGCCCCAGAAGGCAAACTGAGTGTACATGTGTACATGGAAGGGTGGTTGTACATGTTGTGGATCATAGTGCGAGTGTGTGTGTCAGTAGGGACATGCACTCAATACATGCATGTGCAATCAAGTGACCATCAGTGTCCTCGAACATTGACCATGTGCAGGGGCGTTGCTAGGGGGGGCTAAGGGGGCTATAGCCCCTGATCTTTTGGTTGTAGCCCCGGATAGAATCTCAGGAGCTGCAGCCAAAAGACTAGCTAGCCCCCAGTCCCAACAGTTCTGAAATCGGCTTAGCCCCGGGTCTTTTCCAGACGTAGCAACTCCCCTGGCCATGTGTAAACCCCAGCATGTCAAACCACAACTATACCCTCACACCTGAAAGGTAAACACAACACATGAACAGGCATTGATCAGCAGAATACATCATGTACATAGGATACCACAATTACAATGTAAGGGTGTCCATCACACTGTAGGGCAAGGCAACTGTCAACAACAAAATACCCCCTCCCTCACAAATCACCATGACCCACTGAACAACTGTGCCTGGGTTATGTAGCCTTCATCCTTGAAGTTCACCTAGCCACAGGATCACCCTTCCCCTTTGTCACCATCTTCCATCTTCTGTGTAAAAAGTGTCTAGCCTCCTCAGAGGCCAAAGAGAACTCAAAGCAGGCCAACACAGAAGCCTAGCAAAAAGACTGCAGGCAGCAAAACAAACTAGAAGAGCCTCCAGTAGATGACTTGAAGTAGCAGTACGTCACAAAGCCCAAGTACTACCACAATGATGTAACAACCAAGGTAGCACAGTAAAACAATGTCACAACAGGATGTGTACCATGTGTGGTACATAACATGGAATGATGCACCACAAACTGATGTGTACTGTCACAGCTCACGTGTACAGGTGCAGGAGTGGCACGAACCAACCACCCACACCATGGTCTGGGTGCCTGCAAGGTCAAACTCACACAGGCCTCTGAGACCCTGGTGGGGAAGGAGGGTCAGGGATATGCAGTCGGGACAGGCATTGCTATACTGGATAACTGGAATGAGGGGCAGAAGAGGGGAGTGGGATTGACACGGGAAAGTAGGAAATGCACAAAACTGTACTACTCACATTAACACATACACAATTACATAAAACTTGATCATCATACACATAGTAACAAATTACTCAAATGGAAGACAAAGAGAAACTTATCTCTGGGGTGAGTGCTGGCCTCCTGCCTGCGTACTCTCAGGTCCGGTAACAGGAGCAGTTCAATGCTGCAAAGAGAGCCACAGTTACTAATCTGTGCGTGCCTATAACACACAAACACACCACCATATATGCCCCAAAGTAACAAACTACTCTACCAACAAACAATCTGGTGTGGATGCTTCGTACCCATATGTAACATTACTCCTGTGGTGGTTCATACACAGTCAATGCAGTAAGTCAGGCGCCGGTGGGTGCCTGGCAAATGGAAGACCAATGTGTCATGATTCACACAACATGCAATGTTCCCTGGGTAAGCAGCCAGACGCATATAGCAAGGTATGACTTCAGAACAAGTCGTGTTCCACCATGACCGAAATAAAGTAGGTAGTGCATGTGTCAAATTCTACATGGAAATGAACTGCACTGCACACGAGTCTGTCCCTCGCTGTCTGTCCCTGTGAGCTGCTTCTTTCCATGTCTTGGAACGCTACATGGCTAATACAAGTGCCTCAATGGACCATGGTGGACCGGAGGGTATGTGCCACTGCCCCTGCAGGTGCCCCAGACAACTTTCCCATCAACTAGCCATTAGTCCACCAATGCATTTCAGCTGTATTGTGTGCTTCAACACCAATATTTGTCCAAGCTCACCGTCAGTGCTGCTACTAAGTATGCATGTGCAACAGGCCTGGTGAAAGGTTTGCTGCATTGTGGCCCCCCTGTGCTGCTCACCTTGCCTGGAGTCCTTTGAAACACATCAGCTGTTTTTGGATGTATGAGCGCAATCCCTCTGCCTCTGCTTGCACACACATGCGCATGTTGTGGTCTGCAAGCTCATCCCCCTGCAGAAAGGGCATGAAACACATGATTAATGCTTTAAAATCATCTGTGTGTGTCTCTTCAGGCATTTCATGACTGGACCATGTCAGAGACGTACATCAGAAATCACACCATCAGTGCATCTTTCACAGGCAAAGTGTGGTAAACACTATCTACGGCATGAATTGCAACAAGCACATGTACAGTAAAGATAAGAAACATACTACACAATGCATAGCAATTAATGTACACATGAATCATGAAACCCCCCCATCTAGCTAAAGAAGAAGAGTGGTCAATAACACCTCTATCATCCCCACTAGGGGTGTTAACACAAGTTGGACAGCAGCAGACATCCCACAGATATGACAGTCCAAAGCCCTTGTGTAATAGGCTGTTACACCGAACCATCCTTGCGAGCCCATGGATAAGGGAAGCAGGAGTGGCATATGCGAGTCAAGACCCCAAGCTGCAAACACATACACAAGACAAGCTTGAAGGGCCCAGCTGGAACAGACAGTGGATGCTTGATGCAGTGAAAGCCACAAAGCACCACACCGTCACATGAAAGCACAATAGACAAGCAATTTTAAACTACATTAACTAATTACACTAACTATGAAAAACCTACATTACCTAATTAAACTAACTATCAAATTGAAACTAATCTAACTAAACTAAAAGAAAAATCAAAAATGGCCACATACGACCCAGCGGGAGGCCCTCAGGAGGGGGGAGGTACAGGGTGCTGCTCAACACCCACATGCAATGATGATGAGGAAAAAAAAAACCCCATGGGCTCAACGCCTGCACATCCCGATCTATGTGGGAGATACATTGTCGTCCGAGTCTGGCTCTTCCTGGAAAGGAGGACGTGGCACAGGAGCCTGACCACGCCTAGCCGCAGCTTGCCCCTCGTCGGCAGCAAGTCTGCCGGACGGGTGAGCCTGGTTCTGTGTGGCGATGACACGTAGATCTGCATGCAGAACCTCCCGTGATACACGTGCTTCCTCTTGCAAGGTAGCACGTGTAACACAGAGTTCCTCCTGCAAGGCCTGGCTGGACAACTGCTGCACCTCCCGGCAAGCATGTAGCTCAGATGAGATGGTATGCTCAAGCTGCGCAAACCTCTCCTCTGCCTGCTCCCTCTGGGACATCATAAGGACACCCAGAGTGGATCTGAGGGAAGCATACTCCTGCCTCAGGGCCTCCATGTGTGCCTCTGTGTGAGCAGCAATTGCTTTACGCAGAGACAACATTTCAGCCTGGCGTGCCCTGTCTGAGGCCGCCATGACCAGCCTGAGCGAGCGGGCCGTGGACCGTGCTGCCTGCTGCTGGAGAAGCACCTGCCTAGCAGGGGGGAACACGGATTGGGCCACACGCTCCATGCTCCCAGCAATGTTCTCCATTGCTGCCCCCTGCCATTCAGTATTGGCAGTCATGTCTTGCTCCCACTCAGTATACTTCGGTTGCGCGCGGCGACCGAGTTGCTGGGCTTGACCCCTGTGGGACCCAAGGACCGGGTGTCCTCATTGTGTTGGCACCGCCCGCGGCTGCACGACTACATGCCCCCGTCGACGTGATGTCCCAGGCATATCAGTGACTGGTGTGGAGGGTGACCCTGTGTCCCGATCCACCACAGGAGGAGGTTCCAACACTGTCTGACCCCTCAGTGCAGGTGTCGCAGACAGAAGAGTGCCCACATCAGAATCACTCACCCCTGACATATGGACCTGATGCACATCCAACTCAACATGGACGTCAGAGTGTTCATCAGGGCTGGACACATTGCCAGCCAGAGACAAGATGGACTGTAGCACATGTGGGTTTTCGTGGCCAACCACCCCACTACACCCACTTGTGCCCGGATGCTGTAGTAATAACAACCCTGTGCCTGGCATGACAACACCATCCTCTGGCTCCGTTGCGTCATCATCTGAAAAGTAGAGAGAAAAACGATCACTACACATGTTAGAAGCACACAACACCCACACACACAGACATCACACAGACACCAAACACATCAAGCAGACATGTCACACACAAAATAGAACCTGCCATGCATGCTGGGTCAACTTGACATTGCTTCTGTGATTAGGCATGTAGAATGGTGTCAGTTTGCACAGAAGTGGGTTCATGCAGTGCAGCAAATTTGTACGTTACTCACTATCTACATGTACAAGTACTTCATGATGTGTTTCAGAAAATGTGAAGGCAGTGCAAGGTCAACTTGAGGCATCACGTGCAATGTGCATTCAATGAGTAGCATGGCTACAAGCAAACCACCCCTCCCCCCAAGTGCAAATGCAGGGATGCCTAGAATGGTATCAAAAGGCTGACCATAGACCTGTGTATTGACAAGCAGTGTTGACTAGCATCAACTGCATCATGTGAGTCAAGTGACAACACAGCAAATGAGGATGGGACAGTAAGCAGGACACATGATGAAACCTCTGGAGTACACCCAAGTGTGAAGAAGACACTACACCAGCTGGACAGAGTCATTGGCCATTAAACAGGCTGAGGCCTGTGACCCACACAGACTGTCACACCCTAAACATGTGTGCGACACATGACTGAGCCACAGTGGACATGGGAAGGCTGATGAAATGCCATGTAATGTAGGTCACCCTGGACTTGTGCTACAATGATCATCCAGTCAAGGACACATAGGGGCATGCGTGGAATACACATGGAGCATGAATGGGCACTCATGTCCCTGCGGGGCATCTGACCTCTGCACAGTCCAAGTGAGACACCCTGCATCAAGCACAAAGGATGTACCACACAGCATATGTCTGGCAGATTGGCCGCTGGAAGTTAGCATGTACACAGGACACATGAACAGGGTAGTACGCAACGGCAAAATTGAAGCAGACCAGTGCAAAGGTGGAATTGGGGTGCAGAGCAGGGGGTGGAGGGGCAAGGGAGCATGCCTATATGGAGTACCCGCATGCAGGCATTGGACACATGCACATCAGTCATGCTATGACATAGTCCCTGGGCTGAAAGGAAGGTCACCCCACGCTACATGCAGAAGGGCCAGTGAGCTGGAACATGGACTGGAGGGGCATCCTGGTGACCAGCATGTGAGTAGGGTGCAATAGTGGTGATGCGGACAATCCCCGTCCACTCCACATGTCCACCATCCAGCAGAGCAGCCATGCATCTGGGAAGCATTGCATTACTTGCACATCAGAAACATGTACACATAACATGTAGTGGCAGTCATGCACAACACATCACACAAGCAAAACACACATGTCCTCAACAAACACGCAGCAACACTCACTGGACTGGGCATCAAAGTCCGGCATCTCTCCCACTCCTTCGACCGATTCAGATGGTATGAACTCTGCCACACGTGACTCATGCAGTGAGGTCTTCCTCCTCAGGTGCTGGCCCACTGCCAGTCACCAGAGTCAATTTGTAATTTGAGGCACGCTTAGCCTTAGAGCTGCGTTTGAGGTCATTCCAATGCTTTTTGCACTCTTGCAACGTGCGCACCTCATGGCCGAATGCACTCACATGTTCCGCAACTTGCTTCCAGTGGGTATCACGGTGGGCAGCCATAGTCTGACAATTAGGACCCACTAGCATGTCACGGCTGTGGTCCCGCACATAGTCCATAAGGAAGTCCATTTCCTGGTTGCAGAAAGGCTTCTTCCTTGACACGCAGGAGGTTGTGGCTGTGTGTGGTGTCCCTAATTTGTATTTCCATGTGTATGTTTTTTTATATATCTGTGTGTATTTACTCTGGTTTTGAGTTTTGTTTCTGGTAATTGGTGCTCTCGCATTTTGGATCATGATAACTGATTTTTGTTATTTTTGAGGATTTGTATTGTCTAGAATGTGCTATTAATATACTTTTGCTATTTGCACTTTCTAATCACCATTGGGCGACTGTTAGCTCCCCATTGGAGTGATCTCCTTCACTCTTCTGGGGTTACCGTCCAGCCTCCTTTTGTGTTGATATTCAGAATTATTGAGATTGATTCATTTCTTGATGATTCGTCGAAGAGGCTCATGATTGGTACCAGCACTTTACCACTGTATGCACTTTATTCCTTAAATGGTATTATTTATTTATTTGCATTTGTAGAGCGCACGTACAACCCGGGGGCATCGTGGCACTTGTTACAAGAGATTACAAGGAATTTTCAGTAGACAGGTTACATATGACCAAACAGGTCTCTTAGTTGCATGTAGAGAGTTCATAACAATTTTTCTTAAGGCCGACATATCAAAACAGCTTGTTGGTTAGATGAAAAGTTGTGTCTTGAGTGCTTTGCGGAAGGCTAGGTGGGACTGAATCATTCTGAGGCTCGGCGGGAGGGCATTCACTATGTGGCAGCTATTGTGGGGAAGCTGGAACCTCCTGCACGGGCCTTATTGGTTTTGGGCATTAGGATAAGGTTAGAGAAACCTGCCCTAAGGGGTCTTGTAGCAGTGTGTTTCACAATCCTCTGTACAAGGTACGGAGGGGCAGTATCATGGAGGCATTTGTGCGCTAGTGAGAGAGTTTTGAAAATTATTCTCTGTTTAACCGGGAGCCAGTAAACTTGTCTCCTGATTGCTGAGATGTGTTCTATTCTTGAGGTCCCGGTGGCTGCCCTGAGGGCATTGTTTTGCGCTACTTGCAGTTTAGAAAGGCTTTTGCTAGACGTCCCAGATAGTAGGGCATTGCAATAGTCTAGTCTAGAGCCAATGATGGCTCTGGCTATGGCTAGGCAGTTCTGTTGTGAAAGGAAGGGTCTGGCTGCATTAATGATTTTGGAGTAGTAAGCTGATGAGGTAGAGATGGCATTTACTTGTCTGTCCATGGTGAGGTTTGAGTCAAGGTAGACGCCCAATGTTTTGACGTGGTCAGACACCTTGATGGGTGTATTGTCAATAGTGAAGGAGGAGTGTTCCTGACTGAGGTTGCCCAAGGTGGTGGGTGAGCCGATGAGTAGGAGTTCTGTTTTTTCGCTGTTTAAACAGAGCCAGTTGTCAGCCATCCAGGATTGGATAGTCGAGTATATAGCCGTGAGATTAGACATGTCAGTCTTGTAGTCACCTGCAAGAGGGATTAACACCTGCGTATCATCGGCATAATTGGTGTATGATATGCCCATGGCATCCAGGATGCTAAACAGTGGCCTGGTGAAAAGGTTATAGAGCGTGGGCGCTATGCATGACCCTTGTAGGACTCCACATTTAAGTAGGCTCGGGATGGCCGAGGAGACTTTCATGGCCCTATCTTTGAGAAAGTAAGTAATCCAGACGCATGCTTTGGGAGAGAAGTTGGCCGCAGAAGCAAGGTGATGGCACAGCGTGTTGTGGTCGACCAAGTCGAAAGCAGCTGATAAGTCAAGGAGTAGGAGAAGTGCAGGCTTGCCTAGGTCTCTCAGGTCATCCATTTGGTTTTTTAAGTCGAGGAGGGCTGATTCCGTGCCATGTCTTGGGCGGAAACCTGATTGGTGTAGGCCTAAGAGTTGGTTCTCCTCCAAGTATTGTTGGACTTGAATATAGGCCGCTTTGTCGAGAATTTTTAGCAGGAAAGGGACTGTGGCGATTGACCTGTAGTTCCCTGGGTTGGTAGGGTCGAGTGATGGTTTTTTGATTAGTGAGCGTATCCACGCTTCTTTGAGGTCTTTAGGGACAAGGCCTGATCTGAAGGAGGCATTAATGAAGGCAGTGAGGAAGTGAGCCAAGGCATGAGCAGAGTCTTTAATGAGTTGAGCTGGACAGGCATCACCTTTGCAGTTCGATGGTTTAATGGATTTGAGGAGGGTAATGGCCTCTGATTCAGTGATGTCTCTGAATTCAAATGAGGGAGAGGGTTTTGGTGCTGGCAAGGTAGGTGCTTTTCCATGCTGGCTAGCTATCAGTTTTTCTAGCGTTTTTTGGTGGCCAATGATTTTGGCCTGAAGGGTATTGAGCTTGTCTAGCATTGCTGATTGAATGCTGTTGCACCATTTAACATCCTTGATGAGCGTGGGAGGAGGGGTGGAGGCTTTTTCCAATTCTCTGAAGATGGAGAATATTTCTTTGGAGTTGGATTTGGCGTCATTGATCCTAGTGTTGTATGAGAGAGCTTTGTCTTTGATGACATTATTTTTGTATGATCTGGAGATGGTTTTGAAGGCCTCCCTGTTAGTTTCGGAGGGGTTGGCTTTCCAGGTAGAGAGGGCAGAGCTTTTTTCTGAGCGTTGTTTGAGCAGCTCATTGGAGAACCAGGAGTTGGAGTGCTTAACCTTCTTGGCTTTCTTGTGGGTCAGGGGCGCAATGGCGTCTATAGCTTTGGAGATGATATTTTTGAAGGTACTTGCGAGAATATCTGGGTTATGGGAGGTGGGCGTTTGTAGCTCTGGAACCATAAGGAACGGCGCCAAATTTTCTACTGTAAGTTTACGTGAGCTCCTGGCGAGTGCCGCTGGGCAGGGGGTCTGAGTGGGGGCGGAGTCTTTTTTAGTGGAGAGGTTGAATTGTATGTAATGGTGGTCGGACCATGGGATAGGGGTATTAGCAGTGACCATGATGGCGCAGTTGTGATGGTTGATCCAATCCAGGGTGCGTCCTTTGATATGGGTAGGTTCAGTGATGGAGGGAGCGAAGCCGAGGGTGGTGAGGGCTTTGTCGAGAGCTTTGGTATGATTGAACCTGTTACATTGCACAAGTATTGTAAACTATTTAATCTTTTTTAATGTATTGAAATAAATTAAATTTCCACTAATATGTCATTCTGTATTATTATGTGTTGACTTCTGTATGGTGTTCTGGTTAGTGACCAGGAGCACGGTCTCCAGTTTTGTTATGGTGGGACGATGTGCTTGAAGTAAATATGTATTTTGTTTCCGCTGACTTAACCTCTGTCTACATAGATTTTGCTTCCCCTTAGCCAGCGAAGTAGGGGACTCCCATCCACTGTTTCTTTGTGTGTGGGGTCCCAGCCTATGCTGCAGGTGCAACCTTCCTCCTCTTGGATTGTGGCGCAGACCCTGGCTGGCAAATGCCACCCTGATCAGTATGGCCAGTGGCAGCGGTGGATTGAACCAATGGAGTGGCAGGTGGAGGGACGACCAAAGGCCTGACTTGCATCAGTGGCAGCTGGGTGCCCTCTAATGGACCCTGCGCAGCAACATCCACTGTGGCAGGGTCATTGACCGCGACTGTCCTGGTTGGCAGATTCACAACCGGGGTGTTGTTGGCTGCATCTGCCCCTGCACTTGCCAACACCCGGCTGTTCGGGGCAGTAGATGACATTACTGCCCCAGGGACATGTGTCTTGGTCAGGGCAGCCCTGTGTGCACCTACGGTTTCCCTCCTAGCCTGTTGGAAATCTTCTAAGGACTCTTCAAGTGCCAACGCAGCCTGCACTGGCAGACCCTGAGCCTGGGTGGTGGTGTCCACAGCTGCACCTGCAGCTACTACTTCCCTTGGGCCCGTAGCAGTCGATGAAACGGACTGCCGGGTCACACGGGTGCCAGTGCCAGATGCAGAAGCTGCATCTCCCGGAACTACAGGAGGTGGTGGCATGACTGCACCGACACATGGCACAACATCATGCTCAAATGGCGCACCCCTGCCTCTTCCCCCTCTGCGGCCACCCTGGACACCCTGGAGTCCCCCTACTCCCTGGTCACCCCGGCCACATCCCTGACCACGCCCGCCATGAGGATGACGCCCAGCTGAGGTGCCCCTAACCTTTGGTGGCCTCCCAACCATGGCACAGATGGAGTAGTGCACGCACAGATGGAGGAGTGCCAATGGGAGGTGTACACCACAATTGTCCTTGGCAATTGGGGTGAAGGGGGTGGGATGCAAGATGTTAACAGCCGCCCTGCACCTGCAAGGCTGTATGTGACCACGGTGATGTAGTGACGGGTCACGCAACGCTCAGGCACCCCAAAACTGCAGTAAAACCGTGCACGCAACCCTGCAGCCTACGTGCGTGGAATTAACCTCCCGCAGTGGTGGCACCCACTAACACGTAAAACGCGTACGTGTGGAACACGCAGGCTACTATGACCTCGAAAATGGGTGTGATACACAGGCGCAACCGCAGTGGGAAAAATAGTGTGCGCGACTCACCGTTTGACTAGCGTGATAATGAAAAACACGCGTAGCCAATACCCCTGCCAAAAGCAGAGATACCTCCTTGATCTGCTGTGAAGTTGTGATGGCACGCGAAACAACACAAAGTAACAACACACATCGGTCTCCACGAAAGACACATACAGCGAACTGCTGGCCCCACTCACCTTTAACCCGTGCTGAGGGAAATGAACGTGCGCGTCGCGTCACTTACACACGTAGCCCCTTTCCTTGGATTACACGCATTCACACGCGGACGTGCAGTTTTTTCACGCGCACGCTAAACCACTATGCCCACGTCACGAGGGAAACACCTGTGAGCGCTATGTCACAGACGCCCTTAAACGCTAAGGGCCTTTCCTCAAATTACACGCTGACGTGCAATTTTTTCACGTGCCAAATCACTCCGTATCAAGCTGGCCACGCAAAAACACACGGAAGACCACGCTCCTGCCCAGAAGGCCATTTTCCTGCCCCCAAGAGCCCAGAGCACGCTCCCACCAGCCATCTGCTGCTGCCTGCCTGCTGCCTACATGCCCTGCTATTTGGTGCCTGCACGTCAGCCATCTGCAGGGGTCCAGTTGCTGTGTCTGTGGAACAGAAGACTCCTGACTGGGATACCATCGCTCCACGGCCCAGCCCCAGGACCCAGTTGCCCGCCCACGCCTGCCTCGGGGGTCGCCATGTCAGGGCAAACACCATCTGAGACCACTGGCGCCCCCCAGCCAGTGAGGCAGAGGGCCACCAGCTTCAGTGAGAAGGAAGTTGGTGTCCTCGTGGAGCATGTCCTGGGGCATTATGAGGCCCTCTTTGGAACATCACGCGCCAACAAAGAAGGACAGGAGAGGATCTGGGAGGACGCAGTGGTTACCATCAACGCGGAGAGGGTGGCAACCCGCGACATCAAGCACGTCCTGAAGCGCTGGGAGGACTTCAGGTCCAGAACCCTTTACAAGGCCCAACGCCTCGCGGAAGGGGGCCGGGTCAGCATGAGCAACATCCAGATGAGGGACCTGTAATGCGTAGGCCCAGCGCTCCATGCCCAGATCCTTCGGAGGCAGACCCGTCTGGAGTTGAGCGGTAAGTGGCCAAGCATTGCTGTATGAGACAGGGCATGTTGCAGTGTGCTGGTAGTCTGATACTTGCCTGTATGTGTGACATAGGCCATGTATGGATGTGTGTGTGCAGGGACATCATGGTCATGCATGTGAGACCAGTAATGTGTGAACCACATGGATGGTGCATGTGTTCCAATGCAACATGGGGATCTGTATGCGGAATGCACACATGAATGCATGCCAGTCTCTGTTCTTGGACATGGAGGGGGGTGAGGGATGGATGCTGCTCTCATGTACATGTATGGTGCACATGTGTGTGTGTCTGAGAAGTGTGTGTGTGACTTCGAAACGCCATGGATGCATGACACATGTCCGTAATGATGTGTAGATTCACTCATGCAGTGCGGTCACCGTTGTATCCAATGTGTCTATCCACTGTGTCTGTGTGAAACTCCCCGCGAACCCCAGTAATACATGTTTCCCTCTCTCACAGGGCCAATCGCATGTGAAACTCCCCACGAACCCCAGTAATACATGTACCCCGCTCGCACAGGTCTAATCGCGTGTGAAACTCCCCGCGAACCCCAGTAATACACGTACCCTGCTCGCACAGGGCCAATCGCGTGTGAAACTTCCCACGCACCCGCGAAATACACGTACCCCGCTCGCACAGGGCCAATCGCATGTAATTCTCCCCGCGCTGCGGGGTACGTGTATTCGGAGGGGTGCACGGGGAGTTTTACAGGCGTTTTCGTGGTTGGGTGCCTGTATGCTGGTCCACTGGCCTGTGCACCATGTACGGGATTTGTGCGCAGTACATGGCACACGGGGAGGGATTGGGGGCATAACTGCCGCTGCTGCAGGGTCGCTGTGCCCCTCTGCGCCATGGCTGGCAATGGATGTTGAAATCCATGAATACGCTGTGCACGGAAATGGATTTTGGCACACGCGGCTGGCGCAGATTTTCGCACGCGCACACTGTGCGTCAGCCGCGTGCGCCACTTGTGCGCTGAATTCTATGAATTACCCCGTTAATC
Source organism: Ambystoma mexicanum (assembly GCF_040938575.1). NCBI lineage: Eukaryota > Metazoa > Chordata > Amphibia > Caudata > Ambystomatidae > Ambystoma > Ambystoma mexicanum. The sequence goes on along the minus strand of NC_090926.1, from coordinate 387,988,121 downwards.
ATTGTTCACATTTTGCTTTGTTCTTCAGTTGCCAATTGGAACGTGTTGACCGTATTGACCGTCTAGCCACAGAAAACAGCAAATATGCTTCCCCCGATGGTAAATTGATGGAGAAATGCAGGCAAAGTCATTACTGAACAGAGGAACTTCTTCCCCAAACACTGCGGCAAGATCTTCTTGGGTAGGTTGGCATGCAGTACGAGCACTCCTCCTTAGAAATGGCCTTTTCCCAGGCATTGCCCCAGTGTTATGATATTATATGATATGATGTGGCATTTATAACGTGCCTGTACAGAAGTGTTTCTAGGTGCTGCTGCCTGTCCTCTTGTTGTCAACCCACCCTGTTGTGGCAGTGCTTCTGGTTATTGCAGTAGCCCAGCGGCACTCGTTTAATACAGATGGACTGAAGCAGTGTGCGGGCATGACCAGCATGGGCGCAAAACTTTGCTACCTTTAAACGTATTGTTATCCATGAAAATGGATAACTAACGCTGCCACTTAAGTATGGGTTATCAGGTTTATAAATTGCAAATAGCCAGGCCAAGATGCGGAGGCGCCTGGCCAGTGCAAAATGTTGTTCGTTGTGGGCTTATATAATGACTCACAGATGAAATAATAATGTTGCCAAAATACCACCTCATAATCATACTGTGTCTGAGACAATAAGTGCTGGCCTCAAAAATAAGTGCCAGAGCTAAGCCCTGACACAAACCCCCATAAATTAAGCACTGATGGTTTGCATGCTCTCTCAGCTTTACACCAGCTAACTGGCTAGAGCAAAAGACACTAGTTCCCTCTGGTCATAGCCACCAGGATATGGGCCTTCTAGTCTTGGCTTCACATTATTCCACCGTGCTGAACCTCTGGGCTTGGCACCCTGCAGGGTCACTTTGTAGTGCATCCTACCTGCTTCTGCCCTGAAAACCATCAATGGATCACATGGCCAATCAATGAATGACACAAACACACTCCACTCTTACCATGTGGGCAACACACTACAGACCATTAATAATATATATACATATTTAGTGAAAACACTTTGTTAAAGGAACGTATGGACATTATGGTTACAAGTAAGGCCAAAAACAAAACAGAAATCCGCAAGTTATGGTAAGGTAAGCAACTATAACTTGCTCCAACACCGTGCACTGCAAAGACTAACACCCAGGACAATCAAAGATGACATACCATATCTAGGCCAGGTGTTTTTGTTCACTGACAATCAGAATATCAAAATTCTAAAGGTGCTATATATCTAGACGTTAACCTTGTCATATGTTCTTAAAGAACTTTCCTTAGGGTTTGGTCTCAGCTCATGGTGCACATACATCGGGCAATAAGCAGGCCTTAAACACACAATTAATTTGGATTCATGAATTACTTTAGTTTCCCTGTATGTGCCTCTGATTTGTATACATTGTGGGTCTTCATATGTATTGTTTGTACTAACACAAATTTGTATTAAGTCTGGCATTGTTAGGTGTTTGTTCCATGCTTAATATTACACAACTCTGATAGGGTAGCATTCATTATTTTACTATCCAAAATTAACAGATTAAACATATTGTACTTCTATGGTGCATGCTGCAGCCATTGCCTTTGTGCATGCATGATTAGGTCACTGTATTCACATTAACACCCCAATACATTGGGCCTCATTACGAGTTTGGCGGTAGCTGTGCCTTTAATAACGAGTTGAATGGGCCGGTAATTGCCCATTCGCGGGTGCCGGTATAGCCACCCCCATTCTCCCGATCCCCATTCTGCCCTGTAGGGCAGAATGGGGGTGTGGAGCATGGCTGCACGGTACCTTTTATAACGGTGCCGGTGCAATCACCAGTTCTGCTCGCGGGTGCCGCCATGCACGCCTGGTCTGGCCAGGTGTGCAGAGCAGCACCCGCAAGCAGAACTCGTAATGTGGCGGTATGGTAACAACAGCGCCGGTAGCAATACCAGCGCCGGTAGCAATACCAGCGCCGTTTTTGCCTTACCGCCACATTCTTAATGAGGCCCAATGTTTTGTTTAGATGTCAACATTCTTAAATACCTGAAGTAGTTCATGGTAGATCACCCAATCATCCCTGTCATTGTGTTACCAACATTGTAAACACAACCCCTTGCAGGGACTTCTCATCACAATTAATTTCATATGTGATGTCATTGGTGATGTCAACAATGACGTGTGAGGTAATCTTTGATGTCCTGCGTGTTAGTCTGACCAATGGCCAGTGCTCATGGCTTGTAGCCATGGCCAGTCTCCACAATCCATGGGGTATGGGCTTCAGCCATGCCGCATTCCCCAATAGGAGAATCAGAGTAGACATTTGTCCTTGCCGAGGGCCAGGTCCACTGCACAGGCAGAAAAGTTATATCACTATTTTATGTTCTTACGTTTTGACACTTTCAAAAAAGTAAAACACAGGACAGATTTGCCAAATCATGCTTTCAGGTCCTTGCTGATGCTTCTCGCGCAAGTTTGCTTTAATCCCGTTCAGCACTTTGGGCTGCAGCCGCAAGCAGATTTATTTTCCCATTTAAACCGAGGGCTTCGGCCATGCTGTATGCCCCAATCACTAAATCAGAGTAGGCATTCATCCTTGCCAAGTGCCAGGCCCACTGTCCATGCATCAAAGTTATAGCACTATTTTGTATACTGAAATTTTGAAACTTTGGAAAAATAAAACAGAATACAAATTTGAAAAAACATGCTTTCAGGTCCTTGCTGATGCTCCTCGCATAGGTTTGTTGTAATCCAGTCTATCACATCAGGCTGAAGCCACAAGCAGAATATTTTTTCCCATTCAACCCTAGGGCAAATCAGAGTACTCATTTGTCCTTGCTCTGGGCGAGTCCCATTGCCCAGGCAACAAAGTTATATCACAATTTGTTTTAATTACATTTTGACACTTTAGAAAAAATAAAACACAGGATAGATTTGCAAAACCATGCTTTTGAGGTCCTTGCTCATGCTCCTCGCGAATGTTTGCTGCAATCCTGTCCTGCACTTGGGGCTGTAGCCACAAGCAGAATTAGTTTTCCCATTCAAACCAATCCCAATTTCGAAAAACGTTACCACATAGCCTTGGTGGCCATGCCCACTTTAACCCCATTGCCAGTCCCTCGTGGTCATGGCCAGTAACCAGATTGTCTGGCCACTGCCCATGGCCACAGGCTATACCTCAGTCACCAAAGGTATATCACAAGTTTTTTTACCTACATTATGACACTTTTAAAAAAATAAAACACAGACACATTTGCAAAACCATGCTTTCGGGTCCTTGCCAATGCTCCTTAACTTAGCCCCCACTTGGCAAAATCCATTTAGACTTTGGACAAACATTCAAGGTACGGTCTATAATCTTTCTGAAAACCTTTGTGTAGATTTGTCAAACAGCAACAAAGTTATAAGCCATCTAAAAATGTTGAGACCCCCCCTCTAATTTTGCCCCCTCTTGACAAAATCACACCAAACTTTGCAAATACATTCAAATCGGGGTCTAAAATCGTTTTGCAAACTTCTGTGCAGATTCATCAAACGGCACCAAATGCAGAACCATTCAGGGTCATGTCTAAAATTATATTGAAAAATGTCATGCAGTTTCATTGAGTGGCGCCAAAGTTATAAGCCATCTAAAAACAGGCTTTTACATCAACCCTGTAATGCAGAAATATGCCTGGATGTCACCGAATATCTGTGATATTCGCGGACTTTGTTGAAGAAAACACACCAGATTTTTGGCTTTATATGTATATATCCCATCCTCATCACCCCTCAGCTCCCCAGAGATTGTTTCATTAGTTTGATAAGTACAATGTTTTGTTTTTTAATATGTTTTCACTGCAAAGTCTGCAGACTATGTGCACTGTTCACAAATCCAACAAGGCACTGACCAATCAGTGGGAGTGTATGATGTCCGCAAATGTCACGCTGCTCTCTGATTGGTCCAGTGGGTGTCTGCGGACTCCGAATCAGGAAATGAGTCTGCGGACCCGACCCATGTATCACAACTTTTTTTCCCTACTTTCAGACCATTTTGTTTAAAACTACTGGATGGATTTACACCAAATTTGCAACAGCACGCTTTTGGGACCAAGCCACCCCTCCTTGCGAAAATCCGTCCAGCGGTTTGGACTGTAGGCGTAAGCAAATTTCTTTTCTCCATTGTGTCTATGAGGATTTCAAAACTTTTGGGACCCTGCTGTAACTTTGCCCTCGCTGGAAAGAAGGGCACCAAACTACGCAAAGCTATACCAGGGTGGCCATATACTTTTTTTGCAAAGTTTGGTGAGGATTCATCAAACAGCACCAATGGTATAAGCCATCCAGTTGAGCAACTTAACCATAACTACAGGACCGCTACTGCAGGCCCTTTAATGCAAAAACATGCGTTGAAATGTCTTTTTCTGAAGGGATCAATGTGTTCTTTTCCCAAAGTTAAATGCACCTTAACTCGAATCTACCAGCGTACCACTGTATGCACTAATTCACTCCTTTTGGGGGAGTGGAGAAAATATGATGCTGGTTTACTTTTATACTAGCTGGGTATGTAATGTTATGTTATGTTACGGTTTCATTGTTTTGCTTTAAATGTCTAATTTCTAAGCACCTTTGAAGCAGCCATAAAACAGCAGGCAACAAGTCGTAAACACGCAAATAAAATAAGGTAGACGTGGAAATCTAACCTGTTAAATACACCACACATCCCTGTTTTGACCTAAGATTTGCATGATGCCCTCCAACAACAAGTCACTGCAGCCCAGGGTGGGGAGGCTAGCTAAAGGCTGGATAATGCACGTGAACTACCATAAGCGCCCAGCCTGAGCATAAGTGGCTTCCTGTCTCACAGACCAATATAACCATTACCTTAAAGGCCCTGGAAGGTCAGGAACCTCGAAGATGGCCAAACTGGGATTTTGCACCTAAGGAAAATGTGCCCAAAATCTCACTCTCATGTGCCCATATTTCCTTCCACCTTTCCTATCTATAGAACCTATGCCGTTCGTGGCCGCCTGGCTTACGGCAGTTAGTAGAGGAGCTTTGCACGCTGTGTTTTCTTGGGCATCGTTTCTGCATGCATTGGATCCCCATGACACTGTGGCAGGCTCAAACGTCCACTACTTTATGCACAAACACAAGCCTTTGGTTTTGGTAACCATGAAATAAATGAGGAAACCCTAAAATGTGAGGGTTTTTTGCTCGCTTTTGCAAACATGGCAAATTCAGACTTCTGGCAAACAACCCCCTCCCAATTTTTCTGGGGGGGGCAAGGAAAAAAAGGGACAGGCTTTGCCTTCTGTGTTTTGGCTCACCAGGAAGTGAGTACATTCCAGACCTACCCTCCTGACACAGGGATGGCCTCTTCTCCAGCTATCTCTCCTCTCTGTGCTGTAACCCATAGATTACAGTTGAATTCCAAAACAAATGTTGTCCACTTGTGTACATAGCTCCTCTACCTTTTCCTGCTTGTGCCGGGTTGTGCATCTTATCTATCCCTCACCCTCATCCCAACTATCTACCTGACTTTGCTCCTCCATACCACTAATGGCTGTTCTATGATACTCCGCCTTTGTCTCTCTTACATGAAAAAACGCATTGAGACCATAAACCATGGCAAGAGGCGCTATACAAATGCAAGATAACATAATATAACTTAACACACCATTACTTCTACAAGAATACAACACAGATACTCCACATAGAACCACTTAATTGCACGGGCTCAAGAACCTACAGTATCTCCCACCCACAAGTGGCATAGAAGCACATCACACATTTACAACTTGAGAAACATACTGCAGACCCTCCCTACGATTGGCCGAATTATCGCCATTGCCTTACACTTGTGCAGCAACGTGCATGCACTGTGCAACATAAATGGAACCTCAGTGCACATTCCAGTGGAAGATAAGGAAACATGCACCACAATGTGCATCATAAACCAAACACCCAGCACAGCTGCATGCAAATGGTGCACCCAAATGTGCATAAATAAAAGTATGCGCCACCAACCCTCCCTCCGGCACATGAGAACCAAAACACATACATTGCAACATCTCGCAGCATTGTGTGAACCGAGTGAACAGAGGCACATACAACTTCACCAGACATATGGCCATAACAGAAATCCACATGGGCACAACATGTACAGCATTGCCAAGGCTAACTAGGCAGAACGTATCATAGTAGAGAGTCGCCAAGCAGGGAACAGTTCTACATGATATAGGAGGTGCAGACCCCACTCATGGAGACTAACGAAAGAAGTTAAACTGCGGACCCAGCTAAACAACATACATGCCCAACAACAAAACCAAGTGTAAAGCAGAAAAGGGAACCTGCTTACCATTGTATTGCATGGCAGGCCTTGATATGTCCAGCCATGCACCCTCACGATGGGCTCCATGAAGTTCCCAGGTACTCAGCACAGTCCTTCCCAGCTTTTGGTGGTTTCCATTGCAAAATAATTTCAGGCAAAATCACTCCATTCGCTTCCACAATTTATGCAAATCTTATGTAGAGGTAGTACGTCATAGCAACTAAAAGATCCGCAATACACCATCCATTTGTCAAGAAGAGAAGCAGGAGGCTCCCAGAATTTGCCTTGCAATCTTGGAGGCCGATGTACTATGATATCCGCTACATTTTCAAGCCACTCCACAATTGGTCGGTGTGATGGGCTGCACTATAATAAAGTTCTCCTAGAGCTTGTCTTTATGAAGCTCTCCAATCCATCATATCTGTTGCTCCAATCCATCAGTCATGCGTGTTGCTGCCCACCTCAATGCATCCCAGCAGGCCTTTCATGGTGCACTGGGCGCCATCTTCCTGTCTACAATCGGCCTGTGCGAAAGGTTACACGGACAGGGGTCACCTTCTGCATAACCAAACTGACCGTAATAGTGCTGAACAGAGGGTCCCTGGAATGGCCCTCATGTCCCCTATGCCAATGTCAGAATGAAGAATGAAAGATGTAACTCAGCTTATGAGTTTGGGACAGCTCACACTCTGTATTGTGGACCAGCTGATTAGGAGCATTATTGAGGAATTTAATTATAATTTAGCCTTAGAAATGAAATGAAATGCACATATTAATTTGTAGCCTTCTTTTGCAAAAACGGCTTTAGATTACCCTGATTAATTATTTTACTGTGCTTGTTGAGTGACTCCGACCCTCCGTTCCTCATTGATCCCTTATGGAGTCTGGAGCTGGTAAAAAAGTCCTCTTTCTATCGCTTTTACTGTGTGCCTGTCGAGAGAGCTCCGAAGGCGCGCAAAAGGCAAGTGCATCTGGGCACGTCCTGGTGTCAGAAGGGTTTTGGGCCCTGATACAATGCCAGGTTCATGAGGATACCCCTAAGGAAAGTAACAGAGGTATCACCCTCAGGTATTCACATAATGAGGTAGTAGAACTGGCACCAGAGGGGACACTGATTTATGAGGGTGTCCAGTATTCGGGTTGAGAAGGGAGCACATCTGGGTCCTGCACCCCTAGAGGAGGGGTATGTAAGGGAGGGAAGTCTTGCGATTTTAATGTTCATATTAAATGCCTGTTGATTAATGAGAGATCAGCAGGAGCTCACAGATATAATTTGCATACCACACTGATAGACACAGCCCCTGATCTTATGTGTATTGCAGACACCTGGTTCTCTATTAATTATGATCCTGACTTATGTCAGGTATTGCCAGCATGCTCTTTGGCACTTCCCCTTGACAGGCCCCACCGAGTAGAGGTGGTGGTCTGGCTATAATTCATCACGCGTTACACCAATGTCAACAGATTCCAGTGGAACATTCATTGCTCTGTGAACCTTTTCGGGTTAGAATACAGATCAATGTTAATATGACTGTCCATTTCTTATTGGTATATAGACCTCCATCATCTGGCAAAAGTGACTTTGCAATGAATTTTGCCCACTGGTTACCAATCTGGGCCTGGCACACCGCAATCTAGTTGTGCTACCAGATTTTTTATCTCCATCCAAATGATCCGTTTGATCGTTGTGCTAGTAACCTGGTGACCAGCATACCTGACCTCTCTTTAGGACTTTGTAATCATCTTCCCACTCATAAGAGTGGCAATCTGCTGGACCTTTTCTTTGCTGAGGCAGGATTAATCGCAAGTTTCGTCCCTGTTGCGGTCATTTGGTTTCATCGCTTTTTGGTGCCCTTTATGGTAAGGATACCTTTCTGCCTTTCGAAGGTCTCTCATTGTGTAAAGACTAGTAGACTATGGCATAAGGTGGACATGACTGAGATGACTGACTTACTAATTGATGCCAATAGTAGATTTAGGGAGGAGGGACATGATCTATGTTCCTCTTTCCTTAGATTTCTGGATAAAGTAGCTGACAAGTTGGCCCCTAGCATTCCTCGTTTTTGGAGAACAAAACCTACTGAGGCCTGGTTCTTCCCAGAACGTACATCTCAAAAGCAGCTATGTCGCTGTCTAGAAGGGAAATGGTGGACGCAATACAATGCTGACACACGGAACATTTATAGGCAAGCAGTGCTCTGTTACCATAAGATGATTCTAGCTGAGAAATACAAATATTATGCAAAGCGGAAAACAGAAGCATCCTGCTCTTCCAGATAACTATTATTAGTAGCAAAAGAGCCATCAGTCTGCCCTTTGAGTAATCTAGTTAAAATGCCAGATTCTGAACTACGATGTAATGCAATCAGTGTTTTTTCTGCTATAAAATTCAAGATATTTGCAAAGCCATCAGAGACAGTCAAATGGCAGAGTAGATGGAGCAGCCCCAGGAGCTGCTTGTAAGAGGATCCCTTTCTCCCTCTGTGGTCAACACTTTCAATCTTGAGCCAATAAATGACGAGGCTACCTGCAAGGCTCATAAGGGCCTGAAATTGGCCTCGCCCATGGATGCGGTTCCTCTCCACATCCTGAAAGCCCTCCCACAGAGGGCCATTGGAATGTTTACAGATGCACTACAGTATTCTTTTACTATGGGCAAAGTTCTGACTGCTCTTAAACATGCAGTGGTTACACCTTTCATGAAAAAATCAAACTCCGACCCACAGGTGCCAGCCAATTACAGACCCATTTCTCTTCTTCCAGCAATGATGACGCTGATGGAAGCTGTCATCACTCCACAGCTTTCTGCATTTCTGGAAGAGAATCATTTTCTGCACCGTTCTCAATCTGTTCTCTGACCCACAATGGGTACATAGTCAGTAATGATCTCATTGCTTGATGATCTAGCGCTGCTTCAGGACCGCAAAGAGACCAGAGAACTTATCCTCTTGGACCTATCCGGGGCTTTTGATACAGTGGACCATGATATCCAACTGACCCGGCTGGAGCAAGCAGGTGTTACTGGACATCTCTTAGTATGTTTCGAGTCTTTCCTTGAAGGACGCTCTCAAACTGTTTCCTTTCAAACCTGTTTCTCTCCTCCTGTGGAACTGACTTGTGGAGTCCCACAGGGGTCGGCTCCCCCCCCTTCTTTTTAACCTGTATGTACGACTTCTGCCTGACCTCATTGCTGAATCTGGAGTCCTTTTTTATTCTTATGCAGATGACGCCCAGCTGGTTTTTCAGCTGGACTCCCATCAAACAGATCCCCCCGAGAAGTTGTGGGACTGCTTGGAGAAAGTAGGCAGCTGGATGTAGGCCAATGGGCTGAAACTAAATGGAAGCAAAATGAAGGTCCTGGTGTTCAGACCTCAAAAGGTTGATCATCTGGGGAATGTGCAGTATTGGCCCAGATCATTGGGCTCCTGTCCAGTGCCCTGTGACTCAGTAAAAAGCCTTGGGGTGAAACTCTTATCCAATGGCTCCCGTGAGGCACAGATCTCTGCCATATGCAGCGCCGGCTTCAGAAAATGGAAGGTTTTGAGGAAGATTCTCCAGCTGCTTCCTCCAGTCAATCAAACAACATTGGTGACATCAACTATAATGGGGTCATTGAATTACTGCAATGGAATATATTTGGGACAACCCAAGTATCATATCCAATGGATGCAGGTACTCCAAAACTCGGCAGCTAGACTGACAGTTATGGTGCCTCATCTGACACCTTCAATAGCTGTCCTGCACCACTTGCACTGGGTGCCAGGGGCTGCTCTGGATGAATTTAAGACTCTTTGTGTTGTCCACGGAGCTGTGCACAATGTTGGCCTTCAATATCTTAAAGGGAAGTTAGAGTGGTACTGCCCAGCCAGACAACTGCGCTCTGCGTCACACTTACTTCTCAAGATCCCCAAATACCAGCTAAAGCGACTGGGTGGCCGTTCCTTTTCAGTCCTGGCCCCTAGCTTATGGAATGCTCTCCCGCTATCCCTAAGAACCATTGACGGGTATCTCCCTTTTACGAGGGCATTGAAAACCCATCTGTTCTAGCTCAGTTTTTTCTACAGGTTAGGAGAGTGAAGTATCAGTTGCAGGGCTGCCGACTTTTAGCGTCTAGATGCCTTCGGACCTTAGTTTTTGCGCTTTATACATTTTCAAATAATAATAATAATAACTTGCTGTTTGGTTCAGCACCAACTGCACCAATGTATCCAACATATGCAAAGAGAAATTCTCTCAGATAATCGTTCAAACCATATCCAACTGACGGTTTCCAGGAGACAGTTACCTCATTGATGGATCAAGTTGACTGACGACAAAGTCCAGCTGTGATGACGTCACTAGTGACAACATGACATAGCAATGTTAGTTATGAAGCACATTTGCACTCCTGCATGAAGATACGCAGACACACGCAATTATACATGAAGAACATGCTTATACCTTCTGTAGATAGAGGACAGATACATTTATATATTGCTAAAAGTCTTTCCTTTTCTTTAGCCAAATGCAGAAACACATGAAAGCTAAACATACATGGACCAAGCTTGTAAACACTTTATTGCAACAAATCATAAGGAGCTACAGGAACATATAAGGAACTTATAGGGCTCTATTACGACTAACCTCTAAGAAGATATTACAACATATATAGAAACCAAAGAATGACTGTAGTGAATACACATGAGACCACAGGCCTCAAATACATGGATGGCGAAACGCTGGTGTGCAGCACGAAGCACAGAGGTTTGCTCGCTCAGGAATCATTTGATCCGGTTGAGGGATTCGGGGGCAAGGTTGAAGGTATTAGTGAGGTGGGGATAGAGGATATCATGATCGACGAGATCAAAGGCCGCCAAGAGGTCTAGGAGGAGGAGGATGGCAAGGTCCCCATTGTCACGGATATGGTCGAGCTGGATCTTTAGATTGAGGAGGGCGGATTCTGTGCTATGTCTGAGTCTGAACCCGGACTGGCGAGTGCCGAGTAGGTTATTGGTTTCTAGGTGAGATTGGAGTTGTAAATAGGATGTGCAATCCGGAATTTTCGGTTGTGATGGGGGCGGTAATTGGTGGGGACGGTTGTGTCGGAGGATGGTTTCTTTAGGAGGGGTGTAACCCAAGCTTCCTTCATGGAGCTGGGCACTGTGCAGGAGTTGAAGGAGGCATTGATAAATTTGGTAATGATCGGAGCGAGGGGTTCTGCACATAGCTTAATGAGGTGGGTTGGGAAGCTGTCGTCAGTGCACTTCGAGACTTTGAGACGTTGGATGGTGGTAAGCGTGTCTATCTGGGAGACGTTGTGGATGGGGAAAGGGGGGTCGGTGGCTCTGATGGGTGTGGTCCTCATCTTTGGGGGTGGCGAGCAGGAAGTTCTTGAGAACAGTTTTGTTTCTGAGGTTCAGTGTTTTGTTAGTAAGGGCAGATTGAATAAGGGAATGCCAGGCTTTGTCTTCGGCAAAGGTGGAAGTGGGGCGGAATGGGGTCTCGAGCTACTTAAAGATTTTATTTTGATTTTATTTCATAACATGCGTATAGCTTGTGATAGCTTTACATAGAAAGACAATACAATATATAGACACATTAAATATATTAAAACCTTTCACAGAAAAGGTACTTATCTTACAACACATTTACACATTACAATAGCCCAGCAGATAATTTAGTTAAAATATCCACACTTACAGCAAAACATTTCATCATATAATGCATCAGATTAATATTGTTGCCCTCGAGTAACAGATTCCATCTTACTTGGACATCGTCCTCCCATTTCATATTGTTATAGGCTTTTACATATTGATTTCGAAGAGAGGTCAAACTGTTGCAGTAGCTCATAATCTGCCTAATGGCTCCTTGCAGGGAATGCCAAATCGCGTGCCTGTAATTGCCAATACTCCTGAGACATTAAACTTAAACAGGAGATATTCTCTAAAGGTAACACTGTTAGGAAAGGTATAAATGAATCTTAGGGTTACGTGGCGAGATTGGAGGGATTGGATAAAACACTGCTATTAATATTAGTGGGCAACTGAACGAGATCACATTCTGCATTGTGAGAACAAATAATCATTTTGATTTTAATTTTCCAAGTTAGAGCAGATAGCCTGTAATTCGAGAGTTCATGATCATGGGTCCACCTGTGATGTATAGACCTCAAGTGACCAGTTTGTCTGAACGTATCACCTGCAGTAATGGTTTTGTAAGCTTCCATTACTTCTACCCTTATGGTTTCATTGTTCAGGTGTATCAGCGTCTCACAGCTGTTGGTGAGATTATATTCTATTCTGGCTGCTATGCTCATGAGGTTGAATTCTAGGGATAAGTATTCAAATGGAATAGTTTTAGGCATTCTAGATATAGTATGTGGAAGATTTATGCCTCTAATTTTGATAGGTCTCTGTGATATCTTGCTCCCCATACTTCCGTCCCATAGATCATGCGTGGAATGATCTTGGCCGTGTATAACAACAATAAAGTCTTAATGGAGCATGCTCCTTGATTACTGATAAAATGGCTAATGGCATGGTGCATCTTCATGCTTTTCGTGTTCATTTCATCCCATTGTATATTCCACTTCAGTTTATCATCAAGGTATATCCCCAAGTATGTGTAGCATTTAACTACTTCCACAGTTTTCTGGTCGAGGCACCAAGACATCCAATTAGATTTTTGAGTCTTAACTTAACCCATAAAGGTGACGCTATGTTTATCTTTAGACCATTTATCTTTGCAAACACACCCAAACCGGCAAGCTTCTCTTGTAATCCTGATGCGGTGTAGTCTAGCAACACAGATCGTCAGTGTAGTCAAGCCAATCAATATCAAGGAAACCTATTTTTAGCATGCAGGCTCTCATGGAATTGAAAATCACTGCCAGATCTGCTAAATATAAGTTGAACAAGGTAGCTGCCAATATACATCCCTGTTTCACTCCACGTACCACTGGAAAGTGGCCACTTACTCGCCCTTGACTGTCTATTCTTACACAAACTGAGGTATCAGAATAGAGCAACTTAATCATTGACAGCAGACCTGGGGGAATTTTCCATGATATCAGTTTGTTCCATAATCGATTTCTCAGTATCGTGTGGAATGCGGCGCTGAAGTCTATGAACGCCCCATATACAGGGAGTTGTCGACAATCCCATGCATATTCTATATCACTGACTAATGGTAATAGGTTATGCATCCTGCTGGATTTAGCTCTGAAGCCTGTTTGATTAGGCAGAAGGATCTTGTTATCGCTGATCCACAGATTCAATTCTTTAAGCAGCACCTTTGCAAAGACTTTTGCAGGAATGTCCAGCATTAGTTCAGCAGGTCCTTCCAGCACCCCTTTTTGTGAATTGGTAGAATTATGCTTTCTTGACAGCTTGTTTGAACCTTACTGCACTGACAAATATGAGAAATCAGAGTATGTAAAACATTAGCCCAGAGTCTGGGGGATAAGTCCAATAGTCCTTGCATGTTCCATCAGGGCTGGCAGCCCTCAATGTAGGAGATGCATAATCAGCTTTGAAATTTCAGCAACTGTTGACTTGCATAACCATTCTGCTGTGTTCTTATCATGTTTGTTTGTTTGTTTGTTTTTTCATTTGTTATGCGCACCAGACCCGTAAGTAAAAGGGCACAGCAGTATGAAGATGCAAAGCTTACATAGTTACAAAATATACACCAGATATAGAGCTTACATGTATTTCGTCAGCAGGTACAATGCTTCCCAGAGTATTTTGAATATGCATCTCTCATCATTTTTCACTTACACTGTTAATGGGAAGGTTGCGCTTGGCGGAACCTTTCATGACAGACCAAGTGCCTCTGTTGTTATTAGATCTGGCATGGTTTGCCAGATGCGGCCACAGTTCATGTTTATTGTCAGCCTTATGTTTACATAACCAGGTGTGATGTTGTCTTTTAAGGATTTTAATATATATGGATAGTTCTTCGGCTCCTCCATATTCTCTGTTGTCTTTTAGTAGGGCAGCTATATCTTGTCTGAGTTTATATTTTCTGGATTGGATAAGGCGGTCACATTTCGTGCCATTACTCGATTCTAGCATTCATTAGTGCTCTTGTAGCATCTTTTTTTTGGCTACCACCACTTTAATTGTCATGGCAGCCTTGGAGAAGTCTGATAAGATATCAAATGCAGGACGGGCATTTGAAGCACACCATTTCTCCAGCAATGGGGGTAGAATGGACTCAGCAATTATTTTAGCCTTTTCTAATTTAGGCAGATTTCACATAATGTAATTATCACCAGAATTGATGTAGATATCACATTTAAGATCATACTGGTTAGTTACAACTTTAGTCTTAATTAATACACATAATGGTAAATGATCGCACTCATCACAGGGTACTACGACCATAACAAATTATCATTTGCAGTGCCTTTGCATTGGCAAATACATAGTCTGTAGTAGAGCAGAACTTACCACTTATATGAGTGAAAGTTTTAATTGCATCACCTGAGCAAAAACCATTGAACATCATCATATTATATACACTTAATAGGGTGGCCCACCCTTTCCCTTCGTTGTTTGACTCTGAGTGCATATGGGGTTTCAAATCATTGTCCTTGGTTTGCCAGTCACTTGAGAGTCCTATTGAGAGTCCTATTCTCGCATTCAAGTCACCAACTAGCAGCCGGCAAAAAATTACAGTGGCCCTCCAATTTTCTTTTTACAGTGTTAATGTTGATATCATTGGCAACTAAATTGGGCGATTCATAGATGTTTATGAATATGAATTGTTTAGTTTGAAGACTTTCACAGTTTACCATTACAGCCTGTACCATCGAGGTAGACCACTGAGTGTCAGTAAGAGTCCATGGATGACAGCCAGAAACCAACAGCTCGCCCTTCGGTCTGCCGATGGGACCCTTTACTGCTTTAACTTGCAATGTGCTACGACCATCAATGTCGTACTGGTCTACCATCCAGGTCTCCTGAAGAGCCACAATACAAAACAAATCGATATAAGATAGAAGATATTCTTCAGCGACTATGTGATTAAAGCCTGTGTTCCATGAGCGAATAACACTGGTGTCATCGAGAGGTGTTGGCAAAATGGGCATTAAATGCTTTTGGTAACCATTGTCAATACCCTTAGCTCTCATTAGCTACACATTCTTGACTGCCTGTGTGATCATTTACTCTCAGCCTTTCTGCCGCAGCTTCTTTTGGTATAACCGTTATTGCTATGGTCTGCTCTCTCTGGGTCACCAAGGTCTTCTCCTTATTACATAACTCAGTGTTAACAGGTTTAGCGCAATATTTATCAATACAGGTAGCAGGTGCCCCTCTCCTACAAAGAACATGCATGATAACCTGTTCTGTGTCTTTTTTCCCACTTTGAGAGTTTGCAGGCACCGCTTTCTGCTCACTCTACCTTTCACAGATGGGAAATACCCATTTGCATATCAGTATTTGTCCCGCCCACATTGACAGTCCAACACTAAAATGGTATGGCAATTCCCTTCTGAACAAGAGTACCAACAGCAAACCCAAACACATGTTTCAGCCTTGTTGGGCCTCATCAGTGAGGAGGAGCTGTGCCTCTATTTAACAGTTTATATCGGCACCTCTGAACAGCAATATCTGATTAAAGAGTTAATTCTCAAAGCATAGAATGTATTCTCGGATAGCATTCGTTCGGCACCATACATTGAATGTGACGTTCATTTTATCCACCAATTGATCAACAATTAGTATGTCATCATTCTTGATGGCACGTATGCCATGTAGAATCTGTAACACTGCTGCTCGATTGAGGGGGGGTGGTGGTCTATCCCAAATACAGATTTCATCGGAAGTTCTCGTATTGTATCTGTGTTATCTGATATTTCTATTGCAGATTTCAGTTGTGCTTCATTTGCTGCCCTTGTGTGACTTTTTTCAGGCAATTTGATGCTAATACTGTTACCTTGAGGATTTTAAAGACTTCTCGTGTGTTGCAGCTAGCTTCACCTATTTGGGTGTTGTACATGCTCGCTTTGCTGTTGATAATTGCTGCTTTATAGGAGGTGGCAGTGTTGCTGAAGGCTTTTTTGTTAGACGGGGTGGGATTTTTTTGCCAGATGTGTTCTTTAGCACACTTCAATTTGCAGAGAAAAGTAAGCTCTTCAGTAAACCAGTTGTGGCTGTGTTTTTTTTATTTTTACGTGTGGTTGTTTTGAAGGGGGTATGTAGGTCTAGTGTACTGACGAGTGTGGTATTGTAGATCTTGAGAATGGCATTGGGGTCAATGCTATTAGGCCATTATTCGAGGGATGCACGAATGATTGGCTCTAACAGATCCTTGGTCAGTTTGCGGTTATGTCTAGCCGTGATGGGCAGAAAGTCTTTGATCATTTTAGTGGGGTTGGGCACACGGGATATGGTGAGGTGAATCACAGAGTGATCAGTCCAGGGTAGCCGGACAATGGATGTGACTTGGATGGGAGTGTTGAGGAACAAGATCTGGTGCAGGATCCGGCCTTCAGTATGGGTGGCGGTGGTGACTGCCTGTATAAAGTTCATCTCATGTAATGCTGTGTTGAGGGCGGTGGATTACAGATCTGTGGGATCCTCATATCCTCTGTTGAATTCACCCAGGAGCACAAATTTGGTTTTGGGCTTCAGGAAGGGAGAAATGAAGAGGGGTATGTCAGTGTCAGGGGAGCCGAGGTTGTTGGGTTGACGATAAAGGAGAAGGATGTTGATTGTACTTTGCTGGTTGAGCTCGATTTTGGCGAGATGGAGTTCGTAACCTGGCAGGGGAGTGAGGGGGGAGGGTCTGATAGGGATGGAGGTTTTTGAGATGATGGCGACTCCACCACCATGGCTTTCGGCTGTCAGACCCGAGGATAGAATATCCTGCGGGAAGGCCGAGTGAGACAGATGGGCCAGCTGCCTCTTGTCAGGTGCATGGGCACATAAGGAGCATGCATTGATGAGGGTGTTTTGGCAAACACATTGGAGGGGCAGGTATCAGCAATTTTCTCTTTTTCACCTGTATTGTAGAGGTTGTGTCGACAATCAGGCTGTTGCATAGTGGAGCACTCCTGAGGTATTAGTTGAGAGCCCGAGAGGCTGGTGATTTGTGTGACTTTTTGAGAGTTATTTTGACATCTGGTGTCAAGGAGAAATAAAGTAACTGTATCTGGTAAAGGTGGAAGTGTCAAAAACCCTGACTTGGGGTCACGTAAGTATTGAGATAATGTATTCAAGCAAAGGTATGAGGGGCACACCCTTAGAACATATGTGTAAGTCCCTTCCACACTATAAGGACAAGATTTGTAAATATTGCGGAATGGACATGAGGTACAGAGGGCAAATTGCCAAAGCCATCGCCAAAAGAGAAGAGCTTCTCCAAATCAGTGCAGCAACCATTACATCCTTATATACATGATGCTTTCAATGGGAATGAGTTGCACAAACAAATGGCTCTATTTGAGCTATGGAAGATGTGTCAGGACAATGGTGGGGGACTTGGCACAGCAACACTGGATGCTAAACCAGCAAGAGGCCACAGGGGATAAGCCCTCTGCCCCTCCTCCTCCTTCTCCTCCTGAACATGAAAGCAAAGGTGCAGCAGAAGAGGCTCAAGGATTATACCCAGAGAGGGAATTAAGAGCAGCAGTAGGTGAAACCAATCCCATATTCGCACCTCCAGCATATAGCAAATGGGAGGGTCAAGATGAGACCAGACAAGTGACTAGGGGGGAGTAAACTACAGGCAATGAAAGCAAGGAGTGCATTGAGGTTCAGGCACGCTTGAAAGAAAACAACGTAGGGAAAGGGGGAAGCACTGAGGGACAGGAACCCATAGTTCCAAATGAGAGGGTAGGCAGATATTACATAAACTAGATGGGAAAATAGATGGGGAGACTGGAAGCATTAACAAAGAAGCTGTGGTTTGCAAGGATACAGATGAAGCAAGAGAACAGGCAGAGGTAATGGAAGAAGTAGAGAGACGGGAGAGAGAGGAGAAGGAGGAGAATGAAAGAGTACGCAGGGATAAGCAGAAAGCATAGGCACAAGAGGAACGGGAAGTAGGGAGACAGAGAGCTTGAGGACATGACAGGATATGGGCAGAAGTACAGAGGGAGAGGCAAGTAAAAAATAAAGACGGACAACAGTTAGTTGGAGGTAGAACAGTTCCTTAGAGAGCGACAGAGCAGAGAAGAGGACAGGCGCGCTGTTAATGAAGTGCAAGTAAAGATGGGTTTTGCATGTTTTAGTGATAATGATGAGAGAGCGCGCAAGGGAGAGGAGAGTGAGACCAAGGTGGAAAATGTAGCAGGGCTACCCTGTGGATGGAGAGAGATGAGATTGCTTCCTCCATGAGGGGAGAGTCCGAAAGCATGAGTCACATAGAAGAGAGGCAGCAGGAAGGTGCACTGTTCAGAAGGCTTAGCTTCTAGGAGAACTTTTATAGTACCGATGGGGACACGGGATCCGATGATGACGTATTAGGGAGTGAGGATGAGGGGGAATGGAGTCATTTCCACCGTTCCCGGGGGAAGATACCTAACAGAGACACATTGTTGGGAGACGATAAAAGCATGAACGGACTACGGGAGGTCAGAGTAGAAAGACTGCAGCATTCTAGGGATATATCACGCAGACCAGACAGCATTACCCCATACATTCAAAGGTTTAGAGATCTCCAGGGTGAAGGAAGGGAGAAATGACCAGGGCATTTACCACCACCAAAGACACAGGGAGACAAAGTGGAGGAGTAGGAATGACACAGTGCCCACTACTAGAGAAGGGAGGCGGCAACCCCAATATATACAATGGCAACATATAGACAAGGATTATTTGAGGTTTAAGCTTCCATCGTTGACCGCGGGATCTGGGAAGTGGATATATGCGATAGAAAGATTGACAACAGGGATAACATTAGAGGTGGGTGACATGAAGAGCTTACTTTCAGCCATTCTTGAGGAGGTTGAAGATGATGTGTGGAAAATTGCTGGTTAACTAGGAGTATCCACACAGAACACGGCACATGATGGCTTGCCATTCAACAATTGCTGAGCGTCCCTGTGGCGCACTTTAAGGGTACAGTATTCATAAACTTTGGACATTAGCATGATTATGGCATGCAAAATGGGGGAAGACAAAGACCCCCTTTAATATATTCAGACTATTCAAGAGAAATGGAGACTTGAGACGCAGGAACAGTGGAACAAAACAGTCAGTGAGATTATTCTATCATATATTATGTCAGGGTTTACCTGAGCAGGTACAAAGGCAGCTCAAGATGTTAGTGGGGATGGAGGCCACACATTGGCCCAGAATTCAACTCACCATAGTACAGTATTGTAGACTAATGCAAGACAGAAGCGCACTGAGAGAAAGCAGGAAGAGGCAAAGTTAGTGCAGAAGAAATTGTCAAAATATACTATGGCTGGGGCAATGTCAACAAGCGCAGAAGGGGCAGGTGCACTCCATGTGCAGTACAGAACACCACCCAAAGTAGGAGGTTTTATGGGGCGGGCCAACATGCACCACAGGTTCAGAGGGAGAGGAGGATCACGTATGGGAAGAGGGTACGGACATCAGATTCAGCAGGGCCAAGGGGGATTTTCAGATGCGGAGTCACATGCAGTCACAGCAGAATGACAGGACACTAACACACACAGTTTCCATGGGATTAGCTCCCATTCAGAAGTTGGCGGGGTGAATGTAGTAGGGAGAAATTGATTCACGGGAATGGGATGTCCTTATACCCACAATAGGACGACCGTGCCATTTTTACTTAAAATCTTAGATAAAGCTGCCTACATACAAATCCAGGACTACCTTGAAGCAAATTACCTACTCAGCTCACAGCAATCTGGCTTCCGCCCCCTCCATGGCACGGAAACAGCTTTGCTAGACCTTAAGACAGACATTGAGGAACAAAAGGATAATGGAAAAACAGCTCTGCTTCTCTTACTAGACTCGTCAGCAGCCTTTGACTTGGTGGATCATGCAGTCTATGCAATCACCTCAAATCTGCCGCCAATTTCACCGGAGATGCTATAGCCTGGGTCCAATCCTTCTTAGCCAACCGCACTATGCAAGTCTTCTCCACTTCCGCCTCTGCTGACCCTATCAAAATAAATTGTGGTGTCCCACAGGGATCCTGTGTCTCCCCTACCATGTATAATATCTTCACCAAGCCTTTGTTTGACAAGTTGGACAGACTGGGTGTCACCTACACGAATTATGCAGATGATACCCAGATCCTCATACCCCTTTCGGGCAACTTCGAGGCAGACCTAGCCTTTGTGAACAAGATTTACACCCTCATTCAGGCATGGATGGCATCCCATGGCCTCTGCCTCAATGACGATAAAACGGAGTTACTAATCCTAGGCTCTGAAGCAAACATCCAAAAACTAAGCCCAAACTATGCATCTTTCAACATTGATAACAATCCTATCAAGGCGATGCCCGTGGTTAAAACTCTTGGATTCTACTTGGACTCCTCCCTCACACTTAAAAAGCAAGTCAACTCCCTTGCCTCCTCTACAATTTACACCTGCAAAACTTATCCGAGCATCCAGACCGTACCTCTCTAGAGGCAGCTGTATCACACTAGCCAATGGCCTGATTATGTCAAGACTAGATTACTGCAATGCCCTGTACTCAGGAGCCAACAAATATATCACAGATAAAATTCAAAGACTGCAGAACAACGCCTTGAGAGCAGTATTGGACATCCCTTATAGAGAGCATATTACTAAATTTAGGAAAGAGGTCAACTGGCTGAAGATAACGGATAGAATCCTCCTCAAAACAGTTTCCCTTACATCCAAATGCCTGAACAACCTAGCTCACCCATATCTAATGGAAAAAATTACTAGCAGAATAGCCACCCGCCCTACAATATCTGCTAAGACATTTATGCTAGAGACTCCTAGGTTCAAACGATCGACAGCGGGAGGTATTAGCTTTCCATTTAAAACTGTGCAATGCTGGAATAAGTACCACTTGACCTTAGACTTGAACAACCTTACCCTAAATTTAGACATAAGGCACTCAAATGGCTGCGCACCAACGACACATAACTAGATCCACACCTTTCCTACCACACCCGGCCCCCACCTAACCTGCATCTGAGAACTAATTCTGCACTCTAGGTAACCTTGCATGCATGAGCACCTAGAAAGTTGTATATGCTTTATAATGACATAATTATTTGATGTAAATGTTATAAATATGATTTGTATATGTCCATACAGATAAACATGTTAGTGTCCCTTGACAGTCTCAACAATGCTCTGTATTTTTATGCATGTCTGCATCTCTGTTTACCCAAGGGTTTGGTGCACATTACCAAATAAATAAACAAACAAACAAACAAACAGCCCACAGACAAACCTGATGTGTTCGATCCTATCGATTACACCCCACCCGTCAGAGGATCCACCTATAGGGGTGACGATATGTGAAAAAAACGTTTTCTGTTTTCATAGACAGAGGGGCAACTAGATCCTCTATCAGGGAAGGAAGATATCCAATGTCAGGCAATGCCATGAATGCACAGAGATTCTCTTGGGCGACGCATTTGGTTCCTTTTACAGACTAACTTACACTTTCTATAGGTGAGCATGACTTGCTCTACCACTACTTTATTCCCGACAGACACCAATGAACATAATGGGAAGAGATATCATGAGCAAACATAGCATGACCATTTCATTTACAGACCAAGGGATAGTGTGTTGCACTCCTGTGATTAATTTCCTGAATGTCAGGGGGATTATTCAGGCCTATTTGAGGCACACGGTACAAAGGGGGGTGCCAGCAGATTTAGAGCTATTTCAATATGGAGTGGAAGTAATGATAGTATGTCTCTGGGATTCAACGAAAACTGTGGCGTCTTCCCAACAAGTACCTATTCAGACCACAACTGCCATTAGATGAGCCAGAAGGGAAAGCGATTCCACAAGAACTTGAAACAGTTATAGTAGGAGATGACAGAGTAACAATGCATGGGACAGATGAAACAGGAGGAGCGAGGAGGACAGTGATTGCAGTGGGGAAAGGTTACAGTTTGATAGACGTGACTGATGAGGAACTGCTCCAGGACAATCGTTCAGATCATGAAATGGTGTTTGAGATTAGCATCAGATATTGGGTGAGAATACACTACAGGGAGGTACCACGGAGACAATCGCAAAAATAAAAGCAACCCTGAACAAAAGTTGTCTCCATGGTTTGCCTTTAGCTTTATTCGCATTGCGCAATTAACCAGGGTCCAACCACCACTTAACCCCACATGAGGTGGTAACCGGATGGCACATCCGACTTCGCTTGGCTCCTCCCACTAGGGCATTAACTGATGCAGAGTCTGTGTCTAATGTTTTGGGGAAGGAAATGTATGATTTCACTGCTGCCTTGATGGCTAGTGCATCTTTGCTTTCTCGCCAGCTGCAGGGATGACTGGAGTGGTCCAAGGAGAACGAAGAAGATAACAGTAAAGAGATCAGTGAAAATCATCTCAAGCCACCACAGCTCTACCCAGGGGACACTGTTCTACTCCGAACTTTGTCTGAACTTGGTACAAGTGCAGATTTACGGGTCCCCACCCTACAGAAGTGACTGACAGAGGAGTAAAAATATGCAGAAAGAAAGCTTGGAATTTCCTCAGGGATGTGAAAATGTGTCGAGCAGAGACCTCGCCTAGCAGCAATAAAGAGGGGGCAAACTTCATGCAAGAAGAAGAACAAAACATGCAGTCAAGACAATAATGGCCCAACGATGTCCAACCAAGGATCACATGCTCTAGAGCAAGAGAGATGGGGAAAGGACTTCGTACACATCAAGAGTAGAGGCACACTGTCATTTCTTACACATATTTGTTCATCGTGAAAGTGGCGACTGTGGTTTCTTTTGTGTCCCATGATTCCCCAGGATGCCCAGCCCACGACCTACCACGGTCAATTTGTCCATTTCATTAGAAGGTCTGAACGACAGCGAAGACCATCTTCCAGTTTATTCTTTCGCGCCTTAATGATCCACTTAGCCCAACATCTCCACACCTTTGCCGAGAAAGTCCCTTAGTAATTGAAATCCTTTGTGACCATAAAGTGCGCATTGTGTGGGAACGGTTGTTTGTTAACGCACTTGCACAATATTACACCTGCCAAGCTTCAGCTGATTTGTACTAAGAACATAATTATGCATTTCTGGTGAATTTCAGGTGGGTTCATCATCACACTTGAAAATACACAAGAGTCCAAAGCAGAGTAAGTTAGGGGCCATTATTAAAGGTGTAATACTGATGACTTGTGTTTTCATTTCTCTCTACATCTTTACCCAATTTCTTTGTTGAAGATTACTTTTTGTAGAAGGGCAAGCTGGGACCACTACCAGTGTGACCCCAGTTCCGGCAGGTATGGCTACCATGTCAGGTCAGGCGATTAGCACCTCCAAACCAGTAACGAGAAGTAGGCACAGTGCTGATTTAGATATAGGAGTGGTTGATTCCTATCTAACTGATACAGCTGTGGTATCTAATAACATGTGGTACAAGCACATGACCAAAGTAGGCAAACAAACCACTGAAGAGAGGTGCTACATCTGCTCCCTCATCCCCTATGCCATGTGTGTCTCCAGAACGTTTGTGGCTACTGAAATCCCAGCAGCAACAGCAGTGTCCCATGAACCTGTCAATGTGCAACACAAGGGGAAGATTCTAAGGGCAAAGAGCAACCTTAAGATGGATGTCTAAGGTGACCTTTCCACATGAAGACAACTACATTAATACCCCAGACATGATGGATGATTATTGGAAAAAAGATTAAGCCACATAATACATAACTGAGGGTCCACAAAAGGGAGAGACAAGAACAATAACATTGAAATAGTTAGCCTGTCCCAAGAGAGGACCAGCATAAATAAGGGGAGAACCAGGATGTTGGGAAGGACCACAAATGCTGGTGTATGGGCCAGTCTACACAGATGATGGATGGAAAGAAGGAGTGGTGGGGAGCAAGGCACATGCACTTCTAACAGTTCCAGTTCATATAGTACAAGAATAAAATGACAAATGCTTAAAAGAATTGGAAGCAAGTGTGAACTTACTAACATGGGCAGAACATGATGCTGGGCCCAAACCCATAGTATCAATCAAAGGAGCAGCATTATGTTTCCTGGGTGATGGTCTAGTGAAAGCTGGAGAAAACAAGGAATGCAAGCAGATAAGGAAGGTTCTAGGCATGAAAGTTGGAATGGCAGTATTAATGGACCACTATGTCAGAACCACCACAGCCTCAGCTGTGTCCAGTGTGGGGATTGGGTCTTGTAGGAGCCATAAACTACCGTATTTTAGAACACTGTTGCAGAACACTGGCTGCGGATGGCAGAAAACGCCATCCGGTAGCCGGAACTACAAGTCCCAGCAAGCTCGCGTGCTCGCGAGCAGAAGAACTACACGGGACAACGCCCGACGGACCGCGCATGCGCGCGACGAGCGCACGGATCCCCGCTTGCGCTAACAGACACGGACTGGAGAGGACGTGTAGGCTGAGGGCTCCTGCAGGCTGCGACCCGCGGGGCCACTCCCCGCCTGTGATCTCTGCAGGCCCCGCGCCTCCGGCAAGATAAGTGCATTTCCCTTGCTATTTGCAAACCGTTTGTTCACAGAACAAGACAGTAGTGCATGCAACGTTGTGGGAAACGCCCCCTTAACTTTCTAAGCTAATGCGAGCGCCGGACTGAGGAAAGTTCCGGCGATATTTGTTAAGGCCAAGTGGCTGACTCGTAACTCAGCTTAACCATTTCGTCGCCGTGTGAAGCAAACGGCAGTTTAACCATTTCGTCGCTGTGTGAAGCAACACAGCCTTTGTAGATTCTAGGGGCGAATCGTAACCCAGCTTAAACCATTTTGTTGCCGTGTGAAGCAACACGGCCCTTGTTGATTCTTGGGGGAACTCATCAGCGTGTGTGTGCAATGTGATGGGCCCAGTCCGCGACCCGAGCTCATTCTTGTTTCTGATTCCCTTGTAGCGGCATCCCGCTGTATCAGCAGCCTGAACCCGCTGCGCCGCCGTAGTCTAACGGCAAGAACTCTGGCAGTCGCCTGGCACGCAACCCGGTATCATCAAACAAAGCTAAGTGCTCCTTTGGTTATTTCTAAAGGTGTTGGGTGCTAATGATAATGCTAACCTTGTGGGTTGGTAGTGATGAAACTACCAAATCTATGTCAGAAGCTGTAGCGTGTCCATAACGTTTTTTCCTATGGTGTTAAATCCTAAATGCTGTTGGTGAACCTTGCTTTATGTCACAGTGTTTTGGGGCAAGTTAGTTAGGAGTGTGGAAGCGTGCATGGGCGGAGTACCGTCGATCTCAGGAGCCCCAGACAGAACACATCAAGGCGGACCTTTCCTAAATCCCTTCTTATCCATAACCCTTTCCTACCCTTCCTCCCCTTTACCCGGTTGCCCTAACTACCCCCTACCTATCCAATTCAACGGATCCTAACTCTCTTTCCCCGGCGGGTCGCGGTGGCCTGTGTTGTCTACCTAGCCAGGTGCCAAGACCCAACGGGGAGGTAGGTGTACGTGCTACCCCTGCGCAAGATTGAGAACCTGATACACTATTGGGCCTGCGAATCAAAGGCTTATGAGAAGTTACCACCCAACTGGGGAGGAATGTGCTCACTGGCGCACGTCAACCCACTAGGACTGGTAGTACCACAGAAGAACATCAAAGTGGATGGATTTCCTAAAATGTACTCTTACAGAAGGAAGAAGAGACCCTTAGAGATAACAAGAGTGAAAAGTGGAAACTATATATCACCAAAAATGGAGGACTCTCTGCTTCATATACCACCCGTGCATAGACTGTTCAGCAGAACGTAAATGTTTTTTGCATCCATTGTTCCTGCAGTGCAGACCAGCACAAACACAAAATGCCTCCAGATCACAAGACGGGAGCTCATGCAGACAATAAACTCAACTGTCAAGGGGTTCAATGCCATCAAGAAACAGTTCCAAGCAGTGAGGTTGATCGCACTCCAGAATAGATATGTTCTGGACATCCTGACAGCCATGGAAGTAGGAGTTTGCGCCAAGATCGGGTCTTCTTGATGTACATTCATTCCAGCAAATGATGAGGACAACGGGACACTCCCTGAAGCAGTTACCAGATTATCAGAGATGCATATCAAAATGGAAGCAGAGACAGATGCTGCAGGATAAGATGAAGGTTGGTGATCATACATCTTCTCATGGATAACAACGTGGATGGCCAATGGAATGGAGGTGTTACCTGCAGCCTTAGTATTAGTGCTGCTGACCTTTTGCATCATCAGAATATGCATCACACAATTCCAAAAAACAACCGAAGAGACTGTAGGGATGAAAGTACTGGTAGATAAGAGTTCTGAAGATGACAAGATAATAGTGGCTCGAGATGCCCTCAGAGACCGGTAACAGATTGTCCTCTGTTTCTGACTGGGGTAATGTTCGATGACCCCTATGGCACTAGAGACTATTGGGGAAAATGGGTTTGGTGAAACCCTGGAGGAGATTGCTCTTACGTCACATGGAGTTTAGATGACCATGTAAGAATTTATGGGCACCTAGGGGGAGTGACGAAGATTTGGCTCCCGAAATTGAAAGTGAATACTTTTGGTGGAGTGGTCGACAGGTCGACCAGAGGGGGGACTGAAGAGAGGGTCCCTGGAATGGCCCTCATGTCCCCTAATCTCAGCAAAACAAGGGTACTGGTATGCTTGGGGTTAGCCCGTGTAAAATATAAATGAATTAGAAATTTTCACCCGGTCTAGACCCACATAACCTAAATGGTTATCAATTTTGCATGCAAATATGTGTACTGAAACACTCCTTGACAACGAACAGATATTCAGAAAGATTGATGTTAAACCTTTATATCAAAAAATGGTACATATAATAAAATCCAACTTGGAAGAACATATACAATCAAAAACATAAATGTAAATCTTCCATTTGTAAGTTGAGTATTGAAACTTTCAAACAAACAAAAAAAGGTGAAAATTAGTACATCAAAAAGAATACACAAACGAAAAAGACATAAAAACAATTTTCAATATTGACGAAAAAACCAGTTATTTATCACTGGGATGCTTGGATTAAATCAGAAAGCAAAAACACAGAGTGATGAGTACAACTGTACCTCTATTCAAATTAATAAGAAATAGAGCAAATAAGCAGTATTCTATTGTGATTAGAATCAATTCCCAAAGCTGAGGATGTTATGTGTCGGGATAGGGTCTGCCAACGCTACAAGGGGAATAGATAAGCAACATGAAATGTGGGTGCTTTACATAGGTGACATGATCCCATCAGTGGAAAATGCCACATGAGCAAGATGGTCCTGGTGGTCCAAAAATGTTGCTGTGAAGGACCTTGTTTCCCCTCTGATACAAGAAAGCGTTTCGGCGGAACAGAATTGTTAAATAGGTACTTTTCATGCGAAGAGAATGTACTCCGCCTTCATCAGGGCGATAATTAGCAGGACCCTGCGTGGGTGAAAAGGGGACAGAGGAAAAAGAAAATGGAAAAAAAGAAAAAAGGGGGATGAGTCACCAGAATAGATAAAGACGTGAAATAAATCAAACATGGAGGTGGATCTATACAGAATTACTTGGCATGCAAAAATAGGGATTAAGTCAAGGAGACAGACTTCGATCCTAGTCGAGTCTGAGGTATATCTCATAGCCACATACAAACAAGCCCCTATGTGGAGAGGGAAGTCTCGGGAAAAGTTCCGATGAACTCCCCCCAAACAGGGGGCAGAGAGAACAGATTGTGGCATTGGGTCCCCTTTGGAAGAGTAATGCAAGGGTCACTGGCTGCTACCCGCCGGTCAGAAGGCCAAGGTCCAAGCGGGTGAGGCAGGACAGGCTAGAGGGGTAATGATAAACTTATCTAGAATGGATGGAATAGATGGGAGCAGTAGGAAGCTGGGAGGGGGGTGCTTGTTGCTGAAACGGGGAAATGGAAAGGTCCATTTGAAATTCTTAATGGTCCATAGGTCATCAACACTGTCCCCTATGCAAATGCTAACCCACAGAATGAAGAATGAAAGATGTAACTTGCTGTTTGGTTCAGCACCAACTGCACCAATGTATCCTACATATGCAAAGAGATATTCTCTCAGACGACTGTTCAAACCATATCCAATTGACGGCTTCGAAGAGACAGGTGCCTCATCGATGGATCAAGTTGACTGATGACAACGTTCAGTTGTGATGACATCACTAGTGACAACACGACATAGCAGTGTTAGTCATGAAGAAAATGTGCACTCCTACATGAATATACGCAGACACACACAGTATAAATAAAGAACATGCTTATACCTTCTGTAGATAGAGGACAGATACATTTACATGCTGCTAAAAGCTTTTCATTTTCTTTAACCAAATGCAGAAACGTAAGAAAGCCAAACATATTTTTACCAAGCTTGCAACCACTTTACTGCAAATAATCATAAGTAGCTCCAGGAACATATAAGGAACCTATAGGGCTCTATCGTGACTAACAAATAAGAAGATATTAGAACATATAGGGCAACCATGGAATGATTGTAGTGAATACACATGAGACTACATGCCTCCAATACATGGAGGGAGAAATGCCAGCTCTGCAGCACGAAGCACGGGGTTGGTGTTCACAGCCCAGGTCAAGGGCTGGTGGAAAATTCCTGATTCCCGAGGCAGTTAGCCACCTGCAAGCATTCTGAATAAAATCCTCATATTTGCAGACAGGAGAGCTTCATTTTGTAGCCTTCACACACGTGGCCCAACAGAGAGGAACAATGGCTATTAACTCGTGGTGAGAAAAGAAACAGTTCCTAGCAAGGCAGAGCAGATTGACACATGAATTGCCCACAACAACTGAAACCTGCAGGCACTCTCTCAGGCTAGGTGATCAGACCAGTGGCAACAATGGAGACACATAGCCGTCCCATTACCTTGTAAGGTACACAGAGTGATGTGAACAGAACAGGTTCCCAGACCTGGGAGGACCCGCTTTTGCCAATCTAGATGCTCTGATCATGGGGAGGTGTAGAATGTTGCACAGACCAATGGACTTCGTGCGATCCTGCAAACAAGTAATAGAATGTTTTTGGGGAAGCTTGAGGCAAAGCCACCTGACATGCTAAACCAATGAGAAGCCAGATGTATACTGGCTCTATAGGTAATAGACTTGAGCTACCTAGTTGGGATATACCTTAGTTTTTTTTGGATGGAATTGATGTTTGTGATGTCACCGGAGTACAAAACCGGGTGACACAGGCTGAGGAACAGTGATTGCTAGAGATTTGTGATTTTCTGTATGATCCCTGTCAATTGGAAAATTAAAGACAGTAACTTTTCCCCATGGCTGAGTCGTTCGTTATTGCATGGGGAGGTTTTGGTGGGCTCTAGGTACTCTGCTGTTCTGTGGTATTAATGATGCAAGCCAACCAGTCCTCTGGCATACTTCAGTGCAGAGAAATTGATATATGAACAGATATTTCGGATGCACATGAATGCCATGCAGAAGTTGGGCATTACTGGCAATTGATTGCATCTTTTGACTGCCCATCCCCAAACCAATGTTTGCATTTAAATTAAAAATGGAAAAGTCTTAGAGATCGACGTATCCATTCATTATGGACTAATGAGAAAGTCAGAGAGTTCATCATAGAATACTCGGGTTGTGTAGGTAGGTATATGTACAAAGAAAACAGACCCTTAACTACAATGTCATTGGCCCTCATTACGAGGTTGGTGGTAACTCGCTGGTGCTACCTGCAAGTTGCCGCCAACCCTGTATTAACCTCACTGCCATCTGACATCCCGGTGCTACCGGGATATCAAAAGATGCATTGGTACGGTAAGTTTCCATTTCCATGGAGTCCCAAAGAACTCCATGGGAGTGGGAACACTGAAGCACCGGCACTGTTTTTAACAATGCCGATGCTTCAGTGAAAAAAAGGCCTGCCGGTAGTTCAGTGTCTCTATCGGCAGACTTGCAGTGACCGGGTCCGGTAAATGGGCTGATAATTTGTTACTGGCACCTTTATTACCGGACCAAGTCACTTCAAATGAGGCCGTTATCTTGTAAATCTACCACTTCAGCAATTGCATGAACAAACATTTAATTTATATGATCATATCCATGTGCCATCTTCAAAACATCACCATGACAACAGGAGCAGCTAACGGTAGACTAATTTAGCCCCACGCTAAACTAACATACAAACGCAAATTGCCTCCAATGGTCAGTCATTTTCCACCCCAAAATCCGAGATGACAGTGGGTGGTCTTAAGGATCACCCTGCATGCGCGTCAGGCTGCACAGAAATCTATTTGAATATTAGAACAACTTAATATCCTTGTTACGGGATTAAATGTAAAGGTTGACTGTTCGACATTAAAGCACTGAAAGATTTAATAGTCTCGACGAATTGTTAGGATCTTGCCTATTTATTGGGCCTCATTACGAGGTTGGAGGTAGCCTTGCTGGTAAAAGCGGCAAGGTTACCTCCAAACTCGCGGAAAAACCCGGCACACTGCAATGAGAAATTACCGGGGTATTCCAACTTTGCCGGACCCAGTAATTTCTCCATTGCCGTGTGCCGGTGCCTGTCAGTCCCCATTCCCATTTGAGCCTCATAGGGGTCAATGGGAATGGGGACGTCCGATGCACCGGCACCATTTAAAACGCTGCCGGTTCATCCGTCTTGCTGAGCTAGCGGGTGCCGCTCTGCCCGCCCGGTCAGACCTGGCGGGCTGACAGGCACCGCGAGCACAGCTCGTAGTATGGCGGTATGGTAACAACAGTGCCGGTAGCGCTACTGGCACCGTTGTCACCGTACCGCCATACTTGTAATGAGGCCCATTGTGTTCATGCAAAATTTTAAATTGGTATGGAGCAAAACACAGGATCATTTGAAGGCTGAAATAAGCATTTGGTTTCCTCAAAGAGATTGTTAATTTATAGATGTCTCTCATTTGTGGATACAAAAATAATACATGGTTTTACCACTGTCCCTTTGGTAATATTGCAGTGTACCATAGACGTGATTGCAGAACAATATGTAGGTCTCTAGTATCAAGATCATAGAAGTGACCTGGACATGTTGACGTAGTTAGACCAGACTTTGAAGACATGCATATAAAATACATTCTAATGTGCTAGCCAGGATAGGAGCCACTAGGGACATGCTTAGAAGCAGGCAGAATACACGGGAAGGTCTCTGTTCCAGCAAATAGGTATGGCAGGAAAATTAGCATATATTTATGGAGAATGAAACTTATTTTTCAGAAATTATAGGAACTTTCAAAATGAACAAACAACTCCAGAAAATATATAAAACTAGTCTGAGGACCGTGAGAAAATAAATGGATGTAACTAGTCTGTTTATATATTAAATTATATGTGGATTCATTTTGGGAAATATATTAATATAATTAATCATATGATTACCTCCAATAGGAAAAGATGGAGTGATTTATCCTGATCTCCAAACTCTAAAAATAAAGGATCAGCAAAATAAGAAATACCCAATGAGGAGGAAATGAGCTTTGCTCAGATAAGTGTCGAAGTTGATCGTAAATCAATCTGGTGGTGTTGATTGGTGCTTGTATGCAGTAGCACCTGGAGTGTTTCAAGTGCCAAATGGGATTACCAAATAAATGATCTCAGGCTCAAATAACCGGACACACACAAGGAATATGGTAAAATACTACTTTATTTCCACGTCAATAAAGGAGGGAAATCTGGCAAACAAACAGATTGTAGCTCACACACTCTCAATGCATTTCAAATACACAAAAGGCTTATACCTCGATGTATGTCAGTTATAACGTCAGCCTACATGGCGAACAGTAAAAACCTATTGGTCAGAGGGATTGGTTAAGGGAACATATATACTTATAGTTCACATACATGTTAGTATCATCATTGGATGCCCTTATCTGGTAGGCCTGCCTAGTACAACCTCTACCTACGTAAAATACAGATACTAGCATAATACCAGCATCAGATAGGCTTCTGGAACAGTGTATGGTTCATCCATTATATAGGCCTTCATGATTGGTTGGCACTCTCTTCCAACCTTGGACATTCGGCTCGTTAGCAGCACGTAAGCAACGAAACACAGGTACCGGGAACAACGTCAGGCAACTGCCTTTCTTAGCTAATTAGCCTACCATCTCTCATCAGTTAGGCCCTAAGCTAAGGCTTGTTCTTTGTAGTTGACCTTGCTGGCCATTCTCTTACACAGAAATTTAAATTGAGTGAAGGTACATTGCTATCTTCATCTGGAGCTTTATGAATAGGCCTTGTCTTCTGGTCTTACACCACATGTGAAGAGAACATTCTGACCTTTTATTTAGTGCTATTTGATTCAATTATATTGGGTGCTATTGCCCATCTTGGCGTCTGGAGACTTAGTTACTCCATTCTGCATATACTTTCTGCATGTTCAATACTTAGCACTCACAATTATACACTCCTTTACTTAATCTAAGAGAAATATGTCCTGTGTATGTAGTCTATTCTCTTCGAATCCTTTCGTGCCTTGCAGTTGCTTCTTTCTATGGCATCCTTAATCCTGAGCCAAGCACATACCCTTTGTTCTTGCACAGAGTTGTATTCCAGCAACTTTCAGCTATGCAGGCTTGGTATTTCTCCTTGAGATTTCTCGCTTACTATTATATGATGCTGACATGCATTTTCTCATAAACAATAAAGTGTGATGTCTCATTACAAAGAAATTAATTGAATCACTTCATTTTTTTTGGACTCCAGGCAGAGCGAGAAAATCAAAGGGTCAGTGTAAACCAGTTAAGTCATAAAAAAGCCATGTTCTTTATTTAGAAAAATACTTATTTTATAAAATCAATTTTAAAGGCTGGTATATAGACCTCCATTTTCTTTCACACCAGTCACAGTTTCTAAAAATAATTAAGTGCATATCCCAAAAAACATTTGCTCATTGTGATTTGCTAAGCAATTCTCCACTTAAATGGTGGAATAAACATGTTAAAAAATGCATATCTAAATAGTTAGTGCATCATATTGCTATTTTGCATATAAACAATCTAATACAAAGTTTGCTCTTTAGAAAAAATGTGACAACTTTAAACTAAGCAACCATAAAAAAAAATGTATATAAACTTCTCACAATTATGCTGTCTCTTGCTGCCCCAGCGGTGCCCTGTTGTTCCCTGATGCCCATTTCAAGGCCTCTTCTGTACGTAAAACTACCCCAAGGCCATAGATTGTGTAGGCCCTGCATTATTTTTCAAGCATTGTTTTAGTTATTTACCCATAGCAAAATATCCTGTTTGTTTGTGTAGATCCTTAGCATATTTAATTAAATTAAATCTATTAATTCCCCCATTGAAATCACTGGGTGGGTCTTGTTGGCATTCGAAACCAACAAGCTCTTCCCAGTGTATTTTGAACCGGTATGGACATAGAGATTTGCCAAAGAAATTAATCCCAAAACACTGTTTCCACGTGATTGCGCAGAGTGTAAAAACGAAATTCCCCATTGATCCCCTTCATTTTAAATCAGAGGTTTGAAGCCTCGTAGTGCCTTTGCATGTGCAGGGTGCAACATGAAATTGCCTCCTTGTCCCCATTGTGCTCTGACCAAAACCATAAAGCCCTGCCTGTTCTTTTTAGGTGTGGTAAAACGAATTGCCCATTGCTTTTCTTTCCCTCCTATTACATCTGTGATTAGAATCTCAAAACCAATTTTTCCATTGTGTTCCCACTCTTTGTCACTGGCCTTCCATTCAGAGGGAACAAGTCTAATTGATGTTTGGAGGGTGGGAGTTGATGGGAGAAAAGTATAATAACCAAATCAGCAATTGCTGTGTGTCTTGATTGGTTATTTTTCTGTTTTAGTGGGGGATTTAAAAGAAATAATTGTGACTGCATATCTCAGTGTTATCTCTGTGTTGGTGCTTTACGGAAGTAATAATTGTTCTTGTGTTGCCACAGCACTGGTGGCTGATGTTAGTCTATTTGTCCAATTTGGTTTAAATAAATTAATAAATATATATATTCTGACTTCACAGCGTCCTGGCTCTTTGTCCATTGTGGCACTGGGTATTTGTTGGGGTTGGGTGCGAGACCAGTTGGAGGCCTTACCAAATTGAACCAATAAAACGAATAGTGCTTTATCGTGTACAACATTTATTGGGAGAAAGGAACCCCCTGAGCTGAGTGTGACCGTGCAATAAACCATGACAGAGTGATTGAATGTGGCGGTCACAGACGAAAACAGGATGTCATGGTGGGGACACAAATGGACTTGGGGAAGGGTGAATGGCAGATCTGGAAGATGGTGGGATTTTGAAGAGTGCATAACATTCACCTCTGTACCATTATTAGAATCTCGACTATCCATCATAACTACTAGGAATAATCAAAATGATGGATAGTGTTGGATCCCAAACCTACTGTACACTTTTGTATAATAACCATGTATAATTATGGTTACCTGGTTTCAGTGTTTATGTTTTGTTCATTCCTGTTGTGTTTTCACGTTTTAAAATCTATGTTTCTCGCTTTTAATGATTATAACAATGGAAGGCAACCATATTTTTCAAGTGGTTATGGAGACTTTTTGCTGGTGGGCGTGCGTTCGCCTGGGCTTTTTTTAAAATGTTTAAATAAATGGAATGATGGTAGACTGACCTCTGGAAAAAAGGTGGGTCTAATCCACACTCATTCTCCTATGCTCACACCACAACAAAAGCATAGAGCTGTGTACTCTGGCAAGAGCACCGCCTACATGCACAGTCCATCCTGTCATATTTCGTTGGAATGTGACAGCAGAGGAGGGCGCAATGTCTTCGCAAGGTGGGGGAAGACAAACGTCCCCCTGCCATGCGCAGCTTGATTCACTGACAAAGGCTCCATAGAAACGCTCTGCTCTTTTGTTCGGCCATGCAACTGGTGGTAGTGATTAATATACCAACAGAGAGTGCTTCAAACAGGTCCCCATGGGGCCTGGCTGTAGAGTGTAAAGTAGGTCCCAGATATGGCCTGCATTCCAGCCACCCATTTTGAAATACCAGGAACATACTTGCTGAGATATGTGATGTATGATGAGCAAATAAACCAGCAGAGAGCCACGCTAGGGCTCTGCCCAGTGCCCATCAGAAGAGACATACCTGTTGAAGTGCCAATAACTAGACAACCATGGGCAGCACGGTACCTATTGAGACAACCGTACCAACAGCTGACACAACATGAAGACTACTTTCAGACTGTCCCAGAAGAGACCAAAAGGGCCTTAATCGAAGGTGAGTGGTGACGTCACGAGGGCCCGGACAGACGTACAGATGAAAGAACAACAACAAAAAGATGACACACTAAGGCGAAACAATGTCGAAATATAAAGAAATGTAACCATAAAGCAGGATGGAAGTATGCAACCAGCTAACGCCTGTACATAGGCTTGTAACGCAAGAAGCTAAGAAAACAGTGCAGCTTGCTATGCTTAGTAGAAGAATAGAGCGGCAAGCGCCAACTATATATATCTACCTCAATGAAGCACATTATATAAGTGCAGTCCACTCTACATGAAAGCAGAATTAAGCCCAGGATGGTACAGGCCAAACAGGCCAGGATTCATATACCAGCACAAAGCCAGACAAAAGAACGGAATTGAAAAGAAGCAGTTCATGCCTAGGAATTCGAGGACAACCCAAGGAAGGGAGGAGAGCAGCAACTCCGAATAATCGAAACTTAAAGAGCATAGGAGCCTGCCCGTGAAGGTCGAGATAAGGAGGCCCAGGCAGGTGGCGAGGCCAAAGAGAGAATCAAATACGCAAATAGATAGAAAATGAAGTAGATTCACGGTATACAGACCCATGACCAGCCAAGCGCAAAGAGGTACCAATGTCTGATGTCACCCAAACCCAGAGGATGCCATAACTTTCCCTGATAATAAACTACAGTGTCGAGGCCATTCTCAGCCAACTAATTGAAACATAGCCCTAAAGTATGATTGATGGAAGGGAGGCAGGGTGAATCTTGGGGCATGCCGCATCTGGGTGAACATTCTGCATGCTGCTAATTAAAGTGGAGATTTATGTTTGGGGGTGTAACTGACCCATTCACAATGCACCAAGTAATCTAGGGTCCTATAGTTAGTAGAACCAATGAGACGTCGTACTTGTAGTGGCGTCTAGCACGAGTGATGTAGAGGGATCGGTGTAGACACCCATCCGATAAGAGTTATCCATTCCCCACACCCTATTACCATATACAGATATAGGACCTATACTTAAGTTACCTTTTCCAACCAATAGACTTGCATGACAAACTTTCGAGTGTTACACGTCAATGATGACTAATTTTGCCTATAAGAATTGAGGTTTGTATGAAGATTGTGGAAGTTGAAGCGAGACGGCTGATCGCATCACTGATGATTTCCTAAGGTTGCCCCGTTTTTTGTGCTCATCATTAAACAGACTTTCCTTTGCCAAACCATTTGAGTTGTCCTTATTGATTGGTGTTGGAGTAAGAGAGTAAGAGAATCCTGCATCCCATCCACCTCAAGGTGCAGCTATCTCATCTTAAGGTACTCGAGGGTGAGCATGGGCCCGTCAGAGGTCACTCCACCCTCTTGTACAAGAGGAAAACAAAGGAGACAGGAAACCCCAAAACCTTTCATATGTAACTGTTTCAACCTGAAGCCTCAGTATCAGTGACAGTGAACTGATATGTCTGGGTCTTTTGCTGCAGTAGACCACCCCCACTGTTGGACGCAATTAAGATCAAACGAGGAGTCCGGCAGGGGTGTCTGATCGCTCCCTTTTTAATTATTCTGTTTACCTCAGATCTGGCCCTTTAGTTGCAAGACAGGGGCTTGGTGTCCCCAAAAATTGAAGATCTGAAAACTAGTTGGCTGGCCTATGCCAGTGATGTGGTGGTTCTGGACCACACACAAGTGGGTCTCAAGCGCCTGCTATCGGCTTTAGCAGACTATGCTAAGTGTAATGACCTAAAAATCAATACGATTAAATCCAAAATTCTTGTATTTAAGCATACAAAAAAGCTACTTAAGTCATTCACCTGGGAGTTGGAGAATCGGCCAGTAGAGGTAGTTACAGAGATCACCGACCTAGGGGCCAGTATTGAATCCTTCCCGACTATGGGGCATGTTTTTGCAACAATTGAGCTTAAAGCTATCAATTTGGGAGCGCAGATGAAAAAAAATTCTTTATAAATTCTGTAAGTTCTCTATTCTGCCCATGATAAAGTTCTATATAGGCAAAGTAGTCCCGATTATTGTGTTTGGTTTGGATTGTAATCCCTTATCCTTTAATATAGATTGGGATAAAATTGAGGCCAAACTGTTAAAGAAGCTGTTGAATTTCCCCAATTGTGTTCCCATTAGTTGCTCAAAGTACAAACTGGGCTTGACCTCACTTAGGGGAATTATGGAGTGAAAATGGGTCTCAATGCTGGGATTACTTTTAGATACACCCAAATGTTCGTTATATGAAGATGTAGCATTAACCACACAGAGAGGCGGTAATATCTTCCTCAACAATTTGGAGGTAAGATGTCAAGAAATATTGGCTGATTCGGATTGCTCAGTGGAACTACTTATCCAGAAACCTATGAAAGTCAAAATATGCAGTCAGCAAGCAGACTGGATTAGGACAATCGACAGAATGAGGCAGGCTAAGCTCTCTGCTTCTCATAATCAAACTATGAAAGCAAGAACTTACCTGCTGCATTATTTAAATTGGTCATCCGATTCTACAATAAGATCTACTTTCTTGAGATTCAGATTGAATCTACATCCCACGCGGGAAATCCTGTCAAGAAGAAATAGTGAGGAATTCCCGACTGATAGCTGTAACAAATGTGAAGATAAGGAAAGTCAGTCTCTGTACCATCTACTCTCAAAGTGCCCAGGATTTTGGAGATTTGTACATGATGTGAGGTTGTTTAACAGGTTGCCCTGCTAGGCTCTGCAGCAAGCTCCCTGGACAGGGAGTGCCAGAAGGTCGCTGAACCCGAATTCAAGGACAATGTATCTGCCTGCAACACACTCCCTAGCTTTGGGATGTCTGTCTTAAAGGACAACACACGCCCAGTGAAGAAGCTGGGAAAAGTTCAAGGACAAGCATCTACCAACGTCCACCTTAAAGGACATTCTTGAGCCAGTTGAGTTCCCCTATCCGCTACTGACCTCAATGCTGACTGCTGTCAAGCCGCAGTCACTGAAACAAATCTGAGACATCTCAACCAGTGGTTCAGAACCGGCGATCAGCACTGAGACAACAATTCCTGACCCAGAGTCACCATGAAGCTCATCCTGCAGCTGTTTGCCAAGCATCGCTCACTGAAACGTCTTGCTGCCCGATACATGCCACTGACTCCCATCTTGAACTCTGTCACAGAAGCCTGAAAGGTGCCCTGAAGCCGACTCGATGCTGTCGAGCACCAAGAGTAACTAGAGCAAAAGGTACACTGTGGTTCTGTCTCCTGGTCCTTCCCAGAAGGCCCCTAGAGACATTCTAAGACCCTCTGTCCATTTTGCCGAAGCCAAGAAGCCTTTTGAAAAACAATTTTTGTTATTAACCATACCAACGTCCCTCCTGTCAGTATCCAGATTGCATCCCCTTTTTTCTTAAAAACTGTTTGTTCTTTGAATCATTTTGCTGGGTAGGCTGTATTTAGTAGTATTGTGATAATAATAAAGTCAATATTTTTATACAGTTTTGAATGGTCACTCCTTTTGTCATTGGGTAATAATTGTATTTTCTCTGTGTTTTAACTAACCAACGATCCCCGACCTTTAGAGGAGATAAGCCTGCTGTTCCGTCCATGTTACCAAAATTGGACAAGGAGGGTTATAATTGTAAGCTTGTTTAATACAATCTGTTCGCATCCAATCTAATGTATTAGAGATGTGGGGCTGATTGTTGTTTTAGAAACCGATATTCACGCCTAGACCACTAGTACCCCGGAATTTGATTTGTCACTATTGCTCCCTGTAAAATATGCATATTTCTTTCGAAGCATTTCTCCACCTTCGCTATTACTAGTGCAGTTCTGAAATTGTACACTTTCAACTCTGAGGGGTTCATGCACATTCCAGAGCAGGGGTCCCAAGAAAGGGAAAGACCAGCCAATTGTGGGTGTGCTTAGTGATCCTTCGGAATGTTGGTGAAGCTTCTGCCATCCATTCTAAGGAAAGGGAGGACATTCTGCTACATGTTGACCTTATTTCAAAGGAGGGAAGTGGATGAATGCAGTAGAACAATGTCAGGTTTCTTGAAATAATTACCTTGAACATTTACAACTAGGAAATGTTGTGAGGGGATTTTTTTAATACAGGGTAAATTCTGAATTTCTTGGCGGCCCCTAGGAGGGAGGTCTGTGTAGCAATGGTGGTCCCGTAAGTACCAAATGGAGCCTCTACAATGTGAACCATCATCATATCACTGGACAAATATCAACTTGTCCCATATCTAGAGTCGTAGCCCATCCAGTCCCGCCTCACACCTTGCTTTCTGGTAACTGTAGTCTTCAGTGGTCAAGCTCTAAAAATTAAAATGGGGGGACTCATCAACAAACGCACTGGGATGCAACTTCACCAGATGTTAGCATATCAAGGTAAAACATCCACATTTCATTAAATTGGCTTTGCATTACCACCCAAATTGCCCAGGGCGAATCGCATTTGCCTTTTCATAAAATCAACACACACAAAACCAAAAAAACCAAAAGAGGATATTTTCTTCTAATAGTGTTTTTGAAAACGTTAAAAGGTGTGCATGTTTTAAACTCCAAGAACCAATACAAATGTTTTTCCTGGGACTTGCAGTACCGAAATGAGACATTTCACCTTTAGTGTTTTGTTATTTTTCATCAGGATAGATAGTGAAGTGCTAAAGTGTCCGGTCTACAGACCTGACGACTGCGGTTTGATCCCCAAAGTCATCTTTAATTCATAAATTCAAAGAGAACATTCAATGTTTCTCATTTTAGCTGGGGGGAGTGAGTCCACCCTCTGAATAAAGTGGGTGGACTCCGTCCCCCACGCGTGTACCCTCGACTTGAACCCTTTTAGTCTTGCATTTATACTTAAAGGAAAGCAAGTATCGGAAAGCCCAAAATAAAACACAGGCCCTGACCAACCATCACACCCATCACTGGAACACTTGAGATCTCAGTTTAACCCACCTGCACTGACAATGGTTGAATTGAAATAGATAGAACAATACTTCCCCATTTTAATATTAATGAAGTGTTTGAAAAGATGAGTCCACATATAGGTGGGTGGATAGCTCAGTGATTTATTTGAGATACAATTTCTCTCCGCATCCCCAGCTCTGGTCGGCTTCTCTCCAACTCCCCAACTGACCAGGTTCCAAAATAAACGTTCCACCCAGGCATTCCACCACCCAAGCTTCTACGGTCTGAGCATGCTCAACAAAACATGGAGGATATACAATAGAGCACATCTCCTTTCCTCAACTACCTTCGCCCGTAAGGGTAGCTCAGCGATAACGTGTTCACCTTGGAAGCAGGACAACAGGAAACAACACAGGTTCGATCCCTGGGTCCACGCTAACTAAGACACAAAAAAAACAAATAGGCAACTAAAAAACAAACAATTTCTGTAACAGCACCTCGATGCCTGCGGGCTGTGTGAGCGCTTTAAAAATGCAAATAAATAACTCAATGTATAATGATATTT
Organism: Ambystoma mexicanum; assembly: GCF_040938575.1. NCBI lineage: Eukaryota > Metazoa > Chordata > Amphibia > Caudata > Ambystomatidae > Ambystoma > Ambystoma mexicanum. The sequence continues at coordinate 387,947,095 of NC_090926.1, read as the reverse complement.
ACTACATGGCTAACTTTAAGCATTTCACTTGCATCTGATTGGCGTCACTCTGGACAGATTCTAAACATGCCCTCTACGCACTCCTATTGCCCATCTCAACACTTCCATCAATTTCACGGGATCAGAGTACAACAACTCATTCTTCTTTATCACCCCTTTCTTAATCCATACCCAATCACCCACACACACATCCACTCTCTTCCGAGCAGGTTTTTCATTCTCCTTCCTCACCTATGCATCTTTCTTTCTATTCAGACTCTTCCTCACCTCCTCCATGACACAATCTGTTTCCCACACCCTCGCAAGCCATGGAGGCGTTACCTTGGTATTGGCTTTCCTTCCCCAAATCAACCGGAATAGGCTCACTCCTATGGCAGTATGCAGAGCCGTATGTTACTCAACCTTCTTGTCTTTCCCACAAACCTCAGCCATCCTCACTGCCTGCAGCACACACCTGTTTACTCTCTTGACAGCACTGTTTCCTTCGGGATGATAAGCCACCATGCTCTTATGCTTCACACCACAATGCTTCAAATACTCTTCAAAACACCCACCTATAAATTGACTCCCATTATCGGTCAACACAGAAGTGGGTAAACCCTCCCTCTCGAACACACATTGCAGAAATTCAACCACAGCACTCCCTGTGGTCTCACTAATAATCTTAAACTCTGTCCACTGTGACAATAAATCTATTAAGACCAAACAAACTTCCTGCAAACACCACCAAGGTCAACAGGGCCCAAAATATCTAATGTTAAATTACACCACACTTTCTCTAGGACATCCCCTAGCCTGACTTCTCACACTCAACACTCTTGCCCAAAACCCTTTCTGTATCGCAATCAAACCAAGGCCACCAGTACTCACTCCTCAACACAGCCTTGATTTTGGTAATTCCTATATGACCTTCATGTGCCATCTCCAGCATCTGCTTCTGGACAATCTTTGGAACAATGGCACGGTCCCACCGATACAAAATACCGTCTTTGGTACTTAGTTCTGAATGCACTTCCCATAAAATCCTCCCCTCATCACTCACCAATCTCTTTTCCAGCCACATTCAATTATTCTTCCTAGAACTCTCTCCTCTCTCACAGCCCTGCACCATTCTTCCCTAGACACAACTCCATCATGTGTCACAAACACTGTATCTGTCACTTCCGGAATCTCATCTTCAGCGACACCACCCTACCTTGACAAATGATCTGCCAAAATATTCTCCTTCCCTGGTATCACCTCCATCACAGATTTGTGTCCTTGCATTCTGGCCACCCATCCGGCAACCCTCTTCGACGCCTTGTCCAACCCCTTTTCTTCAGAAATCACCTTCAGGGGCTTATGGTGAGTCCTTATGGTAAACTCTGCCCCCTACACAAAGTTTCAAACATTTTCTATGGCCCAGTGGCACGCAAGGGCCTCCTTTTCAAGAACAGAATAGTTTCTTTCCATTCCTCTCAAAATGGGCGAGTCGTTGTGGTTTTCACTATTTTCAGGGAAGCAACTTCAGAGCTGCTTACTGTGGGAGCAGACACCTGGAGTTCCGCGAGAAACATTGAGAAATGTTGAGAATGTCTCTTTTCTTGAGCGCTTTCTTCCGTGCTCCTGATCCGCTCATGTAATATGGTGGCTGTGCTCCATAGTGAAGGCGGTTGCCTCGGCAACCAATACAATCTAAAATGGCCCACCAAACGTAACCACGCTGGAGGGTCCTCTTTTCTTTCATAGAGCTTGGCGCATGCAGTTGCTGCTCAATGCAGATGCAGGACACGCGCACTATTCACTCTCTCGAGATGCAGCTCAAGCGGCTCCTCTGTTACGCTGGGCAATGCACGCTCAGGCCAAAACAGTACTTTATGCACTGGCTGTTCCTTTAGATCCATTTGGAGAAAAAGCTTTTCCCACAAGGAAATGATGTATGCGCCTTCACCGCTGACCACCCCAATTCCTTGAAGGCAGAGTCCGCTGGCGTTATGTAGGGCTCACTCCCTCTCACGATGTTCTTGCACACTGTGCCACAGACTGTCAGAGCGTATTTGGAGGGGAAAATCCCTTACGCTCCAACAACTACACTATGGGCCTCATTACAACTCAGGCGGTAAGGGGTTTACGGCAGCGTTAACAGCGCCGACCCTTACCGCCTGATTACGAGGTCCCCTAGCGCCATGGTGCTTTTAACACCTGCTTTTAGCAGGTGTTAAAATCCATGGCGCTAAGGGACCATGGAGTTAATTACGCCACCGTAATTTACGGTGGCGTAATTAACGCCTTCCCCACTCCCATTATGCCCTATGGGGCAAAAATGGGAATGGGGAAGGGTAAATGGGGATTGGGGACTTACCGCCCCGCCGACCTCGGAATGGGGCGGTAAGTCCGCCTACCACCATGGCGTAAACGTAGTTTACGCCATGGTGGTAAAGTCACGGCCCAGGCGGTAACTTACCGCCTGGGTCGTAATGAGGCCCTATGTCCTTCCTATTCCGGCAGATGGTGCCAGATGGTGAGATGTCAGCCTTAGCAGTTTGTGCTGGGGGTCGCTGGTCCAGGGTTCATATGCTCGTCACCAGTGAAAAGATATGAGTCCACACACAGGTAGGTGGATATAATATTAGAATTATAATTTGTGTTTTATAACGGGCTTAATACCGAAGAGGTTTCTAAGCGTGGATGAGGGATTGGAACCTGTGTTGCTCTGCGTTGTCTTGCTTCCAAGACAAGCGCATTGCCACTGAACTATACTGCCCATGCCAGCTCAGTCATTTATTTGAGAGAAGATTTCTTTCAGCAACCCCCGGCTCTGGTCAGCTTCTCTCCAACTCCCCACCTGACCAGGCTCCAATATGAACATTCCACCCAGGGATTCCACCCCCCAAGGTTCCATGGTCTGAGCATGCTCAACATAACATGGAGGATACACAATACAACATAAATGTACTGAGCCGCCATCAAAACAGGCTGCCTTTTGCTGTTTCCTGTGAGTTTGTAAGATGCAAACTCGCCTCACTTCACCAGCAGCACCCATGTCTAGTCCCAGACATTTGTAAACTGGTAATTAAAATCACAACTATGGTTCTGCAAGGAGCAGGATGTAGTGCACTGTGGCGGTACCAGTGAAAAGTGACCCAGATGGCAAGGGAAGGAAAAACACATCTGTCCCCGATCTTCTTTGCTGTAGTCCATCCTCAGGTAATCTGATTCAATAGGCTTGTGTAATTAACTCAGAGGTATGAGGGAGGAGTGGCCCAGATATGAGACCATTTTCTTTGCATTAAAGACTCAAGCACCAAAACCATCCATTAGGAAACATTTGTAGAACAGATGCGCAAGGAACAAGTAACCATTAGTCTGACAGAATGTATGGAAGCAGAAGCAAGTAATGGCAACACAGGAATTGCAATGCATATTTGCAGTTCTCATATTGTGTACTGACACCATGTAATGTCAGGAAAGGAGGCCGCCAACATGCTGAATTGGAAGACTCCCAACCCAAGTACCTGGAAAGTAAGCAAAATTACACATACTTGCAGACATCTTAGAATGCACTACATGCTACACACACTACCACTATCCACCTAAGCCTAGCTTCCAAGGTACAATACAAACTTAGTGGGCATCACAGCGAGCTTGCATGACAACGCCATCGGCCGCAACACCAGGCCTGAATCCCGTGATGCATCATACATGGCGTGCCAGGAAGCCCAGTCCCTGAATGATGCTAGAAAGGTTGGCTTGCTCCTATGGGGACCTGGCTTCATCTCCCGCAGCATTAGTCATCTGCACCACGGTGCCAGGCATGATTTGTATGATTGCTAACTGCCGTTGGGCACCATGAGCCACAGTGTTAAGTCCCACAGTCAAGGTGCCCAAATCCGGCCATGTGTCCACTATTGGTCACCACTAGTTCTGCAATGTCGAGTGGACCTGGGTTGACCCTGTCGTTTTTACTGCTTCTCCCATTCCAGCTGTAAAGGCCAGTGGTATCATTTGTTATTGTTCACCCCTGTCTCACCACACAGCCTGGCTGATGTCTGCAGGATGCGGGTGATACAGGATATTCTGTTATAATATTATGGGCAGCCTTGTGAAGGTGGCAGCGAAGTTCTCCTTGGCCTGCTTATGCCGTAGTTTGCTGCCATCACAATCATGATGACACTGCAGGCTAATACCACAGTTTTTAGACCCCTTATATGTATCATTCTCTTTTTCCTCAATGGGGGTGGCTGGAAAATGTCATGTCAAAGAGCCCAATTTTCGAACTGGACACAAGACATCTTAGCACTTCACACATTATGGTCGCATCTGAGCACAGCTGACAATACCGCCTGCCTTACCTTAAAAATGTCCGATGATGGTTGTCCTTACTCTATGTATGTCCACTTAGGCATGGGCGTAGTTTTAGGGGGGGGCAGAGGTGTTTGTCATGGCACACTATTTTATCCCCAGTGATTTGGCTGGGGCGCCTTTTCTTCAGATGTTATGCTGTCCCCAACATTTTCAGCAAAGTTACTCCACTGCACTTATGCATTGTCCCCGATGACTGTTCCATTTACTCCCCTCCACAACCTGGTCAGAATGTCTCTCAAACTCACCTTATCGTAAGAAGCTCACTGCTTCCCGTCAAATCTGATTTCTTTTTTGTACTCAAATGTTTATTAACTTTTCACAATAAAACAATAAAGTATACACATACACAGGCTGGTACAACAACGCACAGGTCCAGTAATCATATCAAATCTAAGAACCTCCCCTAAATTCCCTCTTATAGATTCAATTTCTTTTGTTTGCTCAAGATCCCCCTCTCCATCAAAGACATTTTAAATAAGACATCAATCCAATCAGACCTGCAAGCTGCAGTGGCATTTTTCCAGTCTCTTAGAATGATTATCTTTGCAGAAATGGCTGCTCTAAAAAAACAGCACCTTTGAGTATTACTCAGGTTGTCCAAGAGGATATCCTCCCCCAAAATCACTCTTTGAAAGTCAAAATCAAGATCTGTTAGTAAACCTCTATTCATGGTCCTAGTGACTTCAAGCCAAAATGATCTCACTTTTGTGCCTTCCCAGATCATGTGCTCGAAGGATCCCACCCTGTGGCCACAACCCTAACAAGCATGAGAGGCAATTAACCCTTGTGTAAACATCATAACAGGAGTCCAGTACACATTGTTCAGTATTTTCACTTGATCAACTCTCTCCCCTAGACTCAGGGAGGACAAGACAACATTTCTGCACATGCTTTCTCATCTCCTAGCTGTTACCTCTATGTCCAGATATTCAGACCAGTCCTTGAGAGGTGCCAGAACTTGGACATGCTAGGTGCACAATGTCATTTTGCTCTAAGGGTCAGTAGATGTGTCTTAAGAGCATCATCATACGAAAGGTTCAGTTCACGTGACACCACTATCAATTTACAGCATTCACCATGATTGCAACCACTGAGATCTTTTGCAGCAGTAGTTAAAGTGTGGAAGGGGATCCATTTTATGTCCCCAATTATGTCCCCAATCCATTGTACCCCACGCAAGAACCAGTCAGGCCAGAAGAGTGATTTCTTATCTATTGTATATTATTTTGTCATGACATTTTTCCTCTTGTATATAAATAAAATAAATACAAATGAAATAATGCTATCCATTATATGCAGACCCACAACACTGAAATATTAGACTAGCCAGTTATATAGTAGTAACACCTGCAGAATAGCGCATTCATGTTTGCATTCATCTGTTGTGGAAAGATCATTTCAGGTGTTGTTTGAAAGTCCTTCTCAAGGTGTTGCATCTCACATGTCTATATTTGTGTGGGTGACATAGCTGTGTCATAGCGGTTAGTGCACCGCCGAGCAACGGTCACTATGGCTATTGAACAATCTGTGGGCTACACAAACCGGCAAATCTTGCAGATTTTGCCAAGCATCATAGTGACACACAATGTCCGCTGCCATTAAACCACAGCATCTGTGAACCGTGAAGCTGGTCCACAGAGGAGCGGGTGGTAATCAGACAGCAGTCATCTCTGGAAATTAACAAAACAGTAGTGTTGGTGGAAGGCACTGACAAAACATTTGCGTTCGTAGCGCCACCCCGCCCTAAAAGGGAAAATATACACAGCAGGGCTAACCCCTACACAAGCCCCACAAACCGTGACACTCATTGCATGTTATAACACCCAAATAATTACACAGACAACAAGTTTTTAGATTGGAAAAAACACGGTCACTTTATTGGAGTAATCCTAATGGGCGGTCCTAGCCTTACTCAGGCCACAAGTGTGTCTGGCATACAAAACACCCCGCATTCCCTGGGTTTCACAAACCAGTGAGCCCTCCTCACTTTGGTTTGGCCTATTTCAGGATGACACAGTCACTTTCAGTTTCCGTTCTGTCAAGATTGGCCCACCTCTGGTTAACCAACTGTCAGGCCAGTCACTCTCATAACCTTGTACGGAGCGACTCTTGGGCGACTGAAATCAGTTGTTGAGGTGTCCCAACTGTCCCTAATGGTGTCAGTGCCTGTCGAACTCCACCCTGGCTCATGCAGCCAGCGGGTACAGCTCGCGGCAGCATCCGCAGCGTACTTGCTTCTCTAGAACCGCCCTTGTAACTCATCATGTGACAGAAAGAAACATATTAGAAACACTGCAGATCATCCCTATTTGAAAGGAAAATTCCATTAATGCATGCAACAAACAATCCTGCTCAATCTTCATTACCTGTTACACTTAGCTGGAAGCAGTGGTGTCGCGAGGGTAGGGCGAGGGGTGCGGGGGCCCGGGCCACCCTTCTGAAATCCTGGGAATGTAGTGCATGAAACTGCTAATTATGGGTCATTAGTGACTTAATGGTTTCATTCCTACATTCTGATGGGAGGAGAGGTGCAGTGGAGTGTGGTAGTTGGTGGGCACAATAGCTTCTCTGCAGGAGTGCTTGTGACATCACACATTGCCCTTTTATAGGCAGCCCTCCTACTTTTGTCTTTGGCACCCTCTGAGACCCTCCTAAATTTTATTCCTGATGATGCCACTGGTTGGGGGGGGGGGTGGCTTCTGCTGCTGGGCTTCAAAAAGGGTGATCTCCTACAGCCTGGGCCATTTTATGTGCCTCCCCAGGGCCAGCTGGTTCCAACTGGACCCTGATGGTAAGCCTCTTCCACCCTTGTCAGGAGAGGAGAGGCGTGCCAACCGCAGGGGGCCAGAGAGGCTGCCTGCTAGAATGGCTGTCCCTCTAGTGCCCCCTACGTGGGCAGGGACATCCGCTTAGTACATGCTGTGTCGGTGGAAAACAAAGCTAAAGGTGACATAAACCAACAGCACCAACGACATATAAACGTGCCAGTGCCCATGTTGTTGGAGGAAAAAAAGCCATTAAAAGGAAAAGAAATTGACCTGTGATTGGACGCTTGTCTGCCTTAGAAACTGGGTCAACCCGCTCCAGGTAGGCATTAATAACAACGATCAACTTTGAGCTCCCGGAAACCAAAACAAAGAGCACTGTGAGGCGAGCACTGAGACATGTAAATATGGAAAAAAAACAAAAGGACAGACGACTAAAAGAAAATACAGGCAGCCAGCAAATGCTCAATTTTACCTGAATTAGAACCCTCGGCTGGTGAATAATCCTTTCCCATTGGTCAATTCAAGGGCTATAAAAACCTGTATTCGCTTGTTCATTATAGCCCGCAAATGTGTGCTTTGTTTTCTTCAGCTCGGAAAGTCGTGCATTAACAGTGATTCGCCCCCCTCTACTGGCCAAATTGAAAATTACATTTTTATACAAATACCATCCTTTTCGTTTGATAGTCAAAAGAATTACTTACTTAAAATAACCATGACCTATTTTTGTCGATATTTTTCATGCTTTTGAAACATTCGATAGGGATTATTCAAGTCAAGTCAAAACAATATATAATAATGTAAAATATTACATCTTTAAATTAACTTTTTTTCTTTGGCCATGGGTTCTAACAGCTTTTTGTCATATTTGTCATGTTTTTTTCAAGTCCGCAAAAAAATATATATTTTATTTTTCATGTTTTTTTTTCAATTCAATAGTCTATAGGGAATATTCAAGTCCAAAAAAAAGCAATATATAATAATTTAAATTATAATATTTTTAAATTAACTTTTTTTCTCTTTGGCCATGGATTCTAAAAGCTTTTTGTCATGTTATTTTTCATGTTTTTTTAAAACTTAAATATTCACAGGGAATACTCAAGTCCCCAACAAAACATAATTTAAAAAAAAATGTAAATACATTTTTTTCTCCTTGACCATGGGTTCTAATAGCTTTATTGACTTTGCCCTCGGGTTGTACCGTTGTTATGGGACCTGACATCTTGTTAAAGGCCCTCGCTGCGCTCAGGCCTGTTTACAGTAGGGAACTCCTGCAAGGGGACCCCCTTTCAGAGGGAAGTAGCTTGTGATTTGATGGCGAAAGAAAGTGTGTTCTCACCACAAACTTCAAGCGAGACCTGCTCTTTGATCAGGAGCCATAGAGAGCTCAATTAACCAGAGAGACACTTTGATCCACAATAGACAGGAAGATGGGTGGGAATTAGCAGTACATGTTGTCACTCCTTACCTTTCCTGTTGCAAAGCACTCTGGCTTTGACCTCACGCATAACACAAGATTGTTGTTGGGGACCCATGATAGGTTAATTTAGGTAGGCTTAGCCTGCACCAATCACTGGGACTCATTTGGCTTTAAAAGAGGGTTGAGCCCCCCTTTTGGCAGATCATCGGACGACTTTGAAAGGAGTAAGAAGAAGGACTCATTTGGACCCTGGCTGAAAGTACAGTCTGCCTTACAGCTTCTGCCAGGGAAGGAAAGCCAGCATTTCCTATAGGGAAGCAAGGTCCATCTCCCAAAACATCTCCCAGGGAACAGAGGGAGAGACCAAACTCTGAGGACCCAGCCAGCACACAAGGTGCACTGCAAGGTTCTGCCATCAAGCTTCATAGCTGGGAAGTGCCAGAGAGTCTCTGACCAAAACACAAGGCCGTTGCCTGCAAACACTCTCCTCAGCTTTGGTTCATCCGCCTTAAAGGACAACACGTGCTCAGCGAAGAAGCTTGGAGGAGTCCCACAACAAGCATTAACCAGCGTCCATCTTTTAAGGAAATTTTCGAGGCAGTCGAGCCCTGAAACCACAACTGGCTGCACCACTGAGTGTTGTCACGCTGCAGTCACTAAAGCCATCTGAGACACCTCGACCAGCATTCCAAATCCACCAACCAGCAAAGAGACAACTATTCTTTACCCCAAGCCCCCATGTAGGCCAACCTACAGCCTTCTGTCCAGCCTGCCGCCTGATACCTGCATCTGTCTTCTGTCTTGAACTCTGTTGCAGGAGCTGCAAAGCATCCTGGAACAGACTTGATGGTGTCGAGCATCAAGATTATCTCAAGCACCAGGTACATTGTGGTTTTGTCCCCCTGGTCCTACTCCGAAGGCCCCTAGTGACATTTACGACCCCTGGTTACCTTGGTCCTGAAACCAAATAACCTTGAACAGTTAAGACGGATTGTTTTACCGACCACCCTCCTGTCAGTATCCAGAGTGCATCCCTTTCCTTTGTGAAACTGTCTGTCCTCTGAGTTCCTTTACATGGTCGGTTGTATTTTGTAGTGTGCTAACACTGTCTATTGTAATAAAAAGAAAGTAGATATTTGTATACGACATTGAATTGACAGTCCCTTCTATCATTGGGTAATAATTGTATTTTCGCTGTGTTGCAACTAACCAACGATCCACACCTTTCAGAGATAAGCCTGCTGTTCCATCCACGTTACCAAAATTGGCCATGGAGGTTTATAATTTACTAGTGTTTCCAATCTATTTGGATCCCTTCTGGTGTACTAGAGGTGTGGGGCTGATAGATGATTTAGAAACAGATATTCATCCCTGGACCACTGGTGCCCCAGAAGTTGATTTGTCAGAGTGGGGCCATAAAGTGCACTATTTCTTTCCTAACAGTGACAAGCAGTGGGGCACTGGATTCACTGACATCTTTCATAGCCTTTCTCAAATTCCCTTTATGGGAAATAGTATTATAAAGTCCACTGACCAGGTTCTTCCTCTTCACTGGTAGAGCATGTTCAAGCGTATTTTTCTTTTCTTTCACAGATTGTGTCCGCCCCATTCTCGCAGGTCGCTGCAGTGTAGTGGTATATCCTTACCAATGAAAATATCCTTACCAATAAAAAACAAAAGCCCCTCATAGAAGACTTGTCTTAGTTTGATGTTATCTTATACACACAGCTCTGCCTTTTTGTAGGCCTTCTGATTGGCAGACCCCATCTCATTCTCTTTTCTGCCAAAGGTTGTTCCGTTCGCTAACATCCCCTCCCCCGCCATGTAGCACATTTCTCCCCTCCCAGACTGGGCTCCTCCCATGGATGGGAAACACTAGGGAATTGGGCAGCTCAGGACAGCATTAGCAGGTGTGAGGTAAAAGGACCTGGTCCATCCCCTCCCCCGCCATGTAGCACATTTCTCCCCTCCCAGACTGGGCTCCTCCCATGGATGGGAAACACTAGGGAATTGGGCAGCTCAGGACAGCATTAGCAGGTGTGAGGTAAAAGGACCTGGTCAAGTGGGCAGAGGTTCTCAACTGGGAGCAGAGAGAACCTCACCCAGGGATGGCAGGCACAGTGCCGGAAGGATGTGGAGTGCCTTGCTGGGCCAATGAGCTGGAGACACTTTGCCGGGTAGTTGAAATGCTGTGCCAGTAGCCACAGTATATGCATTGGACCCACAGATACCAATTAGGGTGGCCCACGTGTTTCTCTGCTCCACCGATATCTTAATCTTTAGCTTTATTGAACGCCAAACACCATAACCCAAAAGTCAAACCACTCCAATAAACCGAATTCTAATCCTTTATTCCCAATGAAAAGCAAACCTGTAATCCCCTAATGCCGAGCACAGGAGTCTGCAGCCTGTGGCTCAAGGGATGTTTTAGACTACGACTTCCATAATCCATGATTATTGGTTATACTGGGAAGGTCAGATGAGAGTTGTAGTTTCAAACATCTTAAGAACCAAAGATTTCAGGTCCCACCCCTGGTACCACCTCTTACCAAATCCCCAGAGCTACAGCTGTGGGACAGAGATGGTTGAAGCAATAGCTCTAAAATAAACCATAACCCTTAACAATAATGCCTCATCCCAATCCATAACTCCTCACTGTAAACCAAACCCTAATATCGAAGCCTAGCACCAAATTCAGCAAGCAGGTCACCACCTGGCTGCAAACCCTGAGCACCGGAACACCTGCATCTTCATGAACTGTTTCAACTTAATCATCACAATGGGTTACCACGCCCTTGATGCTTGAGCCTCCCATGGCAACCGTTCAGAAACCCACACAATAATGCAATAGAGATGCCACCTCCTCTGCCAGGTGCCATTGACTTGATGGTGTGTGTTATGATTCCTTTCATTTAATTGTATTGCCTAAAGTTCAAACAAAGCTCCAGGGTAGCAGAGTGCATTTCGATAGGTGGTGGCCAGCATTGGGCTTGCCAGCTTATGCAGTAGTGCAGTATTGTTGGTGGAGAGAGGTGCTTTTAGTGTTTCGCAAAACTGGAGGATGGCGGGGGAATTTCAACCTTCTATAGAGATTGAGTCAAAGATCATATGAGTGTGGCAGGAGAAGGACTGTGTCTCTTTACAGGCCAGCTAAAACTCAAACCTTTTGTTTGTTTTTCGACTTGGGGCGCAGATGTCTCCTGAGGTGTGGAGTTTAGCCTCTCAGCATGTTAATGTTCCGTTCGAGATTGCTTCGAAGGTGACATCTGCAGTTTTATATATGATCCTGGTGGGGAGGGGGAGCCAGTAAAGCTTGTGAAGTGTGGGAGAGATATAATAGAATCTGCAGGGCCAGGTGCGTGGCTGGAAGCCCAGTAAAGAGGGTGTCCCCCTAACCCACCCGTTGATTTGTAAAATCACAAGGGCGTGGGGGTATGAAGGGTTTGATTTTACAGAGCTCCGAGATCTGAAGCCACATGGTTTCACCTTTTGGGCTATGTGCTTTTGAAAGGAAAGACTACTGTCAAAAAGGAGGCCCAGGGATTTGGCTGAGTTTGACAGCTGTGGTATGAATCATTTCCAGCACACGCCGTCCAGCCTTGGATGCACTAGTTGTTATTTGGTAGGGAGGACCGACGAGGATGAACTCGGTATTGGTGTGATTCAGTTAGAGGCAGGTGTTTGACATTCATGCTTGGATGGTAGCCAGGCATTTATGGAGGCAAGTTATTTTCTGGGGACAACTGGCCATTGGGTACAGTAGAGTGTCATCAGCGTACTGATGGATAGCTTTGTTGGCTTCATTTCGGAGATTTCACAAGGGTTGCAAGTATGAATTGAAGATAGCTCTGGAGAGGATGCATCCTTGGAGGGCTCCTCACATTGTAATTGTAATTGTTTATTTATAACACGCTTAATACCCAGGGGTTTCTAAGCGTGGACCCAGGAATCAAATCTGAGTTGCACTGTGTTGTCTTGCTTCCAAGGCAACCGTGTTACACCTGAGCTATCCTCATGAGACATGACTGTGAGTCAGTTCGATCTGATGAGTCCATCTGTACGGGCTGGTGTCAGCCGGATAGGTTGGATGCAAACCATTTTAGGACGGTTCCGAAGAAGCCCATCCTGATGGTGAGGAGGGAGGATGGACAAGATCAAAAGCCAACACCTTTCATGGATATGGAATTGCCTTTCTATGCTACGTAGACGAGAAACATCTTTCAATGGATCATTGCTTGATGAGGAGGGGTGGTACAGGGAAAACATTTGGTAGAGAGCTACTGGCCGCAGAAAGAAAGAAGAGAGAGGAGGAGGCACACCTTAATGAAAAACACACCAACTGGTTCAGACCTGCTCCAAGGAAACTTAATATAAACTGTGCAGTTATGAACAAATGAGCTTAAAAATCTGGGTGCCATCATTTTTGAGGATTCCCCTTCTCAGCTTCTCTGTGACAGCCTTGCTAACCACCCTGCTCAGCCTATCCAGTTATATCTGATCAGAAAAGTTAGTTCAAACTTAACCACCTTGTCTGTCTATGACACTGATCGAGCTGCTGATTGACCCCTAGCAACACTCCTCATTTACACCCTTTTTCAGATCTTGCCAACTTCAACAAGTGCTCTAGTTGCCCACCTGAACACTGCCCTCCTAATATTTTTAAACAGCGTCTACTCGTGTCAGCAGTTGCAGATGTATTCAGTGGTGAAAATGGAAAAATGTGGTGGGGGATCCCTCTAGGTCCAGGTGGGGGCGGAGTTTGGGGGGGCTGTGCCTGAGGAGGCGGGGTTAGGGGCAGAGCTGGTAGTTGACCTCCGATCTAAGCAAATGTCCAAAATAATAGTTTAAAACAGCGCAATTTATTTATATATGAATTCCACTTTAAACCACTCCCATGGCACTAGTGATGAGTTACTTCACTGTGCGGATAATAGTTTTGACCAGTGTTGCTGAGTACATGTTATTTAAAATACACAATTTGAATCCCATTTTATTAAAAAAACTCCCCATTGAGTATTATTCAAACGGGGTGATTTCTGTTCGCCAGAAGCAACGTTTTATTTTGCTTGAACCGCATCCGCACAGCTCCTGCAGCTCCCCTTAGAGAGCAGTTGTGTGGCTGCATCGTGTGTCATTGTTCTAATGTTAATAGGGCTATTTATTTATTCATGCAATGTTTGTGGATACCTGTATATTTAATTATTTAAGCAAGGTTTGTCGGATACAAGCATCCGACAAACCTTGCATAAATAAATAAATAATCTGGGTCCATGGAGCCGACAAACATTACATAAATAAATAAACCTTCACACGGGGTCACCAGAGGAATTTACATCTTCCTTGTCCTGCAGCTGCGACCTGGATCAAAGTCCTGTAGGGGGCGGAGCAGCTCAGCAGCTCATTGCCGCCATGAGTGCTCTGCAGGTGCGGGTGGGGTTTATTTCAAAACATTTTTTCCATGTATCACAGCACAGGGCATGGGTTTGGGGTTTTGTGGGCGGCTGTCTCTGTCCAGATCCCGAGATCCGGCTCCACATCTGGTGCCGGATCTTGGATCTCGGATCTGGCGAGAGCCGGCCCAATGACCAGCACTGGATGTATTCACGTCCGCAATTAATGGCACTATTGTGAAGGGTTGTCTTCTATTAAATTTAGCTGGATCAACAATCCATCCAACTTCTGTGAGTTGATATGTTATTATTGGCTTAGTCATTTAAAGAGGGAAACGAGACATGTATGTGCCATGTCTTGGGCAAAGTAACTTCCCCACTGCAAGATGGAACTGTTTCACTGTTTTAGAAGGGTCAGCGTAATGTACTATTCATTCTTATTAAGCATTGGCCAGTTGGTGATGTGGTGTTGGGGTCTGATTGGCTTCCTGCACTTAGAAGGCACTCTAATCTGCTTTGTTTGTTATCACACCTTTTTGTTGGCTCCATATACTCGTTGGTGCATTTTATTTCGTAAATCGATGAACAGTTGCGCAGTGATCTGAGCTGCAGAAATGTTATGCCATCGGATTGGAATCAGACTCGCTCGTGAGCGATGAACCTGCGAGCAGAGGAAGGATGGAGGTGCTGGCCATTCCATTAAAAGGATTGTCTAGCCTGGCTCTCCTGCTTTTCCACAATGGATCAAGACTGGCAATGTTCAGTCCCCTGATTGCCTTCTTTCGGTTAGTAACTACATTTGCGTTTGATAGACCATTGCCAAGTGCAGGCGGTGTCAACATGGGATGCAAACTGAATAGCATGTACTATGCATTCCGTTAATCAACTTCACATAGACATGCAGTGACAGATTTGGTGCATCGAGATTGGCAAAGCAAGACATAAACTTCCCCAACCATGAGAAGGTGTTGATTATAAGCCAAATCAAAGTCTTGCCTTGGGAGCTAGGCAGGCCAGGAATGAAGTCCATTCTAATCTATTGTTAAGGTTTCCTGGGAGTGGGAACGCTTTGTAGAAAGTCAAATGGTCCCTATTTCGCGGATCATGGCACATGGCTTCTTCTGATTAGCATCAGGCATCTTGGGCCATGTCGCATATCATGTCATATGTTCATCTATTTAATGATCACCAGGATGGGCAGGGCATGTTGGCTCATGGCTGAAGCTGAATGATTCTGATCATAAAGCATTTCAGATTTTGAATAAAAACGTATTGTAGAACATATCGCTCGCTGAGTGAGTAATTCTCGTTCTGCTGGAGAAGTTATTAGATTTCTCCTTGAGTCTGGTCGATATGGAAAGTACGTTCTCTCCTTGTTGATTATAAACCCTTTAAGCAACAATCTGATGTTAGAAGTGAAATGTAGTGATATTTTCTTTTTTTTTTATAGCTAATATGATAAGTGGCTCACTGTATGTATGTGACCAGGAAAGGACTGTACCTGGATGTGAAACAGGAGATGAATTACCATAGAATATGCCTGGGCTTCAGGTATCCAATAGAGGGCAAAGGTTAGTTCTCTGAACAGAAAGAGGACCCGGGGCACGCCTTTTTCCTTGCAACTTGTCACATCAGTTGCCCATAAGCTTCTTTATGACAGGTGACTATGACTTGTAAGGGAGTTTCAGTTGGCACTTGCTCAGTTCCCAACATGATAAGCTGCTGAGTGCAAGCGTCCTTTCTCGTATGCTAAGAGTAGTGCCCTAGTAACTATTGTCTGTCTTCCATAAGGAAGGTTTCATTTTATCCTGTTGTCAAATTGGTACAACGTCATTTCATCGTGGGAGGTTTATTCGCAGGGTTTTTTACCACAGATATTTTTTTCGAAAAAACTCATCGATTTTTTTTGGGGGGGGGGGGTTAAAAAAGTTATATAAAAAAAAATCTGCGGTAAAAAACCCCGTGAAAAAACATCCCGCTATCAAATGACATGGAACAGTCAAATTAACCGGCAATCATCTTCTTTTGTCCAGGCCAAAACAGTCTCCCCCAGCAACTGGAAATGCCTTTGTAGTAAAATGGATAAGAGGAGACTTTTGTGGTACTGGACACTCACTAATAACCTGCACATTCTTTCGGCCTTTAGTTATGTGTTCAGGGATCAATGTAACCTGCAGGAATTTGATGACTGCAGTTCAAAATGCTCATGAATTGACACTATTATTAAACCGCTGGAAGAGTAGTCTTCTCGGATGCCTGTTTCTCTTGTTCCTGCCTGGTTCACGATGATATGAAAACGACATCCAGATAAAGTGCCATGCTCATTTCCAGTGTCTATGATGTGCTGGGATGCAGCAGGTGCATTGCACAGGCCCAGAATCATTGCAGGCTGTTCCTAGTGGAAGGCTGTGTCCCACCTCTCCCAACCCCCTCCTCTCTACATAGAGCACATTGCAAGCTCCTCTTAGCTCCAGTTTAATGAAGACCTGGGCTCCCCGGACAATGACTAAGGGCCTCATTACACGGATGGCGGTGAACCATGGCGCTATTATTCCACCGCCTTGGTGGAAAGGGGAATTACCGCCCCATTCCAAGGTTGGCGGGGCGGTACTTCCCCCTTCCACCATTGCCCTTCCCCATTCCCATTTTTGCCCCAAAGGGCTCTATGGGAATGGGGAAGGCGCTAATTACGGTACCGCAAATTGCGGTACCGTAATTAGCTCCACTGGTCCCTTTGCGGGTTGGTTTTTAACGCCTGCAAAAAGCAGGCGTTAAATTCACCAACCCGCAAAGGGACCTCGTAGTAAGGCGGTAAGGATTTACCGGTACCGGTAAAATACCGGTACCGTTAAACCCTTACCGCCATCCGTGTAATGAGGCCCTAAAAGATCTGTCAGTAGGTACACAATCTTGACATTCTTATATTTAACATTCACCAACACCCCTATAATGGGGTCTCTCTCAGTGTCATCTGTAGTGCTCATTCCATTTCAGCTGATACGCAGCCATTGGGCCATTTTGCAGGTGGCCCTGACCATCTTGGCATTTTGAAACAATACAGCCTCGGCTGTGCCTCACTCAGCATTAACTCAATCACTCTGAACGAGCAGGTCTAGTGCTGGGAGGCACAAAACCCAAACAAGGTGCAGCCGCAGTGACGCTCATTTGCCTCATCTTAGTATGTTCATCATAAAAATACTCCCACCTCTCCCCTAGAAGTAACCTGGGGATCCTGTTCGCCCCTGCATGTTATTGATCCTCCACAATAAGGCAGCGTCCACAGCAATGTCATATTCTCCCCTAACTAAATGATCTCTCCGTAGAGCTCCATCCACCCAAATGAGTAACTAAACTCAAAGCATGGTTACTCATTATGTTGTCGTCTTCCAAATGTTTTGGACTTGAAATCCCCTTATTCATAGCAAGCATAGTCAATAATGAAGGATTTTATTTATTTATTTTAGTTATTAATGAAGCATTTTTTAGGAGCCTATACAACAGAATTGTGTTTCCAGGCGCCAGAAGAGGTTGTGCAAGTGCCGTGAGAAGTGCAGGAGTTAGGGAAGGGGGGGCAAGGAATGGTTAAGTGCTGGTGGGAGTCTGGGAAGGAAATGCAAGTGGAGCCAGGGAGGAGGCCACTGGCTAAGTGCTAGGGAAGAGGAATCCCATGCAGGATACCCGCAGGGGCAGTGCTGGGGGTGGGGGTTGCTGGTGTTGACTAGGTAGAGGGCCTGGATATCTGTGAGATTCATGAAGGTCCAGGCCAGCAGTCTCGGTGATGACTAGCAGGGAAGGGAAAGAGAGAAAGAGGTCGTGAAAAAACGGGTTTTGATGGTTTCTGAAACTTAAGGACATCTGGCTCAAGTCTGAGAGAGGCTGGGAGGCTGTTCCTGAGGGAGGCACCTGCCAAAGAGAGAGATCTGACCCCACTCTCTGCTTAGAGAAGCATTTGACAAGTAGAGAGTTGGAGTTAGAGGAGCAGAGAGTTCTAGCAGGGAGGAATTTAGCGAGGGAACGGTGGAGATAGCATGGTCCTAGGCCCCAGAAAGCCTTGTGGATGAGGCATAGGATCTTGAATTTGATCTTTGTGGCCAGTGGAGAGAATTTGGGGCTAGAGAGATATGGTCCCGGGCTTGAGGCCAAGGATAAGTCTTGCAGCTCTGTTCTGGATTAGGTGAATGGGGCATACGAAGGAAAGGGGGAGATTGAGAATGAGGCTGTTGCAGCAGTCCAGCCTGGAGAGGACCAGAGCTCTGGAGGCGTCGAGCTTCTGGGGAAAGGTGAGGAAAGGGCAAATGCCTCTGAGGAGGTGCAGCTGGAAGTGGGCCTTCATTGGCAAGGTCCAAGATGTGAGGGATAAAGGAGAGAGCACAGTCGAAGATGACCCCTAGATTTTTGTCCTGACCGGATTGGATGGTGAGGGCAGAGGGCCCAAGGAGAGTGGCAAGAGGATAGGCGGGAAACAGGGCGCAGGTGTCCCAATGATAAGGATCTCTGTCTTACTGGCATTAAGACAGAGATCGTTACCCGCCCCCATGCCTGGATGGTGGTCAGACAATCAGGGATGAGAGAGGAGGAAGAAGAGGTAGTTGAGGGAAGTTTGAAGGAGAGCTGAGTGCCATCAGCGTAACACTGGAAATGAGGAGGGAAGGATATGATGAGGTGAGCAAGACGGATGAGATAGATATTAATGAGCCATGGTGAATGGATAGAGCCCTGGCAGACACCGCAGGTGGAGAGTGAGGTGGAGGAGAAGAAAGGGCCCAGTTGCAACTGGCAAGTGCGGTTAGTGAGGAAAAAGGTCAGTCCAGTGTGCGGTCTGTGATGCTGAGGGTATCACAGAACCATTTTATGAGGATAGAATTGTTGACATGTCAAAGGCAGAGGAGAGGTTGAGGAGAATGAGAACAACAGGAGAGTTAGAGTCATGATTGGCTAGCATGTCTTCGTGGGTGTTCAGGGGAGCAGCTTCCATGGCTTTGGGTGCCCGGAATCCAGATTGATGGTCATGGAGGCAACCAACAAGTTCAGTATGAAGGCTCAATTGGGAGAGGACCAATTTTTTCAAGAGTTTAACCAGGAAGGTGTTGCTGGAGATAGGGCGATAGTTAGACGGTCAGGAAGGGTCAGCAGGTGGCTTTTTTAGGAGCGGGTGCACAAGAGAGTGGTTGAGGGATATGGGGAAAGAGCCAGTGGTGAAGGAGTGGTTACAGAAGTCAGCGAGAGCTGGGGTGAGAGAGGATATGTTGCCCTTAATCCTTCTAGATGAGCAGGGGTGCACCTGTTTGGATGAGATCTTCATAGAGCAGACCACTTCAGAGTCCTCATCTGGTACTATGGGCAGGAAGGAGGAGAGTCCAGGCGTGGAGGGAGGCGAGCCAAGGGTGGCAGGACAGCAGAAGTGGGAATGGATATGGGGTGAGGACAGGATGCCCTGAGTTTTAGTTAGATGTGAAATGCAAGGCCAAAACGGTACACAGTGCCTGGGATGGAAGGAAAGAGATGGAGACTGCAGTTGGATTTGCATGTTCCTTGAAGATTGTGAAATGTTCAGCCGTGTTATTAGTGGCCACGGAGATGCTGGCTTGGATGTGGGCCCTCTTATTTGAGCAGATAAAAGAGCGATATTGCCTTTGGAGCAGGCGGAAACTTCCGTTCAGAGACTCTGCACTTATGTTTCAGAGAGGCTATATCAGAGTTGTACCTACCAATGCACTTGGAGGCAGGCTTCAGGTGGAACCTCATGACAGGGGCAAGGATGTCAAAGGTAATAGAGATGGAGAGGTGAATGTTAGCGTGGATGGAGTCAGAGGGAGGGCCATAAGCAGACGTGGGAGGGGGGATGAAAGTAGAGGCAAAGGCAGCGACTGACACTTGCTTCATCGGTCGCATGACAGTGAAGGAAGCTGACATTGAGAGAGGTGGCTCTGACAGAGGGCCTAGGGGCCCCAAGTGGGAGGAGATGAGAGAATGGTCAGACCAGGAGAGGGGGTGTTGACCGGGTTAGAGTTAGGGATGTCACCAGAGATGAAGGCATCCAAAGTGTGTCCGGCTGATTCGGTCGGCCCGGAAGGAAGAATGGTAAGAGAGAGGGATTCAAAGAGGTCACAGAACCGTGAAGTGGCTGGTTCAGAGGAGTCAAAGTGGATATTAAAGTCACATGGGAGGAGGAATTTGGAAGTGGAGGTAAAGAGAGAGGAGGAGAGGTCATCCCATTCAGACAGGAAGAGAGGGATTGGGCCACAGGGCATGTAGATGGTAGTTAGAGAGAGTGAGAGAGCAGGTGAGACCCCAAGCCTACAGATGAGGCATTCAAAAGAAATGTAGGGTTGAGTTGGTATGATAGAAGCAAGGACCGACTCAGGGAAAATCAGGGCCACCCCCAAACACCTGCCTCAGGCCAGGTGAGCCAGGGTTTGGAAGAGAGTTTGTAGCCCTCAGGAAGGAGAGAGTCAAGAGCAGTGATGGAGCTGGCATTGATCCATGTCTCATTAAGGGCGAGGACATCAATGTCAACGTCTTCAAGAAGGAGACAGATGTCAGGGGAGTGTTTCACAGCAGAACGAATGTTCAAAGTAGCTAAGTGAAGCTGATTACCCCCTTTGAAAGTTTTCTGAGGGGGGTACAGAGGTGTGGTACTCCTGTTGATGGTGGTGGAGAGGTTAGCAAGGAGGAAGGGAGAGTATCAGGAGAAGGGAGGAAGTTAATGAGCGAGGGCAGGAACCAGTCAAGGAGAAGGCTAGGTTGAGAACCTTGGGCCATGATAGTGCCATTGTGATAGACATTAATGTTGCACTAAGAGGATGAGAAGTATGCTAACAGTACTTCCCATCTAGTGCCACCATTAATGGGTACAGATGAGAAAGGGGAGAGAGTGGATACCAAGTGGGGAGTCCATAGGTCTGGGGAAGGGACAGAAAAGAGGATGTCAGTAATATTCTGCCTGGAAGTAGCATTGATGTAGGTGCCAGCAATAGGAAGGACTGGTGGTTTAGAGGCCAGCAGAGCTCTTTTAAGCTGTTTTCTTCCAGACTTCCTGAGAGGGATAGGATAGGTGACAGAGTAGCAGTTAGAGTAGATAGGGGAGATAGAGCGTGCCATGTGGGTGTTGGCGGAGGGAGGGGGAGACGACAGACAGGGGAGCTGCACAGAGCACAAATAAACTCACCAGGCAGCCTAGCAGCCAAGCAGGCACAGCTGAAGGTGGTGTTTTGAACAGGGTGCGCACAAGGTAGCAGAATGTTAAGTACTTGACTGAGTGAGCGCTAAAACTCAGCAGAAAGCAATCAATGCCCAGATTTAAAGGTGCAACTAAAAGCAACTTTCCAACAAAGCACTAAAACTGCAGCAGAAAACAATACCATTGAGATGCGATTTCTCTACAGCATACTAGCAATGCAAGGCCAAGGTTGTAGTTAGAAGGCAAGGATTATCAAGCACACATGGAAAATGGCAGCACTCTACAGGGCAGCAGGTGCAAAAACACACCAACATTTGAAAATCAAATATACATGAATAATGGCAGCTTTGAGATGCACGTATGCAGGGAAATAATAACATTTCATCAGAGAAGTAAATGTATAGCACGCCCAGATATGAAGTTCACAGGTGGGGAGGTAACTGCAAATTAGGCGAGGGGGTGCAAGGAGCCAAAAGATGGTAGGGCAAGATCATTTGAAGCAAGGGTACTGAACAGGCCATAGTTTGGCTAAACAAGCTGGTTGTGAAATGCCCATATTGGAGTTTCAGGAGTGAAAAGAAAAGCAACCCACCTATGAATAAACAGGCAGAATAAGAAATGCCTAAGTTCAATTTGCACAGAAAAGACTATGCAGACAGACATGCTTGGCTTCACTGTGAAGCATGTATACGTTTTGCAGTTTACAGGATTTAAGAGACTAAAGGACCATGGAGTGAACCAAGGGATGACTTGGAAATGAGAGAAGGCATAGGATGACGGCAGGAGATGCAAGGCTACAGTGAGAATAATAAAAAGGGCACGTGAGGAGGAAGATTCAGATGCAAAATTGGAGCGTAGAAGTTGCAGCGGGGTTTATGAGCAGATTTACAGTTTAATAAGTCTGCACGTGGTAAGCAGAGAATCTGGAGCAACCAGCACTGTCTGGGGCCTGGACGACAGTGTCATAGGGAGGCATAGTGTCAAGGTAACATGGCAGCCAGTGCAGCAAATGGAGTCGGGGAGTCCAGAGAGATAGCGCGTTGCTGTGGCCACACCTGCCACTTCCGGACAGCCAGACAGGGAGGTCAAGGACCTTATGATTGGGCCTTGCAGCGGGAGCCGTCTAAGCCTGCCGGCTCCCTGTATTGGCTTGAACTGTAAAGCAGCAGCCAATGGGAGATAGGTGCGGGCACCGGACTCAAAAAAAGACCAAAAAGGAATTAGAAGTAAAGGCGGCGGCCATGTTGAATGTTGCAGGACATGCTCACGAACACTGAGGCCAACTAGGCCATGGCATGAATTCACACATTGCGCACTTTTTCAGCACACAGGTGGCATCATATAAAACGTAAACTCAAGTGGCCTTCGTAGATGCAATTAGGGCCGTTTTTTTCCGTTTTCTGAAATTGTGCAGGAATTATGCAAGAAGGCCCCCAGAGTGCCGTGGATGTGGGAGGGTGGTGCTAGCTCAGTTCTGCAGTGGTCTGTCTCCTCGTGTCTGCGCAAGTGGTGTAGGCAGCTGGATCGGTGCTGCCAGCTCCATGCAGGTCGTCAGAAGAAGTAGCTAGACAGGGGTTCAAGGGCCTTAGGATGATGGGAGATGTAGCCCAAAACATCCGGAGGGCCAGATAATGAGTAGCCATAGAACGCTACACTATGCTATTCCTGTATATGGGTGTGTAGGTGCAGGCGCACTGGGCTGGCAGTGACGGTCAACAATTGAGAAGGGTCTGTATATTTCACGCAGGGATCATACCCAGGATTTTTCACAGTTCATTGTTTATCTGATCATCTCTTGCTGATACATCAGAATACTCAGACCACAAACCCTCAATCTTCTTATCGTCCAATCCTATGTGCCATGCGTGCACTCTTGGTGGAAGGCTTTCTAACCAAAGGGGACCTCGACTGTGAAAGTGCCTTAAGATAGAACCACACATGCTCAGTTTCACAGAGCCCTCCTGCAATCACTAGACATAACTGCCGTCTGGGAAACTGGGAAACTGTGAAAGTGTAAAGTGCAAGTGTGGTAAATAGATTATGCAGATATGGAAAAGCTTGGAGTGATTGTTGACCAGATATCAGTGTGGCTGCTAATATTTTGGAAAGAACTCGCATGACTCTACCTCATTGGATGAACATTTGAGAAAAAAGCAGTTTGCGGGTAACCTGAATTGGAGCCAGAATAAAAGAAGACTCAGAAATGTATATTGGTGAATAAAATGAACAGGAATGTTAAAAACATGTTGACAGATTATGATGCAAGTAACACAGTGTTATAGGTGTGTAATGTGACATTAGGGTCTGTTGAGCTGTTAGTTGGAATGTGTATGTTAAATTTACACGGCATACCACCGAGAGAGGAGGATGAGCCTGGACTGACCAGAAGGGATGTGATAGATGGAAGATGGAACTGGGATAATGCAGTGCTGTTTCACAGTGGTGCTGTTCGTACAAGAGTTCCACTGTATGCTCTGTCTTCATTTCTGGAGAGCAGAGGAACCGATAGAGAGGCGTTTGGGGGAGCTATGGCCCTGCGTCTTTTGATTGTAGCCCCCGACAGAAGCTCAGGGAGTACAACCAAAATGCTAGTTAGCCCCAAGTCCTGACAGTCCCGACACTAGCGCAGCCCCGGATCTTTTTCAGACCTAGTAACACCCTGGTTGGAGAGCTAAATATGGCCCCCAATTCATGGTATGATTGCAGGAGACATAGCAGCACCCAGCATATCTTAGGACGGAATGGTTCTGAGAATTGTATTTGAATAGGAAGAACCTTTTCCAGATACAGCAATACGATGGAGTGGACAATGGAGTCCTCCGAACTGCACTTGGCATGCTGGTCATTCAAAGCAAGGGCTCAGGGATTGTAACCAGGGGGTAACCAGAATAAACTCGTATCATGCAACTTTTCAATATACTCAAGTTATGGGGTTGAAGTTATCAGACCAGAAATCAAGAGGTGGCAAATTCATATGGTTTCAAACTTTTGCTGCTCATCTATTGACATTACAGCCGTGCTCATAGTTTTAACCAAAGATGGACCTCAACATTCGGACTTCCCATGAAATTCCACAGAGCGTATAATCAGTCAATAATGGAGCCCGGGCCATTCCTGGGGGTTTGAGTCAATGGATTTCTGTATGCTAATCAGAATCACTGAATCACATGGGAGGTTTGGGCACCATAACAGCACCATAGCTCTTTCACTGTCTCTGCGTGGGGTTTATTAGGCTGTAGGAGCAGGAGGTTTACAGCGGAAGCCCAAAACTTGTATTTTAGAGCAGTGTTGGTAGATTTGGAAGAATGCAGTGCTCTTTCTTGACAGTTTATTATATGTAAGCGCTTTTGTCCCTTCTATCTGTTTGTGTGTTTATTATGCTTTTTTTTGCTGTCTTTACTTTCTACCCTTATTTTTCCTACATTCCTTTCGTTTTCACATTCCAAATCCTACTAGCCTTGATTCAACCAAAATCCCTTCTAGTGCATCTCATCCCTTGTGCCCAGAAATATTTTGAGAATCTGACCCATAGTCTCTTAGTAGGTCCTGACGTAGGTGAAGATACATTTTAAACAACCCAGGGTACAACGAT
Organism: Ambystoma mexicanum; assembly: GCF_040938575.1. NCBI lineage: Eukaryota > Metazoa > Chordata > Amphibia > Caudata > Ambystomatidae > Ambystoma > Ambystoma mexicanum. The sequence continues at coordinate 387,922,404 of NC_090926.1, read as the reverse complement.
GATCCCTGTGGGAAGATCAGTTAGTAGGTCAATGACTACAATGTCAAAAACGGTCAAATGGTCCAATATAATGAGGATTGAAAAGGTTGTCAGATACTATATGTGAAGGAGGTCATCCCAAAAGGGAAACCAATGCCCACTCGGGACCATGTCTTCGGAAAAAAACACATTGATTCATGACTAGAATTTTGTTATCTGCTACAAACATTTGAAGTTGGCATCTGACCACCTTTTTTGAGGACCTTGGCCAGCTAAAAAATTCCAGAAATCAGACAGTAGTTGTTTAAAAGCAAGGGATCGAGGGATGGTCTCTTCAGTAAAGAGGTCAGTACTGATCAATTTAGCACACTTTGAAGTACACCAAAAGAAAGTGATCCATTGATAAATCGATGAGATCCATTATCTTAGAAGACAAAAAGGTAGCATATCCCCTTGCAGTTAAAGCCGGGTCATTTCTTCGTACTCTGAGGTTAATTTTAGTGTTCTCATTATTACACCAATCTCAGAGCTAGTGGTCAGTTAAACATTAAAAAAGGGTCTGGAAATAGTACCAAACTAACAGAATCACAAGATTCTGCTGGGTATCATGTTCCTCAGCAAAGAAAGTTGGAATGTCTTTAATCTTACAAATGAAGAACAAGTCGAATAATTGGTTCCATGTGATAATTCCCCGCAAAAAGGCAGTGTGGCAAAAAAGGTTGCTGCAAGAAGGCTGTGGTTTGCAGCGACAATATCACTGTGAACCTGCGGGGGACACCCCTGCAACCCTTGTTTTAATTACATTTTTTATTTTTTCCCCCGCTCCCCTCACAAATGGTCACCATACATAATGTTGCCATGGCCTTTTCCCTATATGTATGGTGACCATTTGTGTGAGGGTACTATCACTGGAAACCAAATAATTGACATTGAATTCTGAAGGGGCACGGCTGCCCTGAATTTAGTTGGGCAAGAGAAAGAATTGAAGTGCCTATGAGAGCTCACAAGGCTGCTCTAGAGAGTTTGAAATGTTATTAGAAAATAAATAACTTTTCGGTAAAGGGTAACAGATTGTTCAGTTCCGAAAGATAGAAATCTTCATATGAAATATGATATCTGGTCTCCAATTACTAACACTTTAATAAGATCAGAATTTTCAATAAATACAATATTACAAGATACAACGAAGCAGATGACACTCAAATCATCTACAAAATTAAAGATACACAAGCCGATTACTGAACCCTACTAGAATGTCTAAAGGAAATCTATTACTGGATCAACACCAACAACTTAAAAATCAACCCGGGAAAGACAGAAATCATGATTATAGCCAAAAACCAAGAGAACAACACCTACATTCACTGGCCAACAGAAATGGGAACCGCGCCCACATCATCTAAGGTAGTAAAAAACCTGGGAGTCCTAATGGAGAACGCTCTAACCTTAGAACCACATGTAAATGCGATAATTAAGAAATGTATCTTCCATCTTCACTCAACAAGAAGAATCCTACCTTTCCTCTCCTTCACCCACAAAACACTGACAATCGTGGCCCTTATCATCTTAAGAATCGACTACGCAAACAGCCTCTACCTTAAGATGCCGGAACACCATCTGAAGAAATTACAACGCATCCAAAATGCAGCAGCTAGACTCCTCCGCAAACTATCTAGAAGAGACCACAACACCTCAGCGCTAAAAATGCTAGATTGGTTTCCAATCAAATAGTGTATCACATTCAAAACCATGTGCATAGCCTGGAACCAAAACCATATGCCAGGAAATAATTAGGGGGCTCCACTTTCTCCCACCTAGCTGCAAAAACCTGGAACAACCTCCCAAAACAAATAAGAAACACCAAAGACCACCTAAAATTCAGAAAACTTCTAAAAACCACCTGGCTCTTCAACACCTTGGAACAAGATGGAAACAACTGAAACAATCTAACAGAAAATACAAAAGAACAGGCTGACAAAATATATGACGGCACAGACAACACCTAGGAATGACTAAGGGAAACACCTACAAGAATAAGAGAGACGATGCTAGGTGGAACAGAACATGAGCGACAACCCCAAGAGGACAGAACAATAGCAAACATGCCTAACACAAAGGCATCACCACCAACCTTACCCACTCAGAAAGGGCATAGGGTACAGGCGTAGGTCACAAGTAAATTGACCCAAAAAGACGAGGTTGCAACAACCACAAAATGGGATGTAGGGGTTGGCCATATACAAAGATAGAAACACAAAGACTAGCTAAATTAACATAATGACAGAGAGTTGTGACAGCCTTATCATGCTGAACCTTAATCACTGAAAGGAAGACAACCTTCACTAAACCCTGAAAGACACACAATAGAGTGTGCATTTCTCCTAACAACAAGGCTACTCTTCAACCCCACAAAACTTCTAAAAACCTCACCGCTCCTCACACACCTCTCATGCTCTAACCAAACACAACTGCACCTCTCAAAACCGCAGGAACACGCACGCACATCACCATACTGCAACAACAAACACACCACACAGACCCTCACATAACAGCACACAATGGACTCAGAACCGAATACCACACCAATAAGATTGGTGAACGGTGTTAAACAAACAGAATCTGCCAGCAGTACTTCATAGCTCCCTTGCTCTTCTCCAAACATTGTCCTACTAACACACCCTAACCTACCCCACTTTTGTTGCAGATCCGCCAGAGCGCCAGGGGACCATTCCGGTGGTGACAGTGTGCGGTACAAATAGCCTTTAACATTAACATTAACATCAAACCAAGGAGCCAACCAGTGCTTAGGTTTTCCAATCAGCAAAGCATGGTAGCTACTAGATCATAGCCTTCGCCAAAGTCCCCTTTAATAATGCAAAACATGACCTGCAGGAGTTGGAGGATAGGCCAGGAAGACATATATTCTCTATAGCTGCTCTACAGGTCTGACCTGGCGGAATGAAAGGCACCCGCGAGCACAGCATTTCGGATGCCCAGGCACCATTGGTAACCGTGCCTGTGCATCTGGCTTCCCCATATGGGAATGGGGAAGCCAGATGCACAGGCTCAATGCTATCGGGCTCAATGGGAATGGGGAAGAATTCTTTCCGGCAAGGGGGCATGGCTTGGCAGCCATGGAGTAGGCTGCTCTTCAAGTGAGCTCTGTTGATCCGAGTATTGATCCGGATGAGCGCACCAACTGTAGCGGGAAATCCAACATGAAAACATAACAAATGCAAAAGGAATACCTGGAGGCTTCAACGCATGCCGCGGCATACAGAAGGGGCAGAAATAACAAGAGATAAGTGACTTCCTGCCCTCCATGAGTAATTCGGAGCTGAATAGAAAACGGGCCCGGGACAAAGTAATCAGCTGAAGTAAGGACTGTGAGCGGAGCGCGAGCCGAAGGGGATGGCGGTGCTGGTACACCCTACAGGCGCCAGCTGCAGCTGACAGAAGGAATAAATGACTGGCATCGGATGACCTGACTGTCTGGAGCTGCCTGCCCGGGAGCGCCTGCAAGACCATTGCTGCGGTGCACCAACCTAGGGCACTAGAGGCAGGAGGGCACTGTTGGAGCCTGGGGGCAGCAGGTGATAGCACGGGACATGGCGGATGCCCCAAACGCAGGCATGGTATTCAGGAGCCTGTAGCGGGAAGCAAGACTTGCAGCAAGGAAGCCGTACTGAATCGCATTGGACCAGAATCACTGATGGTACCACTGCCCTAAGAACGGAAGCAAGACATACGAAGGGCAGAAGCAGTCCGGCAGGAGAAGGAACGCAGTGTGTACTGCTGTGGAGCCCCCCACTTTCGATGCATGCAGTGGCATATAGAAGGAGTGGACATAACAGGAGTCAGGTACCTCGCTGCTCTCCGTGACCACTTCGGAGCCGAAAAGAAAATGGCGACGACCTGGGACAAAGGGACCAGCTGAAGTGCGGACCGGGATTGGAGTACGAGCAGAAGGAGACGGTGGAGCTGGTACCCCATGCAGGCGCCAGCTGCAGCTGCTCAGAGGAATATGCGACCGTCAAGACAACGAACGACTTGACTGCTTGGAAGCGGGACTGAATCCTAGCAGAACGTAACCACAGATGGTAACATTGCCCAGGAATGGAGGCGAGATAAACAGAGGGCAGAAGCGGCCCGGCAGGAGGAGAAACGCAGTGAGTACCGCTGTGGAGCCCCCCCCGATAAGCTGATGGGCTCCATACAGTGAGGGCAAAGGACTGCATAGACAACAGAAGGGGAGAGTGCGTGCAGGCACATAGTACCGGGGAAGTGAGACACTGCGAGGTTGAAGGACAGTGGGCTAAGCCCCAGAAGAAGGAGGCCAAGTAACAGGCCCTGAGGCGTAAAGAGGCGGCTGTTAGAGGACGCACCCTCCACAACCAACTGACTGAGGCAAAGGAAAAGGCTGTGGAGAAGGGAACTGGACACCCACGGCGAGCTACGGAGGAGCAGGGGACCGCTAGTGACGGGAACCAATTGAAATGGGACGCAGGTGGCCCCACGTAATGACAACAGGTCAGCAGAGATAATGCCTGGCCAACGGCACACTGCCACAACAGCTTCCTAGCCCGAGAGAAAGAGCTGGACACACCACAAGAGACACTAAGCATCACAGCCCGTGAGGTGGTGGCAAACGTGGTACACACAGAGGGGTGCCCTGAGAGGGATGAGCAAGGCTCTGGCACCAGACAGTTGTAGTGCTGGGACCCCCACCGAAGAATTAAGAGGCACGCTAGGCTGAAAGGCCAGGGGGCAAGAGCTGCAGATCCCCAAGTTGATTTGCATACCACAAAAGAAGAGCACGCAGCAGGTAGTGCTACGGTGAGCCCCGCACCAACGAAGTAAAAGCTGCCGGCCGACACAAGAACCAACATAGCACCGGCAAGACACATTACGGTGCAGTGGATGAGCAGTGCAATGGCTCTTAAGATGGGGCAAAGTCGAAGGCAAACAGCCAACAAAGGACATTTTTACTAAGCCACAACAGTCCCCGACCACTCCAGCACAAACTATAACCACTACACCGGCAGACGCCACCTCGCCGAGGGACGACCACCGGATCCTTGCAGCTATTACAGAACTAAAGTCATCGTGGGGGACGGCAATGGTGGATCTGAAAGCGGCACTGGAAGCTAAGATCGATGCGGTAGGGATAGAGGTCAACTTACTGAGACACGATGTGAGAGGGCTGGCGGAACGAACAAGTGGCCTAGAGAGTGCTGTGAAAATCAACACGGATGTCAGCACAACTAACGCTAAGGAGGTCCACATATTAAAACAACAAGTGTCCAACTTGGAAGGCCGAGCAGAGGAGGCCGAAGGGAGAGCAAGACGCAGCAACATACGCATGGTGGGCCTGCCAGAAGGAGAAGAAGGTCAGGATCCTACGATCTACGTGGAGAACATGATTATCCAGGAAATAGGGGCCAGCAAGCTCTCCCAGGGGTTCGCGATTGAAAGAGTGCATAGGGTCTTGATGAGAAGGCCTCAACCGGGGGCTCCTCCCCGCGCAATTATAGCAAAAATCTTCAATTACAGAGACAGGGATAAGATCCTGGAATTCTTCCGGAAAGGAGGAACAATAACGCGGGCCTTGGCGACAGTCATCGCATACCCAGATTATACCATGTTGGAGCAGAGACAGCGTTATAGCTACGTGGTGTTGAAAAGGAGATTGCGCACAGCCGGTTTCAAATATATGCTTTTGTACCCTACAAAACTCAAGGTCCTACACCAAGGCAAAGCACACTTATTCGACATACCGGAGGAGGCGGCATGCTGGCTGGATGCCCGGGGCTGCCCGGAGCCCGGAGACAAACAGGAGTGATGTGGACAGGATAAGTGACAAGGCGCCGTGCTTGCTAACATCTGGGGCGGGTGCAACTACAGCAGGGATCACTGAAAGGGATACAATGGGCATGTTGGGAAGTGCAGAAGCTAATTAACTGCCACACTTATAAAGTTGGACTTGTTGGATTGGAATATAGAAGGGTACAAAGTAGATAGGAGCTGTAAGTGTGCTGCGATTTATGGCCAATACAGGAGACACACGAGGTAGAAGACATATCCCAGTAGGGCAATATTTCCCTGCTGAGCCTGGAGTACTGGCAACAGCCTAGAAAAGGGCTAGATGCGGGGGTGCCTGAGATCCAGGGACGGAGCTGGGCATCAATTGGGATGGGCAAGGGAAAAGAGGGAGTCGGATATGGAGTTGGGGCAGGGAAGGGAAGGGGGAGGGAGGGAGGTTGGGGAAGTTGCAGTGTTAATGGTTGAGGGTAGTTTAAGTTGGGGAACAAGCTTATACACATGAGCGTTAGCGACCAAGGGAGGGGTCGAGAGAATACAACGGGGGGAGCGGGAAGCGGCTGGAATATGGGAGACCTTAAGGTAATTTCTTTGAATGTCAGGGGGCTCAATAGTTACCTAAAAAGGAATAAGGTCATGATGTATCTAAGAAGGCAGAAAATAGATATAGCCTTAATACAGGAGACTCACCTCACAAAAGAAAAATTAGAGGTGGTCCAGAAAAAGTGGAGGGGGACTGTCATCGGGGCAACATATTCGGCCTATGCCAGAGGGCTAATTACCTGGGTGGCACTGCATGTCCCATTTCAATTGCTACAGTCCACGGTTCAGGCAGGTGGGAGAATGGTGGTGATGCGTGAGCTGGTGGAAAATAAAGAAATATGCATAATAAATATATACGCCCCGAATCAGGATACAGCGACATACTTCAAAACCATAAACAACAAATTGAGCTTGTGCCTGGGGGGGGCAGTGATTTGGGCTGGGGATTTTAATTGTACATTAAACCCGAAGGTTGATCAGATAACAGACAAGACAGGCCCGCCGCCGCTGCCAAGGCCCTGCAGACCCTATTAACAGATTTCCGGCTAGAGGATACATGCAGGGTGCGCCACCCACAAGATAGACAATATTCGCATTACTCAGCCCCGCAGAATCTGTATACGAGGTTAGACTATATGTTTGTCATGCAGGAGGTAGTGGCAGAAATAGTACAGACAGAATATAAGGCAAGGATCCTATCGGACCACTCGCCATTGGTCCTAACATGGCAATACCGGCCCTTGAGGGCCAGGATACCAACGTGGCGACTTAGAGTAGAAGCACTGAAGGATACAATGTTTAGGGAGGATCTAAGAGAAGAGATTGTAAGCTACTTTGAGACCATTACAGGGAGTGTCGAGTCGACTGGCACACTATGGGAAGCTTTGAAGGTGGTGGTGAGAGGAATGGCAATAGCTAAATCTAAAGGGTTGCAAGTAGGCATAGTAGAGGAACTGCGGAAGGCAGAAATAAAGCTAGAGACAGTCCTGAGCAGGGGGGGGGCAGTACGAAGGAGGATGCCGAAACTATAAGCCAATTGCAGCAGGAATGTGCAGAACACTGGGAGAGACTGTAATTTGAACTATAAAAAATACGTAAAAAAAGCCAACATGTGGGTGGAGACAAGCCAGGAAGGATGTTGGCGTGGTTGTACAAAAGTGAGACCCCCAGACCCACGATTAGAGCAATGACGGGGGAAGATGGGCAGGGAGAAAAGGGATACACTGGAGGACATAGGCTTGCCACGAATAAGCGCGGCGGAGCAAGAGGACCTAGAAGCCCCAATTACCTTAGAAGAACTGGAAGAAGTGGTAGTGCAACTACCCACCAGCAAGACCCCAGGGGCTGATGGACTACCTAGCAAATTTTACAAAACATATAGGAAGGAGGTTCTCCCCCCGCTGCTAGCAATGCTAAATGAGGCGTTCGAGACAGGGTGGCTACCAGAATCCCAGAGAGAAGCGATTATTATTCCACTCCCAAACCCAATAAGCCAAGTAAAGATTGCAGATCATTTAGAGCGTTATTGATGCTGAACCAAGATAGTAAAATGCTTACAGCGGTGTTGGCAAACAGAATGAAGCAGATTATTACTAAACTAATACACCCGGACCAAACAGGATATGCACCGCACAGGAATATATCCGACAATCTCAGGCGACAACACCGTGTCATAGAGTACACAAAAGAAGACTTGGTTGAAATAGCTATCGTATCTCTGGATGCAATAAAAGCCTTTGACTTGGTCAAATGGCCCTGGCTGATGGCAGCCCTGAACAGCTATGGTGTAGGGTCAGGGTACCTCAAATGGGTTAAATTGCTGTATAGTGCACCACTAGCCAGAGTCAAAAACGGGAGAGATTATCTCAGAAAGGTGGCAACTGAACAGGGGTACTAGGCAAGGATGCCCGTGGTCTCCGATGCTGTACATTTTAGTACTGGAGTCCCTAGCGATATACCTGAGACAGCAGTATGAAGAAATAGGGATTAGCATAAAAGGGGAGCCGCATTTAATCTCGCTATATGCAGACGATATGCTGCTGTACATAAGATATCCTTAGGAGAATCTCCAATATATCCAAGAGGTGATAGAGCAGTTTGCAGCGCTGTCGGGAATTGCGGTGAACCCCAGATTCATGCATATTCCCACTAGGGAGGCATGTAGGAGTCCCACAGGATCAACTACCAATACTACAAATACCATGGGAGATAAGCATGTTTAGATATTTGGGGATAGACATCTACCAGTAGAAGCAGAACACCAGTATAACACTGAAAAAGCGGTAAAACACATTGAAAATAGCATGAAGTTCTGCTCGAAGCTCCCCTTGGCAATGATGGGAAGAGGTGCGCTGTTGAAGATGGTGGTATTGCCACGACTATTACATTTTTTCAGGAACATTCCATACTAGATACCAAGGTGATTCAGAGGAGTCAAAGTGGATATTAAAGTCACATGGGAGGAGGAATTTGGAAGTGGAGGTAAAGAGAGAGGAGGAGAGGTCATCCCATTCAGACAGGTAGAGAGGGATTGGGCCACAGGGCATGTAGATGGTAGTTAGAGAGAGTGAGAGAGCAGGTGAGACCCCAAGCCTACAGATGAGGCATTCAAAAGAAGTGTAGGGTTGAGTTGGTATGATAGAAGCAAGGACCGACTCAGGGAAAATCAGGGCCACCCCCACACCCCTGCCTCAGGCCAGGTGAGCCAGGGTTTGGAAGGGAGTTTGTAGCCCTCAGGAAGGAGAGAGTCAAGAGCAGTGATGGAGCTGGCATTGATCCATGTCTCGTTAAGGGCGAGGACATCAATGTCAATGTCTTCAAGAAGGAGACAGATGTCAGGGGAGTGTTTCACAGCAGAACGAATGTTCAAAGTAGCTAAGTGAAGCTGATTACCCCCTTTGAAAGTTTTCTGAGGGGGGCACAGAGGTGTGGTACTCCTGTTGATGGTGGTGGAGAGGTTAGCAAGGAGGAAGGGAGAGTATCAGGAGAAGGGAGGAAGTTAATGAGCGAGGGCAGGAACCAGTCAAGGAGAAGGCTAGGTTGAGAACCTTGGGCCATGATAGTGCCATTGTGATAGACATTAATGTTGCACTAAGAGGATGAGAAGTATGCTAACAGTACTTCCCATCTAGTGCCACCATTAATGGGTACAGATGAGAAAGGGGAGAGAGTGGATACCAAGTGGGGAGTCCATAGGTCTGGGGAAGGGACAGAAAAGAGGATGTCAGTAATAGTCTGCCTGGAAGTAGCATTGATGTAGGTGCCAGCAATAGGAAGGACTGGTGGTTTAGAGGCCAGCAGAGCTCTTTTAAGCTGTTTTCTTCCAGACTTCCTGAGAGGGATAGGATAGGTGACAGAGTAGCAGTTAGAGTAGATAGGGGAGATAGAGCGTGCCATGTGGGTGTTGGCGGAGGGAGGGGGAGACGACAGACAGGGGAGCTGCACAGAGCACAAATAAACTCACCAGGCAGCCTAGCAGCCAAGCAGGCACAGCTGAAGGTGGTGTTTTGAACAGGGTGCGCACAAGGTAGCAGAATGTTAAGTACTTGACTGAGTGAGCGCTAAAACTCAGCAGAAAGCAATCAATGCTTAAAGGTGCAACTAAAAGCAACTTTCCAACAAAGCACTAAAACTGCAGCAGAAAACAATACCATTGAGATGCGATTTCTCTACAGCATACTAGCAATGCAAGGCCAAGGTTGTAGTTAGAAGGCAAGGATTATCTTTTTTTTTTTTTATTTTTTTATTTTTATTTGAAAAGCTACAGCATCTCTTTACAACATATGGCAAAGAAAAACTTTTGTTTCAAATGTTTCCAAACAAACAAACAAAGTTCCAGTAAACAAAGGAAAAATTACCAACCCAGATTTAAAAGAGTGGTCTCTGTATAGTGGGGATTTATGGAGTCCAAACCTCAAAGACCTCGTAAGCAAAGTCTACTTTAAATTACTCACGGACTGTTTAATAGTTATGTCAACAAAGCCACTCAAAAAGGACATTTTAAGACTACGGTTAGATAGTTTACAGTGGCACATACATATTTGTTGACATTGCCAGAAACTAATGTAAGCCACCAGTTATCAATGTCATCATCTAGGGGTTTAAGTTGACCAAAATGAATAGTTCGTAAGGTGGACAATTCCGTACATTCTGCCACTAGGTGCCTTAATGATTCGACCGACTTCTTACAAAATCGGCATACATTGTTGCTTACGGCAGGATTTTTCCACTTCCAAAGCACCTCCTTGCAAGGTAAAATGTTTAACCGAAATCTAAGGAATCGGTCACGGTAAGGATTATCAAGCACACATGGAAAATGGCAGCACTCTACAGGGCAGCAGGTGCAAAAACACACCAACATTTGAAAATCAAATATACATGAATAATGGCAGCTTTGAGATGCACGTATGCAGGGAAATAATAACATTTCATCAGAGAAGTAAATGTATAGCACGCCCAGATATGAAGTTCACAGGTGGGGAGGTAACTGCAAATTAGACGAGGGGGTGCAAGGAGCCAAAAGATGGTAGGGCAAGATCATTTGAAGCAAGGGTACTGAACAGGCCATAGTTTGGCTAAACAAGCTGGTTGTGAAATGCCCATATTGGAGTTTCTGGAGTGAAAAGAAAAGCAACCCACCTATGAATAAACAGGCAGAATAAGAAATGCCTAAGTTCAATTTGCACAGAAAAGACTATGCAGACAGACATGCTTGGCTTCACTGTGAAGCATGTATACGTTTTGCAGTTTACAGGATTTAAGAGACTAAAGGACCATGGAGTGAACCAAGGGATGACTTGGAAATGAGAGAAGGCATAGGATGACGGCAGGAGATGCAAGGCTACAGTGAGAATAATAAAAAGGGCACGTGAGGAGGAAGGTTCAGAAGCAAAATTGGAGCGTAGAAGTTGCAGGGGGGTTTATGAGCAGACTTACAGTTTAATAAGTCTGCACGTGGTAAGCAGAGAATCTGGAGCAACCAGCACTGTCTGGGGCCTGGACGACAGTGTCATAGGGAGGCATAGTGTCAAGGTAACATGGCAGCCAGTGCAGCAAATGGAGTCGGGGAGTCCAGAGAGATAGCGCGTTGCTTTGGCCACACCTGCCACTGCCGGACAGCCAGACAGGGAGGTCAAGGACCTTATGATTGGGCCTTGCAGCGGGAGCCGTCTAAGCCTGCCGGCTCCCTGTATTGGCTTGAACTGTAGAGCAGCAGCCAATGGGAGATAGGTGCGGGCACCGGACTCAAAAAAAGACCAAAGGAATTAGAAGTAAAGGCAGCGGCCATGTTGAATGTTGCAGGACATGCTCACGAACACTGAGGCCAACTAGGCCATGGCATGAATTCACACATTGCGCACTTTTTCAGCTGACAGGTGGCATCATATAAAACGTAAACTCAAGTGGCTGCGCCAAGCGCGGTAACCCCGCCTCCCACACCACATGGGGCGCAGCCCACTTTGCCCGTCATCGACAGAGGACTATTCCTCTGAGCATGGAGTGGAAATGAAGGTAGGACATTACATCTTCCCCCTCCTTAAGCAAACACTTCGACGGTGTTCAGGTGGACTCTTCGATCCATCTAATGGGTCTGCGAACAGCCCTCTTGGATGGGCTACGCACCGGTGGAGCTGACTTTACCAGTGTGCTGTCGCTTTCACTGCCACTGTCATCCGCGTCCCTTTCCTCTTCCTGATAGGTAGAGTCTGTGTCCGAGGAATCACTGCTTGATGTTGTTGATGTGTTGACTGTGGTGTCAGTGCCAGTGAAGGTCTTGAAGAAGGATGAATTTCTTGTGATTGTGCCAGAGGGGCTGGCAGCTGTTATCATCGACCCTTGGATGTGGGTCACTCTCATGGGGTCTGGCTTGAAAGCAGGCATGTCTTTCGTGACTTGCTTTTGTCGTACTAGTACTTGGTCGCCGATGCAGATGGTGTTGGGTCGGGCATGTCTTCGGGCGTCCGTGTACGCCTTCATCTTGTTCTTGCTTTCGTGGTCTTTGCTTCTGGCCCTCTTTGTGTGTGTGGACTCGTCCCTCTTGTGTACGTGGTGGGGAAGTCGTGTCTTGATGACGCGTCCGAACATTAGCATTGATGGGCATTCACCAGTTGAGCTGTGCGGAGTGTTCCGATACTCTCGTAGTAAGGTGCAGATGGCTTGCATGAATGATCCATTTGTGATGGAGCAGATTTGTAGCGTGCGTTTGAGGTTTCCCATGAAACGTTCTACCATGCCATTTGCTTGGGGCCATAATGGAGTTACTTTGTGGTGCTGAAAACCTAGGTGTTCTGCGAACATGGCAAAGTCATGGCTCGTGAAAGGAGGTCCATTGTCCGATTTGACTCTGGATGGTATGCCATAATCGGCGAATGTTTTGTCCAGCGCAGGTATGATGGACTGTGCGCTGGTTGAATGAACCAGATGTACTTCTGGGAACCGTGACATTTCATCAATGATCACTAGTACGTATTTACCATTCGCTAGTGCCCCAAACATATCTACAGCTACTTCATCCCACACTTGCAGTGGCATCTCCGAGGTTTTGAGTGGATCTGGAAATGTGCGCGGTGCCACCGCCTGACATGCTAAACATTTCCGTAATAGCTGTTCTACTCGCTCATCTATTGACGGGAACCATACCTTGGTCCTCAGTTGCCTCTTGGTCGACACTATTCCTCTGTGTCCGTCATGGGCAATGTCTAATACCTGATCTTGCAGGGTTTTTGGTATAACTATTTTGTTTTCCTTTAGTAGTAGTCCTTCCGGTGATGTGGATAGTGTATGACGGACTAGTTTAAAGGTACGGAAATGCTGTTCTTCGTCCGTGGACAGGGAGGGTGCTCCTTTTGTTTTGACCTGCCATTGGTTTGATTTGAGGCACGTTTGTACCCTCTGGAGTAGTCCATCCTTTTGTGTCTCTTCAAGCAGTTGTGTTGTGGTGATGTATTTAGGTAGTGCACTGCTGATCAAGTATCTTAGGTATTGATTGGCTTTGTGTGATTGACGTTCATCATGAGCTGGGAGCGGGTAGCGTGATAGGAAGTCGGCTGGGTTGTGTTCTTTGCCTGGTTGATGTATTATCTTGAATGAGTACTCTTGAAGCCTTAGACCCCATCTGGCGATTCGTGGTGGCATTCTCGCGGTCGGTTTTCCATAGATGGTGGTGAGGGCCTGGTGATCTGTGATTATGGTGAATGGGCGGCCATAGAGAAAGAGGTGATAGTGTTCACATGCCCATACCACTGCTAAGCTCTCCTTTTCGGGTTGGGAGTACGCACATTCTGTCTTGGAGAGGCTGCGGCTGGCATAGGCTACAATTCTTCTTGGGGAGTCAGGTGGTGCACCACGTCTGGATTGTGCTAGGATGGCTCCTAACCCAACTGGGCTCGCGTCTACTGTGAGTTCCGTGTCATAGTCAGGGTCGTAATAGGCCATGCAGGAGGCCGTTGCGATTCTTTTCTTGATTTCTTGAAATGCTTCCTCGCACGCATTCGACCACTGGAATTCCTGATTTTTCCCGGTTAGGAGTCGAAGGGGCGTGCTTACCGAGGCGAAATCTTGTATATATCGGGTGCAATAGCTCGCCATTCCCAGAAAAGAGCGTACTGCTGAAGCTGACGTGGGTGTGGGTGTCTCAACAAGGGCTTGCACCTTTTCTGGGTCTGGTTTTAGGCCATCTTTTGAGAAGATGTGTCCAAAGAATTTGAGCGTGGATTTGCTGATTTCACATTTGTCCGGGTTGAGTGTGAGATGGGCGTTCTCCAGCGCCATGCAGACTCTCCTCAGGGTGTCATCATGGCTTTCTTGTGTGACGCCGAAAATCAGGATATCGTCCGAGTAATTTAGACAGTTGGGAATGTGTTTTATCACTTGGTGTATTTCATTTTGAAATATTTCGGCTGCAGAAGATACTCCAAAGCTGAGTCTTTTGTATCTGAACAGGCCTACATGGGTTGAGAAAGTGGTAATGTATCTCGAGGTAGGGTGTAGTTCTAACTGATGGTATCCCTTATTTAGATCTAGCTTAGAGAATACCTTGGATCCGTGTAGTAAATGCATCATATCAGTCATTCTTGGAGCCAGATGTCTTTCCCGCTCTATGGCTACATTTGGAGCCCTCATGTCTACGCATATGCGAATGCTGTCCTTGTTGTCTTTCTTCGGTACGGGTACGATGGGAGATACCCAGGGGGTTGGTCCTGATGCTGGCTCTATGATGTCCTGCTGCAATAGTGACTGAATCTCGTCTTCCACGTGTCTTTGTATGTTTAGGGGTATGCCTCTGTAGTGCTGTGCTGTCGGGGTTATTTGAGGATTGATGTGTAGTTTTACTTGTTTGTCCTTTAGTTTACCTAGCCCTCTGAACAGGGCGGGAAACATTTGTTTTATCATGTCTTTGGGGTTGGTAGTGTAAGCTGACATTAATTGATACATGATTTGGATGAGTCCCATTTGAATTGCAGACTTGAAACTCAAAATGCTGCCGCCTGGTACTTCTCCTTTTATGACGTATATTTTGATCTTCTGACTCTTGTCTTTGTACTGACAGTGTGCCATGAACATTCCTTGACAGTTAAGAGGCGTGTTTGAGCCATAAGAGTATATCAGTGTGTCTGATTCCTTCAGTGCCTTCTTGAGGTTGAGTCTTTTGTAGGTCTCATCATTTATGACATTAACCGTTGCCCCTGTGTCAATCAGAAATTCTCTGTTTTGTCCGTTCAGTTGTAGTAGCAACGTGGGACTGTATTCTGTGGCTATGCTGTTACCAATTGCATGCACATATCCCCTTTTCCTGTCCCCACGGGATGAGGATGATTGGGGGTCTCGTCTTCTGCGAGGCGAACTTTCTAGCTGTCTGATCTTCTGTCTGGAGTGTCTCCTGCTCCTGTATTCTCTTTTTTCTTCCTGCCTTCTCCCTTCCCGTGGTGTGTCACGGGATGAGCTTTGAGATTGGCGTCTGGATGTTGTAGGTGACTGTCTTCTGCGAGCTCTCGGGCTTTCTCTTGCTGGACGTCGGTCTGACCTCCTTGCGTCCCGGTGCACTTCAGTAGCTGTAAAGAAATTTATGTTTCTGCATACAGATTGGAAATGGTTTTCACCTCCGCACTTGTCACAGTTGTGTCCTATGGCTGGACATGGGCCCACATGAGGATATTTAAAGCCGCACCTGTAGCATTTCTTTTGTTCCGTGGGACGTGGTGCTTCCTTGGAGGTTCTGATGGGGCATATTGATGCCGTGGAGTTGGACTGGGTGATCTTGATGTTGTCCAGTGATTCTGTCTGTTGCGTGAGAGCGGCGTCTGCTCGAGCGAGTTGTAGTATCTCTTCTAAAGTCCTGCCCTTTTGCAACAATTTCTTCCTAAACTCTTGAGATGCACATCCGGCAATAGTTTGAGATTTTATCGCTTCTTCCGTTGAGTATCTATCGAAATCACAATATTTCGCTCTTTTCCTGAGGCGCATTACAAAATTGTCCATGTTTTCGCTGCTATCTTGTGTGGAGGTGTGGAAGATATGGCGTTCATAGTCGACATTTCGCAGAGGCGCGAAATAAGCATTCAAAGCATCAATAATACCTTGGAAGGTGTCTGTGTTGGATTCAGGCATTTCAAAGACGATGTCTCGTACTACTGGTCCTAGAGAGTGGAGTAAGATTCCTCTGAGTCGACGCTCCTCCCTTACCCCTGACGCATCAATGTAGACATGTAATTCTTTGAGCCATCTGGCCCATCTGGGGGCAAGGCTACTTGTGTCTGACATGTCAAAAGGCGGCACAGCCTGTAGTTGTAGGGATTCTGAGCTACAATCTTCTCTGTGGGTGGCTTGCCGAGGCGTGGAACTGGAGGAGGGGCTCAGGCTGCCACTGTCCGGGTTGTCTGCAGACATGTCTGCTTTTTATGGCAGTAGTGCCTTGACTTTGGTGTGCGCGTGCTGGTGACTGATGTGAGACCTTGTAGTGTAATTTTCAGCACCCACGTGCTATGGGAGGTTTGCAAACACGGTTGGCTCTTTCTGCTGATGAGGTCGTGTCGACTTCGCACTTGCAGGGCCTGAACATGGGCCTAAATCAGCCTGGCAGCGAAACGCGATGCAATTACGCGCAAGTTGGGCTCGCCGGTAGTGTCGGAGTCGCTACTCAGCATGTGAGTGCCCTTTCCGTCAAACACCGTGTGTAATGCGCGGCGCGCGTGGCGTGACTTCACGCTGGTAGGGATGGCCGTAGACACGTTGACTCTTACTTGATTACGAAGTAGGGCCGCGTGGTTCGGGAACGGCGTCGGAGCAGTGAGCGAGGATCCCGGGGTTTCGAGCAGACGGCTGACGGGATTTTTCTGCGTGCTCCGGCACTCGATTATAAAGTCCTCGTCGCCATTGTTATTGGTGTAGACCCGCATGCAGGCTTGCAAATATATAACTATGCATCACTACGGGCTGGCGCATGCAATGAAACAGAGACAGAGGCGGTGCGTCTTTAGTCTTCTTTATTCTTCTCTGAACTGCCGCGCCAAGCGCGGTAACCCCGCCTCCCACACCACATGGGGCGCAGCCCACTTTGCCCGTCATCGACAGAGGACTATTCATCTGAGCATGGAGTGGAAATGAAGGTAGGACATTACAGTGGCCTTCGTAGATGCAATTAGGGCCGTTTTTTTCCGTTTTCTGAAATTGTGCAGGAATTATGCAAGAAGGCCCCCAGAGTGCCGTGGATGTGGGAGGGTGGTGCTAGCTCAGTTCTGCAGTGGTCTGTCTCCTCGTGTCTGCGCAAGTGGTGTAGGCAGCTGGATCGGTGCTGCCAGCTCCATGCAGGTCGTCGGAAGAGGTAGCTAGACAGGGGTTCAAGGGCCTTAGGATGATGGGAGATGTAGCCCAAAACATCCGGAGGGCCAGATAATGAGTAGCCATCGAACGCTACACTATGCTAATTCCTGTATATGGGTGTGTAGGTGCAGGCCCACTGGGCTGGCAGTGACGGTCAACAATTGAGAAGGTTCTGTATATTTCACGCAGGGATCACACCCAGGATTTTTCACAGTTCATTGTTTATCTGATCATCCCTTGCTGATACATCAGAATACTCAGACCACAAACCCTCAATCTTCTTATCGTCCAATCCTATGTGCCATGCGTGCACTCTTGGTGGAAGGCTTTCTAACCAATGGGGACCTCGACTGTGAAAGTGCCTTAAGATAGAACCACACATGCTCAGTTTCACAGAGCCCTCCTGCAATCACTCTTCCCCTAGACATAACTGCCGTCTGGGAAACTGTGAAAGTGTAAAGTGCAAGTGTGGTAAATAGATTATGCAGATATGGAAACGCTTGGAGTGATTGTTGACCAGTTATCAGTGTGGCTGCTAATATTTTGGAAAGAACTCGCATGACTCTACCTCATTGGATGAACATTTGAGAAAAAAAGCAGTTTGCGGGTAACCTGGATTGGAGCCAGAATAAAGGAAGACTCAGAAATGTATATTGGTGAATAAAATGAACAGGAATGTTAAAAACATGTTGACAGATTATGATGCAAGTAACACAGTGTTATAGGTGTGTAATGTGACATTAGGGTCTGTTGAGCTGTTAGTTGGAATGTGTAAGTTAAATTTACACGGCATACCACCGAGAGAGGAGCATGAGCCTGGACTGACCAGAAGGGATGTGATAGATGGAAGATGGAACTGGGATAATGCAGTGCTGTTTCACAGTGGTGCTGTTCGTACAAGAGTTCCACTGTATGCTCTGTCTTCATTTCTGGAGAGCAGAAGAACTGATAGAGAGGCGTTTGGGGGAGCTATGGCCCTGCGTCTTTTGATTGTAGCCCCCGACAGAAGCTCAGGGAGTACAACCAAAATGCTAGTTAGCCCCAAGTCCTGACAGTCCCGACACTAGCGCAGCCCCAGATCTTTTTCAGACCTAGCAACACCCTGGTTGGAGAGCTAAATATGGCCACCAATTCATGGTATGATTGCAGGAGACATAGCAGCACCCAGCATATCTTAGGACGGAATGGTTCTGAGAATTGTATTTGAATAGGAAGAACCTTTTCCAGATACAGCAATACGATGGAGCGGACAATGGAGTCCTCCGAACTGCACCTGGCATGCTGGTCATTCAAAGCAAGGGCTGAGGGATTGTAACCAGGGGGTAACCAGAATAAACTCGTATCATGCAACTTTTCAATATACTCAAGTTATGGGGTTGAAGTTATCAGACCAGAAATCAAGAGGTGGCAAATTCATATGGTTTCAAACTTTTGCTGCTCATCTATTGACATTACAGCCGTGCTCATAGTTTTAACCAAAGATGGACCTCAACATTCGGACTTCCCATGAAATTCCACAGGGCGTATAATCAGTCAATAATGGAGCCGGGGCCATTACTGGGGGTTTGAGTCAATGGATTTCTGTATGCCAATCAGAATCACTGAATCACATGGGAGGTTTGGGCACCATAACAGCACCACAGCTCTTTCACTGTCTCTGCGTGGGGTTTATTAGGCTGTAGGAGCAGGAGGTTTACAGCGGAAGCCCAAAACTTGTATTTTAGAGCAGTGTTGGTAGATTTGGAAGAATGCAGTGCTCTTTCTTGACAGTTCATTATATGTAAGCGCTTTTGTCCCTTCTATCTGTTTGTGTGTTTATTATGCTTTTTTTTGCTGTCTTTACTTTCTACCCTTATTTTTCCTACATTCCTTTCGTTTTCACATTCCAAATCCTACTAGCCTTGATTCAACCAAAATCCCTTCTAGTGCATCTCATCCCTTGTGCCCAGAAATATTTTGAGAATCTGACCCATAGTCTCTTAGTAGGTCCTGACGTAGGTGAAGATACATTTTAAACAACCCAGGGTACAACGATGATCCCTGTGGGAAGATCAGTTAGTAGGTCAATGACTACAATGTCAAAAACGGTCAAATGGTCCAATATAATGAGGATTGAAAAGGTTGTCAGATACTATATGTGAAGGAGGTCATCCCAAAAGGGGAACCAATGCCCACTCGGGACCATGTCTTCGGAAGAAAACACATTGATTCATGACTAGAATTTTGTTATCTGCTACAAACATTTGAAGTTGGCATCTGACCACCTTTTTTGAGGACCTTGGCCAGCTAAAAAATTCCATAAATCAGACAGTAGTTGTTTAAAAGCAAGGGATTGAGGGATGGTCTCTTCAGTAAAGAGGTCAGTACTGATCAATTTAGCACACTTTGAAGTACACCAAAAGAAAGTGATCCATTGATAAATCGATGAGATCCATTATCTTAGAAGACAAAAAGGTAGCATATCCCCTTGCAATTAAAGCCGGGTCATTTCTTCGTACTCTGAGGTTAATTTTAGTGTTCTCATTATTACACCAATCTCAGAGCTAGTGGTCAGTTAAACATTAAAAAAGGGTCTGGAAATAGTACCAAACTAACAGAATCACAAGATTCTGCTGGGTATCATGTTCCTCAGCAAAGAAAGTTGGAATGTCTTTAATCTTACAAATGAAGAACAAGTCGAATAATTGGTTCCATGTGATAATGTCCCCGCAAAAAGGCAGTGTGGCAAAAAAGGTTGCTGCAAGAAGGCTGTGGTTTGCAGCGACAATATCACTGTGAACCTGCGGGGGACACCCCTGCAACCCTTGTTTTAATTACATTTTTTATTTTTTCCCCCGCTCCCCTCACAAATGGTCACCATACATAATGTTGCCATGGCCTTTTCCCGGCGACTATATGTATGGTGACCATTTGTGTGAGGGTACTATCACTGGAAACCAAATAATTGACATTGAATTCTGAAGGGGCACGGCTGCCCTGAATTTAGTTGGGCAAGAGAAAGAATTGAAGTGCCTATGAGAGCTCACAAGGCTGCTCTATAGAGTTTGAAATGTTATTAGAAAATAAATAACTTTTCGGTAAAGGGTAAGAGATTGTTCAGTTCCGAAAGATAGAAATCTTCATATGAAATATGATATCTGGTCTCCAATTACTAACACTTTAATAAGATCAGAATTTTCAATAAATACAATATAACATGATACAACGAAGCAGACGACACTCAAATCATCTACAAAATTAAAGATACACAAGCCGATTACTGAACCCTACTAGAATGTCTAAAGGAAATCTATTACTGGATCAACACCAACAACTTAAAAATCAACCCGGGAAAGACAGAAATCATGATTATAGCCAAAAACCAAGAGAACAACACCTACATTCACTGGCCAACAGAAATGGGAACCGCGCCCACATCATCTAAGGTAGTAAAAAACCTGGGAGTCCTAATGGAGAACGCTCTAACCTTAGAACCACATGTAAATGCGATAATTAAGAAATGTATCTTCCATCTTCACTCAACAAGAAGAATCCTACCTTTCCTCTCCTTCACCCACAAAACACTGACAATCGTGGCCCTTATCATCTCAAGAATCGACTACGCAAACAGCCTCTACCTTAAGATGCCGGAACACCATCTGAAGAAATTACAACGCATCCAAAATGCAGCAGCTAGACTCCTCCGCAAACTATCTAGAAGAGACCACAACACCTCAGCGCTAAAAATGCTAGATTGGTTTCCAATCAAATAGTGTATCACATTCAAAACCATGTGCATAGCCTGGAACCAAAACCATATGCCAGGAAATAATTAGGGGGCTCCACTTTCTCCCACCTAGCTGCAAAAACCTGGAACAACCTCCCAAAACAAATAAGAAACACCAAAGACCACCTAAAATTCAGAAAACTTCTAAAAACCACCTGGCTCTTCAACACCTTGGAACAAGATGGAAACAACTGAAACAATCTAACAGAAAATACAAAAGAACAGGCTGACAAAATATATGACGGCACAGACAACACCTAGGAATGACTAAGGGAAACACCTACAAGAATAAGAGAGACGATGCTAGGTGGAACAGAACATGAGCGACAACCCCAAGAGGACAGAACAATAGCAAACATGCCTAACACAAAGGCATCACCACCAACCTTACCCACTCAGAAAGGGCATAGGGTACAGGCGTAGGTCACAAGTAAATTGACCCAAAAAGACGAGGTTGCAACAACCACAAAATGGGATGTAGGGGTTGGCCATATACAAAGATAGAAACACAAAGACTAGCTAAATTAACATAATGACAGAGAGTTGTGACAGCCTTATCATGCTGAACCTTAATCACTGAAAGGAAGACAACCTTCACTAAACCCTGAAAGACACACAATAGAGTGTGCATTTCTCCTAACAACAAGGCTACTCTTCAACCCCACAAAACTTCTAAAAACCTCACCGCTCCTCACACACCTCTCATGCTCTAACCAAACACAACTGCACCTCTCAAAACCGCAGGAACACGCACGCACATCACCATACTGCAACAACAAACACACCACACAGACCCTCACATAACAGCACACAATGGACTCAGAACCGAATACCACACCAATAAGATTGGTGAACGGTGTTAAACAAACAGAATCTGCCAGCAGTACTTCATAGCTCCCTTGCTCTTCTCCAAACATTGTCCTACTAACACACCCTAACCTACCCCACTTTTGTTGCAGATCCGCCAGAGCGCCAGGGGACCATTCCGGTGGTGACAGTGTGCGGTACAAATAGCCTTTAACATTAACATTAACATCAAACCAAGGAGCCAACCAGTGCTTAGGTTTTCCAATCAGCAAAGCATGGTAGCTACTAGATCATAGCCTTCGCCAAAGTCCCCTTTAATAATGCAAAACATGACCTGCAGGAGTTGGAGGATAGGCCAGGAAGACATATATTCTCTATAGCTGCTCTACAGGTCTGACCTGGCGGAATGAAAGGCACCCGCGAGCACAGCATTTCGGATGCCCAGGCACCATTGGTAACCGTGCCTGTGCATCTGGCTTCCCCATATGGGAATGGGGAAGCCAGATGCACAGGCTCAATGCTATCGGGCTCAATGGGAATGGGGAAGAATTCTTTCCGGCAAGGGGGCATGGCTTGGCAGCCATGGAGTAGGCTGCTCTTCAAGTGAGCTCTGTTGATCCGAGTATTGATCCGGATGAGCGCACCAACTGTAGCGGGAAATCCAACATGAAAACATAACAAATGCAAAAGGAATACCTGGAGGCTTCAACGCATGCCGCGGCATACAGAAGGGGCAGAAATAACAAGAGATAAGTGACTTCCTGCCCTCCATGAGTAATTCGGAGCTGAATAGAAAACGGGCCCGGGACAAAGTAATCAGCTGAAGTAAGGACTGTGAGCGGAGCGCGAGCCGAAGGGGATGGCGGTGCTGGTACACCCTACAGGCGCCAGCTGCAGCTGACAGAAGGAATAAATGACTGGCATCGGATGACCTGACTGTCTGGAGCTGCCTGCCCGGGAGCGCCTGCAAGACCATTGCTGCGGTGCACCAACCTAGGGCACTAGAGGCAGGAGGGCACTGTTGGAGCCTGGGGGCAGCAGGTGATAGCACGGGACATGGCGGATGCCCCAAACGCAGGCATGGTATTCAGGAGCCTGTAGCGGGAAGCAAGACTTTCAGCAAGGAAGCCGTACTGAATCGCATTGGACCAGAATCACTGATGGTACCACTGCCCTAAGAACGGAAGCAAGACATACGAAGGGCAGAAGCAGTCCGGCAGGAGAAGGAACGCAGTGTGTACTGCTGTGGAGCCCCCCACTTTCGATGCATGCAGTGGCATATAGAAGGAGTGGACATAACAGGAGTCAGGTACCTCGCTGCTCTCCGTGACCACTTCGGAGCCGAAAAGAAAATGGCGACGACCTGGGACAAAGGGACCAGCTGAAGTGCGGACCGGGATTGGAGTACGAGCAGAAGGAGACGGTGGAGCTGGTACCCCATGCAGGCGCCAGCTGCAGCTGCTCAGAGGAATATGCGACCGTCAAGACAACGAACGACTTGACTGCTTGGAAGCGGGACTGAATCCTAGCAGAACGTAACCACAGATGGTAACATTGCCCAGGAATGGAGGCGAGATAAACAGAGGGCAGAAGCGGCCCGGCAGGAGGAGAAACGCAGTGAGTACCGCTGTGGAGCCCCCCCCGATAAGCTGATGGGCTCCATACAGTGAGGGCAAAGGACTGCATAGACAACAGAAGGGGAGAGTGCGTGCAGGCACATAGTACCGGGGAAGTGAGACACTGCGAGGTTGAAGGACAGTGGGCTAAGCCCCAGAAGAAGGAGGCCAAGTAACAGGCCCTGAGGCGTAAAGAGGCGGCTGTTAGAGGACGCACCCTCCACAACCAACTGACTGAGGCAAAGGAAAAGGCTGTGGAGAAGGGAACTGGACACCCACGGCGAGCTACGGAGGAGCAGGGGACCGCTAGTGATGGGAACCAATTGAAATGGGACGCAGGTGGCCCCACGTAATGACAACAGGTCAGCAGAGATAATGCCTGGCCAACGGCACACTGCCACAACAGCTTCCTAGCCCGAGAGAAAGAGCTGGACACACCACAAGAGACACTAAGCATCACAGCCCGTGAGGTGGTGGCAAACGTGGTACACACAGAGGGGTGCCCTGAGAGGGATGAGCAAGGCTCTGGCACCAGACAGTTGTAGTGCTGGGACCCCCACCGAAGAATTAAGAGGCACGCTAGGCTGAAAGGCCAGGGGGCAAGAGCTGCAGATCCCCAAGTTGATTTGCATACCACAAAAGAAGAGCACGCAGCAGGTAGTGCTACGGTGAGCCCCGCACCAACGAAGTAAAAGCTGCCGGCCGACACAAGAACCAACATAGCACCGGCAAGACACATTACGGTGCAGTGGATGAGCAGTGCAATGGCTCTTAAGATGGGGCAAAGTCGAAGGCAAACAGCCAACAAAGGACATTTTTACTAAGCCACAACAGTCCCCGACCACTCCAGCACAAACTATAACCACTACACCGGCAGACGCCACCTCGCCGAGGGACGACCACCGGATCCTTGCAGCTATTACAGAACTAAAGTCATCGTGGGGGACGGCAATGGTGGATCTGAAAGCGGCACTGGAAGCTAAGATCGATGCGGTAGGGATAGAGGTCAACTTACTGAGACACGATGTGAGAGGGCTGGCGGAACGAACAAGTGGCCTAGAGAGTGCTGTGAAAATCAACACGGATGTCAGCACAACTAATGCTAAGGAGGTCCACATATTAAAACAACAAGTGTCCAACTTGGAAGGCCGAGCAGAGGAGGCCGAAGGGAGAGCAAGACGCAGCAACATACGCATGGTGGGCCTGCCAGAAGGAGAAGAAGGTCAGGATCCTACGATCTACGTGGAGAACATGATTATCCAGGAAATAGGGGCCAGCAAGCTCTCCCAGGGGTTCGCGATTGAAAGAGTGCATAGGGTCTTGATGAGAAGGCCTCAACCGGGGGCTCCTCCCCGCGCAATTATAGCAAAAATCTTCAATTACAGAGACAGGGATAAGATCCTGGAATTCTTCCGGAAAGGAGGAACAATAACGCGGGCCTTGGCGACAGTCATCGCATACCCAGATTATACCATGTTGGAGCAGAGACAGCGTTATAGCTACGTGGTGTTGAAAAGGAGATTGCGCACAGCCGGTTTCAAATATATGCTTTTGTACCCTACAAAACTCAAGGTCCTACACCAAGGCAAAGCACACTTCTTCGACATACCGGAGGAGGCGGCATGCTGGCTGGATGCCCGGGGCTGCCCGGAGCCCGGAGACAAACAGGAGTGATGTGGACAGGATAAGTGACAAGGCGCCGTGCTTGCTAACATCTGGGGCGGGTGCAACTACAGCAGGGATCACTGAAAGGGATACAATGGGCATGTTGGGAAGTGCAGAAGCTAATTAACTGCCACACTTATAAAGTTGGACTTGTTGGATTGGAATATAGAAGGGTACAAAGTAGATAGGAGCTGTAAGTGTGCTGCGATTTATGGCCAATACAGGAGACACACGAGGTAGAAGACATATCCCAGTAGGGCAATATTTCCCTGCTGAGCCTGGAGTACTGGCAACAGCCTAGAAAAGGGCTAGATGCGGGGGTGCCTGAGATCCAGGGACGGAGCTGGGCATCAATTGGGATGGGCAAGGGAAAAGAGGGAGTTGGATATGGAGTTGGGGCAGGGAAGGGAAGGGGGAGGGAGGGAGGTTGGGGAAGTTGCAGTGTTAATGGTTGAGGGTAGTTTAAGTTGGGGAACAAGCTTATACACATGAGCGTTAGCGACCAAGGGAGGGGTCGAGAGAATACAACGGGGGGAGCGGGAAGCGGCTGGAATATGGGAGACCTTAAGGTAATTTCTTTGAATGTCAGGGGGCTCAATAGTTACCTAAAAAGGAATAAGGTCATGATGTATCTAAGAAGGCAGAAAATAGATATAGCCTTAATACAGGAGACTCACCTCACAAAAGAAAAATTAGAGGTGGTCCAGAAAAAGTGGAGGGGGACTGTCATCGGGGCAACATATTCGGCCTATGCCAGAGGGCTAATTACCTGGGTGGCACTGCATGTCCCATTTCAATTGCTACAGTCCACGGTTCAGGCAGGTGGGAGAATGGTGGTGATGCGTGAGCTGGTGGAAAATAAAGAAATATGCATAATAAATATATACGCCCCGAATCAGGATACAGCGACATACTTCAAAACCATAAACAACAAATTGAGCTTGTGCCTGGGGGGGGGCAGTGATTTGGGCTGGGGATTTTAATTGTACATTAAACCCGAAGGTTGATCAGATAACAGACAAGACAGGCCCGCCGCCGCTGCCAAGGCCCTGCAGACCCTATTAACAGATTTCCGGCTAGAGGATACATGCAGGGTGCGCCACCCACAAGATAGACAATATTCGCATTACTCAGCCCCGCAGAATCTGTATACGAGGTTAGACTATATGTTTGTCATGCAGGAGGTAGTGGCAGAAATAGTACAGACAGAATATAAGGCAAGGATCCTATCGGACCACTCGCCATTGGTCCTAACATGGCAATACCGGCCGTGGAGGGCCAGGATACCAACGTGGCGACTTAGAGTAGAAGCACTGAAGGATACAATGTTTACGGAGGATCTAAGAGAAGAGATTGTAAGCTACTTTGAGACCATTACAGGGAGTGTCGAGTCGACTGGCACACTATGGGAAGCTTTGAAGGTGGTGGTGAGAGGAATGGCAATAGCTAAATCTAAAGGGTTGCAAGTAGGCATAGTAGAGGAACTGCGGAAGGCAGAAATAAGGCTAGAGACAGTCCTGAGCAGGGGGGGCAATACGAAGGAGGATGCCGAAACTATAAGCCAATTGCAGCAGGAATGTGCAGAACACTGGGAGAGACTGTGTAATTTGAACTATAAAAAATACGTAGAAAGGCAACATGTGGGTGGAGGCAAGCCAGGAAGGATGTTGGCGTGGTTGTACAAAAGTGAGACCCCCAGACCCACGATTAGACCAATGACGGGGGAAGATGGGCAGGGAGAAAAGGGATACACTGGAGGACATAGGCTTGCCACGAATAAGCGCGGCGGAGCAAGAGGACCTAGAAGCCCCAATTACCTTAGAAGAACTGGAAGAAGTGGTAGTGCAACTACCCACCAGCAAGACCCCAGGGGCTGATGGACTACCTAGCAGATTTTACAAAACATATAGGAAGGAGGTTCTCCCCCCGCTGCTAGCAATGCTAAATGAGGCATTCGAGACAGGGTGGCTACCAGAATCCCAGAGAGAAGCGATTATTATTGCACTCCCAAACCCAATAAGCCAAGTAAAGATTGCGGATCATTTAGAGCGTTATTGATGCTGAACCAAGATAGTAAAATGCTTACAGCGGTGTTGGCAAACAGAATGAAGCAGATTATTACTAAACTAATACCCCCGGACCAAACAGGATATGCACCGCACAGGAATATATCCGACAATCTCAGGCGACAACACCGTGTCATAGAGTACACAAAAGAAGACTTGGTTGAAATAGCTATCGTATCTCTGGATGCAATAAAAGCCTTTGACTTGGTCAAATGGCCCTGGCTGATGGCAGCCCTGAACAGCTATGGTGTAGGGTCAGGGTACCTCAAATGGGTTAAATTGCTGTATAGTGCACCACTAGCCAGAGTCAAAAAAACGGGAGAGATTATCTCAGAAAGGTGGCAACTGAACAGGGGTACTAGGCAAGGATGCCCGTGGTCTCCGATGCTGTACATTTTAGTACTGGAGTCCCTAGCAATATACCTGAGACAGCAGTATGAAGAAATAGGGATTAGCATAAAAGGGGAGCCGCATTTAATCTCGCTATATGCAGACGATATGCTGCTGTACATAAGATATCCTTAGGAGAATCTCCAATATATCCAAGAGGTGATAGAGCAGTTTGCAGCGCTGTTGGGAATTGCGGTGAACCCCAAAATTCATGCATATTCCCACTAGGGAGGCATGTAGGAGTCCCACAGGATCAACTACCAATACTACAAATACCATGGGAGATAAGCATGTTTAGATATTTGGGGATAGACATCTACCAGTAGAAGAAGAACACCAGTATAACACTGAGAAAGCGGTAAAAAGCATTGAAAATAGCATGAAGTTCTGCTCGAAGCTCCCCTTGGCAATGATGGGAAGAGGTGCGCTGTTGAAGATCGTGGTATTGCCACGACTATTACATTTTTTCAGGAACATTCCATACTAGATACCAAGGTGATTCTTTATTAAACTACAAAGCATATCCAGGGATTTCCTATGGCATGGGACTAGGAATAGATTATCCCTCTGGAAGCTGCAGATTGCATATGATAAGGGGGTATAAAACTACCGAACTATGAGATCTATTACTTAGCTAGCCAACTGCAATATGTGGTTAAGTGGCTGTCAGAAGACCCGACCTCAGAATCAAGATTGCTGAGATTGGAGTGTGCCCCATTCTTCTCAAAAGAAATTATATGGCTGCCCAAAACAGAGTTGAAAGAGCACTCAAAGATGTTGGTACTGGGATGGAAAGTATGGCGAAGAGCTTGTTAGGTCATAGAGAACCCAACTCCGTGTTCTACACAGGTACCGTTGGTTGCAGTAGTGGGAGGAAATCGGCAACTAATGAAGATAATTAGGAGGCACTGGGAACCAGTGGGAATTGTAACAATAGGAGACATATGGCAGGAAGGGGATATTAAGGCATTCGGGGCGCTGGTGGAGGAAACCGGGTTACATGTGGGGCAACATATCACATATAACATAATGATACGGCGGATTAAAGAAACATGGTCAGAAATAACATTAGGAGAACAACCCGACGCTGTCATAGAAACTACTGTATGAACTATTGATGTCCAAAGTAGGGAAGGAACTGGCAAACTTAAGACAGGACTGGGAGGAAGAGGTTGGGATACCCATGAGTGACGGGTTATGGGAGCGGGCCCAAGGATATCATAAGAAAGTCTCCGGAAACACGAGGTTACAGCAAATACAAATATATATTATTCACAGAGCATAAATGACTCCCCAGAGAATAGCTAGATTTAAGAACGCAGAACGGCAAACGTGCCCTAAATGCGGGGAAGAGAACGCTGGGATGACGTACATGTTTTGGGCATGCCCAGAAATTGGGAAATTCTGGGAAGAAGTAGCTCACTGATTAGATGAGAAGGGGATCAAGATACATGTTGAATCAGCATGGGCATGTCTGGCAGGTGGATTCCCTAGGCCACAGCAGCTGAATCATGTAAGTAAACTAAACGATTTGGCATATATACTTGCCAAATGCAGAATCGCCATGGGATGGAAGGCATGCCGCAGACATAGGAAAGAAGTCTGGTGGAGGGACCTTCAGAAATGGACTGAAGCTGAAACAGCAGTGTGGCAAGAAGGAGGGAATAGAGGAGGGGAAAAAGAAGCAGAAACTCTGACGGCTTGGAAACACTTACTAGCCACAATGTATGGGCCCACCCAGAACTGGTCAAGCGATCCAAACTCTTCTGAAGATGGAGAAGAGGTACACCCCTAGGAATAGACGCGGACCACGAGGTGGAGTAGGCTCGGACCGCGAGGTGGAGTAGGCTCGGAAGGGGGAGGGAGGGAAATAGGTAGGCAGTAGGCATTGAAGGATAAATGTAGAGTTGAATCATTATTATGTATTACATGTACTGCCAGTTTGGTTTATGTTGTTTGTTGGTGGAAATTAATAAAAATTGTTTTAAAAAAAAGATTTTTTTCCGGCGCCAAGAAATGGCCAAATACCGGGTCCGGCAAGGCCATAATGATCTGGTAATTGGCCATTTCTGGGCGCTTTAAATAATGCAACTCCGGCGGCAGCCATGCATGTTTTACAGGCACATCTACCTCCAGGGTTGTAATGAGGCCCAATGTTTTTTAAGCTGGGATGCAGAGGATGCACGACAGTTGGGTACCTTGTGCAGGTAAGTCAAAGGCACTCAGGCTGACACTAATGTTGTCATGTTGTGGCAAGAAGTCTGGTACTGTGTGGGGTTTGTTTTCTTTTGCTTGTACTCAGGTGAGCGGGTTCAGCTTCATGGGTGCATGTGACACATGGGGCCTCATTACACGATGTGCGGGAACCATGGCGCTATTAGCGCCATGGTTGCCGCCGGTATTTTACTGTGTCCACCTTGGTGGATGGTGGAATTACTGCCCTACTGCAAGATGAGTGGGGGCGGTAATTCCCCATTCACCAAGGCACTTCCCCATTCCCATTTTTCCCCCCATAGGGCTCAATGGGAATGGGGAAGGAGCTAATTATGGTACCGCAAATTGCGGTACCGTAATTAGCACCAAGGTCCCTTTGCGGGCCCGTTCCTTAACGGCTGGTAAAACCTGCAAAGGGACCTCGTAGTAAGGCAGTAAGGGTTTACCGGTACTGGTGCCCTTACCGGTACCGGTAAACCCTTACCGCATTCCGTGTAATGAGGCCCATGGTGATGGTAGGCTGATGTGTCTATGCATGCTATTTTACCAAGACAATCAGGGTGGCACTGGTTGCAGGGTGATTGTTGTGAGCAAAGCTGTCTCTACAGGGCATGTATTGGTGAGGTGTCATGAGGGTGGCAGGTCTGGCTATATTTGTGCTGTGACACATGGTGAAGGAAGTGATGGCAATTGTTTCCTTGCAGTTTTTGCATGTGTCTTGCCTGCCACATGGCATCATGTTCACTGAGTTTTTCTAGTCATGTCTACCCACTCAGTGTCATGGTTTATTACACGGCACACACCAGCTAGGGAACTCCTTGCCCTACAATGGATGTGACACACAATAAAACGCTTTTTATTTTTAATCTACTACGTATTCTTTTTGAGTAGGCCTCCAACACGTCTCGCACCCAACCTCCACAAACACCCCGTGTCACAATGGACTAGGAACCAGGCCGGTCTGTATCAATAAGATATTTATTAATTTGTTATTTAATTAAAAAGGAAAATCAAACAATAGCACAGCCACCAATGTTGTCACAACAGAAAATGCAATAATCTCTATAAAACAACCATGTTAAGATATACAATCACAGTTACTACCTTTTTTCTAATGACAGGACCGAAAAAGAACAATTTACCACACAGTGATCACACCAACAGTTAAGTTCTCCCCCCTGCAACAATGGAAATATAGGTTTTCAATGATTCAATACTACTGCTAATGGACAGCACACAGGGGTACTTTGGACTGCTCATGCTAGAAGGCAAATAGGGCTTCAAAACAGACGAGCTAGCACACAGAGGAAATTCGATTTTTAATACAGGCAACACATCCGAAAGAAAAAAAAATAAAGGGAATGCAATTCAGAATCCGCGATCAGAAGGGGAAGAGATATAAACTGGGGAAAACAAGTTTTTGAAGGTTAAAAGACATTTTTAGAAAAACAAAAAGACAAATCAAACTAATTTTGCTGGGGCTGTGAAGTGACAGGCAAGCTCTGAGCAATGAAACATTAAGGAAATGCAATTTGAAATCTGGGCTCAGAATCGTATAGAGAAAGGGGAATACTGTAGGAAAAATTATTTTTAATGGATGAAAAGACATTTTTAGAAAAACGAAAATGGAAATCACCTTAATTTTACTGGGGCGGGAAATGACACACATGCTTTCAACAACGAGAAAGGCACATAGGAAAATCGGTTTTTAAAGAAAAGGTCAGGGGCAACTAACAGGTAGGCTTTGTGCAAAACGAATACTCACAATGGGAACAGCGGTTTAGGTTTAATAGGACAGATGCAAATAGAAATGACACTGGCAAATGAAAATTCGCTTAGCAGGGCATAATTTAGACACTGGGCATGGGAATTAATTCTCTTGAAGGCAACACTTTAATGACTATAACAATTAAATAAAAACACTAGACAAGGATGGCTGGTTTCGAATTTCAACAATCCCGATCTGTGTAATTCAATGGGGGAAGTAATTGATTTACTTACAAAAATACTAAGGATTTACACAAACAAATGAGGGGATTTTCAATGAGGGTATGCAAACTTATACAGGGAAATGAGAGATTCTACTATTGGGAGATGGCTGAACCACACTGGCAATTTGGGAAATATTGGATGCACTGCTACAAGAAATTGAAGGGCTTATGCAATTTAGGGCTGGGGTTATTGCTACTTACATAACAAGCCTTTGTTTAAGTTTCAGGGAAACCAGCTGGATCTCAGGACACTCTGGAAAGAAAGAGCAAGGGTCTGGTCACTGCACTCTCAAAGATGGTAAGTTTCAGCAGCCTTCTCTCCGTCCTCCTTTTTCTGTCTTCCCCAGTTGTTGGTTGTAAAGTGCCCCTTTTATAGCAAAAATCACATCACTACTTTTACAATCTGGGGAAGTATCCTTCAATAATCACTGCCGCCAGGATTGACAGTTTCTCTCTTTCTCTCCAGCCCCCAGTCAGGATTGGTTTAGGGATTTTGGAGTACCATCTGTCTTTTCCCCTTTATTACCACACTTTGTTCTCATTTAAACATTTTGTCAAAAACTAGTTAGGTATCATAACTTCATAATTGTACTAGCCACTGCCATATAAAACACATATTCTGTTTTAGCTGACCATGGGGAATTAGATAAGCCAAACCTGCCAAATCCGTACAAAGTAATATGGCCATGTGTCACATTTTTGTCGTTTTCAGAAAATGTACAACAGTTATGAATATGTAAGTAATCATATTCCCAATTTCATTTTCCATCTTTCCACCCACTTTTACATTTGTCACATGTCCAGATCAGCCAGAAACCCAGTCTAACTGGCCATTAGAGTTTCCACAGTCCCAGGTAAGTACAATGTATATCCTCCAAACCACCTGGAAATTACATGAGCAATGGCATAAAATTGAAATCAATCATCAGTCTGATGGCTGCGCAAAATGCCTAAAACGAAAACAGTCTTTTATCATAATGATGAGTGTTTCTGTCAGCAAATGGGATGGCCCCTTCATCCCCTCAGCAATCTGTTCCCCTGGGCTCAGCCTGTGACCAGAGATTTTTCTGAGTCCCTTTGAAATTAGTGTGAGTTCTTTGAAGTGGGTGCTGCAGGGGCACAAAACTTGTTGTCATGCTTCAGCTAGGGAGGATTTTTCCTTGAGGTCCCTTGCTTTATCTACCTTCAGTGCCAACCAGTCTGGGGAACAGTGGGCTTTCAACACCTGCAGCAGAATATTCTGTTGCAGGGTGTCATTAATGGGAGGTGTAACATCCAGCTGGAAGTGGGGCATTTTATTGTGAAATTTAGAACTCAGTCAGAGGAGGTTTTTCCTGATGTAATTGTCTCTTCACATGTTTACATGAGTTTTATGGGTGAAACATACTATAAATTGGCTTTGGTCAACCCCCGCCACATCAGGTTTTGATTTCCTGACATTTACCTGTGAGCAGTGATATCTTTTTCCATTGTGGCTTTTTAAAGCCGTTTTTATTTGCAAACACCTGTGCAGGACGTTTTTGCTTTTAATGTTTAAAAATCCTGTTTTTCATGTCACAGGATTCTTTGATTCCTCCTTCTTGTGTGAATTAACTTGTTTCTGGTCCATTGATAATGACAGGTAGGCCCCTTTCCCCATGGTTCTTTAATTTTACATGGACGAAAAGAAAAAGCCAGGCCGTTTTTGGTTGCAGTGTTTAAATGGCTGCTGTTCATGTACAACAGACTTCTGTTTGGGGCCTTTAAATGCACCCCCACCCCTTCAGGCAATCCAATCTTGGTCCTTATAACCCTTCTGGGGGTACCACCCCCAGACTTATCCACACACAGCACTGCATTGATGGTGATTTGGGGGATGCCATGTTCAACACAGACACCAGGCACATGCCATTGGCCAGGTGTTGTTGTTAGCCATGATGAACATGTACCATGCATGGTAACCCGGCATATATTTTGCAGCATGTTGACAGCTGCTCAGTGCATCTCCATGCTCACTTCAATTGCGTGTACATTAGTCCCCATCTACACTCACTTTGGTTACGTGTACATTAGTTCCCGTTCAATCCAGTCTCTGTGTAGTCTGTCTTGCCTTGCTCTTGCATGTTGCCTGCTCCCTTTTGTGTGGCAGAGTATATGGCCTCTGTTTCTCATTACTTTCTCATATCTGCTTGTCTCTTTCATGCCAGTTGCCTGTGTGCCCTGCCTTCCTGTGTGACAGCTGTCTTTGTAAACAGCTGCCTTCTGCCAGATCCTGTCTTTGATGCAATTGCTTATTTGTTTGCATTCCATCGTCTTGGGCTTTACACCATCGGCTCCCCTGCCAGTGTTCACTGCACTGACCCATTGCCATGTTAATTAGGGGATGCTATCTCGTGGCATTGGGAGTACTTGCAAGGAGAACCTGAGTTTCCAACCTCTCAGTGATCTCTTTTTGGGAGTCCTCTCACTGTTATACAGACTGTGGCCAGATTTGGTTGTTCACAATGTCCCATCACCATGACATGAGGTAAGTGGTACCTGATGCTTCACTCCATGGCTCTCTGGGGGGCAGGCAGTGTGGGTTTTGTGGGAGTGTAAGGTGTCACTGTGTGGGTTGTTTCCATTGCATTGGCGTGAGGCTGGTGGATTGGGCTGCATTGTTGCAGGTACACATGGTGATGCGTGGCTGGTGAGTTCTTGTTTTCATATGTTGCATGGCACTTAGGGGGGCAGATATTGCTGTGTAATTTGGTGCATGGATGTGTTGCCTGCCCTGACCTTGTGTTGTTTTTCTCTACACAGGCATTCTGCTGGGGGAAGATGGTTGCTGCATTTGAAGGGGATGTTGCTGTAGTATGCGTGTAAAGGACACATCATCAGAGGTGGGTGGTTTGCAGGCATACAGAGGGGGACATCCATGCATTCCAGGGTGCAGCTGTTGCAGGCCCATAAGGTAAAATGTGTTAGGTGAGATGTGCATCTTAATTACAGTGCTGTTGCATTTCTCTCAGTCTGCATGAGTATTTTGTTGTAAATGTGTGTTGTGTGCATGCTTGTTGTCAGGCAATGGGTTGGCCACTCAACCTGTATATTCTTGTGGATCAGGGCTAGGGGGTCCAGAGCACTCCTCACATGTGTTTGTTCGTAATGTCCATTTTGTACTGTGCCTTCCTACTTGTGTTCTCATGTTTGTAGTTAGGGGTCTACATGCAGATATGTGGTTGGTGTCCATGTGACAGTGGTCAGGGACTTTGTTGCTTGTGGTGTGTGCTTTTGAGTGTAAAAAATGAGGTACTGCACAAGGGGGATGTGTTTGTAGAAATGTGATGGCTTGGGAGTATAAAGACGGCTGCTGTGGGACCCTCTGAAGTATGTGTTGGCCTGATGTGCTGGGGGACATGAAGCACAGTGCTGTGACCTTGGGTGCAATAGGCTGAAAGTAGATGTGCACGTGACTGTTTGTGCCAATCATTGGTCCACCCTGGTTTCATCCTTTCACACATGATCCTTTATTTTCGTCTCGCAACTACCCTGAAAAGACGCAGCACAAACCAAGAAATCTCATCTCGGAGACCAGCTGGCCATTCCACCTTGATGCAAATCACTGTCTAGTACCTACAAATCTGGTGAGTAGTATGGGGTTTGCTGGGGAGAGGGGCAGGAATGTACTGTTCAGGGAAACCTTGAGGTGGGAGGTCACTACTTGGTGTGTATGGCTGGTAAAGGAAAGGGGCTATCTTATGCTTTCCACAGCCCGTGCATGTAATGGCTCTGATCTTTTTTTAAATTTATTCATTTATATTTTTAATAAGCTTACTGAGGTACCAACCTTACTAAGGCACCAATATCCAGAAAGTGATGTCTGACAAAATCGAGCTCCTACAAACCAAAATTGAGACCAAAAAACTAGTCCTGCCACCAATACTAATACACACCATCTCGCAACCCAAGCACCCCTAGCCGATAAACCCGACCTGTTCATAGTCCCCTCACCACCAAGCATGTTGAGAACATAATCACTAGCCTGAAAGCATCTAGATATTTGGGCGATGCCTGCCCAGCAACCATTATTAAAGAGACAGCGAAGGAACTTGCACCATTTATCACTACTTTAATTAATGCATCCTTTGCAAATAGTACAGGGCCAGCTAATATGAAGGATGCATGGGTCCTGCCACATTAAAAGAAACCTTCCAGCGACCCTAACATCCTGATGAATTATAG
This sequence comes from Ambystoma mexicanum, assembly GCF_040938575.1. Taxonomy (NCBI): domain Eukaryota; kingdom Metazoa; phylum Chordata; class Amphibia; order Caudata; family Ambystomatidae; genus Ambystoma; species Ambystoma mexicanum. The sequence goes on along the minus strand of NC_090926.1, from coordinate 387,886,526 downwards.
ACCAATAACTACTGTACCTTTCCTCCTACAAATTCTGGACAGGGCTGCTTACCTCCAGATTCCGCATCAACTGGAAAGCAAAAACTTCCTACGACTCTGTCAATCAGGGTTCCGACCCAAACTTGGCACAGAGACAGCTCTGCTAGACCAAGTAACACAAATGGAGATCATAAAAGACAAAGGCAACTTAGCACTCCTCTTGTTACTAGATCTATTAGTGGCCTTCGACTTGGTGGACCACAAAGTCGTTTGCAACCACCTCTCACTCGCAGACTACTTCCCTGACGAAGTTAGCACTCTTCTTGTTACTAGATCTATTAGTGGCCTTCGACTTGGTGGACCACAAAGTCGTATGCAACCACCTCTCATTCGCAGACTACTTCCCCGACGAAGTTAGCACTCCTCTTGTTACTAGATCTATTAGTGGCCTTCGACTTGGTGGACCACAAAGTCCTATGCAACCACCTCTCATTCGCAGCCTACTTCCCCGACGAAGCCACTGCCTGGATTCAGCCTTTCTAAAACAATGGAACTACTAGAGTATTTGCACCTTCCGCCTCAGCTACACCAATCCCTGTCACCTGCGGAGTCGCCCAGGGATCCTGTGCCCCCCCCACACTTTATAACATTTTCACTTATCCCCTCTTTGACGACCTAGACTACTTGGGTGTCTCCTACACAAACTATGCAGATGACACCCAAATCCTTATCCCGTTTACTGGCGACTATAACATAGACTCTAATGCCTAAATGACATCTACCTTATTATCCAAGCTTGGATGGCTAAACATGGACTATGTCTCAACGACGATAAGACAGAGCTACTCCTTGTAGGTACCCAAGCTAGACTCAACAGACTGGATAGGAAATTCAACGTATTTAATATTCATGGCAACAATATTACGGTGTCCAAAGACATAAACACCTTAGGCATCTACATTCACTCCTCAATCTCCCTGTCAAGACAAATTAACGTGACTGCCTCTTCTACTGCATACACGTGTAAGCTAATTAATGCCTGCAGACCATTTCTGTCCACAAATAACTGCATCATTCTAGCCAGGGCTCTAGTCTTTTCCAAGATAGAGTACTGCAATGCCCTCTACCTAGGCTCTAACCAACATAACCTGAAAAAGCTACAACTTTTCCAGAATAACGCTCTCAGATCAGCGACCAACAACCCCAGATCAAACCACATTTCAGAGATGAGACGTAGTGTACACTGGCTCTCAGTCAATTAAAGAATCAGACTCAAAACTCTATCACTAACTTTCAAATGCCTAAACAGCACAGTACCCAAGTACGTGTGCGACAAATTCACACATAAAACTGAAGATCGTCCTGTTAGATCCTCACAATCTAACAGCATCATCATTCCTAGGTTCAAACTCCAAAAAGCATGAGGGAGAAGTATCCCGGTCCTAGTGGCCAAAATGTGGAACCCCCTACCTGCACCCTCAGAGCCAAACCTTCCTTCTACAAAATCAGAAACAATGTAAAAACTTGGCTCACACTGAATGATTCCTAAAATTTGAACTAAACATACAACCACATACTGCTGCAATTACCCTGTGATACAATCGCGTACACCCCGCCTAACCTAACCTGTAAATCTTTCGGCATTGTGCTTCACAGTTTGCCCAACTTGTAATTTATCAACCAATCTCTGGCAAGTCCACATCATATGTATCCTTATCATGTAACCACCTACACTATGTCTCTTGTACATACCATCCTCAGGTAACTGTAAATTTGTAACTGTAAATTATGCATGCTATGTATACTGTAAGAAATGCGCCCAAATGCCTAAGGGCTTGGTGCGCTATATAAATAAATACAAATACAAATACAAAATACAAATATATGTTCAATTAATAAACATGAATACTCATGCAATAGAATGCCTCCATATTTTATTCATATTTTATTAATTGAAAAGTTGTTTATTATGTTGCGTGTTTACTTAAAAAAAACACCTATTCGGCTCACTGTTCAGCTCCGGACGAATAGCTGGACTAACTATTCGGTATTCAGTCGAATAGTAAATTAACTATTCGGTACAACCCTAGTATGCAACGTAAACAGGCCTGCCCACACTCCATCGTGAGTCATGCCAATGTAACCCTTTCATTATCTTTGCTTTGTCCATCACCTCCCCATGCTGCTTGACTTCCCCCTGCCCTCTTACATCTCCTTGCCACTTCCATCTCTTGGTGCCCTGAAGTGAACTGTTTGCATGTGGTGTAATATAAATCACTAAGAAATACATGCTAAAACATGCTCGAGTCATGCTCGTTTCATTCAAAACTGTTAAACTTTCAGGCCTGAAATACGCTTTCTTTAGCATGTAACCACTTGGTCGTAGTTGGTTTGTAGTAACATGGAGGACAGCCATGTCTAGCACTCACAAAGATCACTGATCTGCATAGTGGTCAGTGCATTTGATTCAACATGAGTTGAGAAAGTTACTGAGAAAATCCAACAATTAATGCTTTAATGTCGTGCAAACAATAGGTGTTTTTAGGCGATCATGGAAAACGATACACAGCACATTTTAATGGCCGTAAATAATCACTGGTTAGAATGTGACGAGTACAGCATCCACTCGGTCACGATCTCACTGAAGATTCTCTTCTGTCTCTGCACCAGGCAAAGATGACATGCATGCAGTGAATAAGCGATTACAATGTCTGAAGAAAACCACATCTCCCCTCCTAAAAACCAACAACTGACCTCAATGTCATTTCCAACTGCAGTCTAATCGCTAGCACTACTTTCATTGACAGTATACAGGAGAAGATGTCATCTCCAGAACTGCTGGACTACAGTGAATCCGGAAACTACTTCTTTGGTAATCACTCAGGGCGCAGACTTTGCAGAAGCACTGAATTTGCTCTTCTCTTTATAAAGGAAGATCTAACATTACTTGACAACAGCATCCCCACCATTTCTCCCTCCTACTCCTATCATTAGCCTGTAATATGGTTAATCCCCACACTCAGATAAAAACACTGGAAGGAACAACTGGTGGTTAAGACGATGGGCCTCATTACGGGTCCGGCGGTAACCGCGCCGGTGATACCAGCGGGTTGCCGCGAGACCTGTAAATATTTACTGGCATCTGACCTCCCGGTAACACCGGGGTATTACAACCATGGCGGCCCGGAAAGTCAGGCCCCATTCAATCTATGGGAATGGGGACCATGGAAGCACTGGCACTGTTGTTAATGGTGCAGGTGCTTCTGTGACAGCTTTGTCTGCCGTGACCGCTGTGTTAACAACCTATCGCAATTCCCCAACAGGTACCCTGTCCATGGACAGCAATGAGGCACGACTGTCACACACAGCCACCAAAACAGCCCCCACACCTGTGCAGGACAACCCCACTGCAACCCAAAGCAAGGGTGTTGTTGGGGTGGGGCATTGGGGAGGGTGTTGTTGGGGTAGGTGAGTGTGGAGAGTGTTGTTTGGGTGTGTGATTGAGGAGGGATGGGATGTCAAATTAATTACTTATCACTTGCAGCATTGATTGGTCATTTGTCGTTGTGTGCATTTATTGTGTGCAATTACCACTGAAAGGTGCATGGATAGAGATAGTGGTTGCCAACATCAGAAGAAGTTCTCAATGAGCTCCTAGAGAGCAAGTCGCCACAGCCTGACCTTGCACAGTGTCTTCATGTGTGGCACCTCCAAGCATTGCGTCATCATCTTTGGGGGGGCATGTCCACATCGGAGGGCAGGGGTATGTTATGCCGGATGCATACGTTGTGCAATATGGTGCATGCAAGCTCAATCTTGCCCACCTTGTCCGGCCTGCACATTAGCGCACCCCCGTCCGATGTAGACATCGGAAGCATGCCTTCTACAGACCAAATGTATGCTCACTTGCCACCCTTGTCCAAATGTGGGCACAATTGTATTCCACCTCCTGTGGCATCTGGGAATTCCTGAGAGGAGTCATTAACCATGGGAGCTGCGGATATCCGGAGTCACCTGCAAGGGGGACAGATGTGAGCATGTCATTGCGTACTGTGGATGGGTGCATCATTACAGCAGTTCCACAATGGTCAGAGCTACATGACAGGTCACGTGTGTCAGCCCACTACAACTATTCATATTTGGGCCATTGCATGTGGAGTGTACTACATTGGCGGGGGGCTACAGACATGCCTAATCTTGTTCACACCCCAAAACCTTAGCAGCCATGGGTGTGGGCACGCAGGACAGGTCTGTTACCCATGCCATGTCCATTGCTACAGAGAGGCCCCCCTGTGGCATTTCATCTGGCAGACACGTCAGGTATGGCAGTGCAATGCACTGAGTGACACAGTGTGCACCCCATGTGTCTGATTCCCGTTGGTGTGACGTCGGCCTGTTCCTTACTCCAGTTTATTGGCATGCACACCGGGTGTCTGGGGCTTGGCATCCCATGCTGATGTGCAGTATACCATGAGGCAGATTAATTGACTTGTGAAATTATGTGATGGGTGCTTCTGCTAACCGTGGCTAGTCACATTGGTCCTTGTGTGTTTTGTTGCATGTTGTATCTGAACCTCCCCGAGGGCCCTTTTTGCCCCAGTACACATACTTATTACACACATATGCAACCATGCCAAAGCCCCTTTCAGGACATGCATTCTGTCGGTTTTGCACTTTTGCATTGTGGTACCTGCGGTCCAGTCTGCGTGTCTGACCTGTTTGGGTTGAATGGTTTGCCTATTCCCTGCTGCTCAGTGTGTCATGTCCCACTACGGTGGCCAGCAGCCTGTCATGTCTCGGGTGTGTGTGTCCAAAGTCTGTGGCGCCTTCCCAGGGCATTCATTTACATTGTGACAACACCCCCCATGCAGCAATCTCATTGTGCTGTGACTTGTACTCACCCAATGCCCAAGTATGAAGGCGTCTGTGCCCCTCCATGTACGCTGGGAGTGTGTTGTTGCGCAGGATGGGTTGAGCCTGGGAACCAGGCACAGCAGTGGGTGATCGTGAAGTCTGCATCACAGGTAACCTGGATGTTCAGTGAATGCTCCTGCTTCTGGCTCCTATAAACATCCTCCAGGGCATGTTTGCCACCAGCTCGATGTGCGTACAATCCAGGGCAGCTACCACATTGGGCATGCCTGCTATATCACAGAATATTGCCTTCGTCGTGTTCACCTGTGCCATGGTGGTTGGGAGAGCAATATGTTGTCACGCATGCAGCAGGAGTGCGTCCAGTACCTAGACCAAATGTTTTTGGAGAATGTAGGCTGTGATAGGCCATTCAGCTGGCTTATAGTGTGTTGGAATCTGTCTGTCACAAGGAAGTGCAGGACAGACACCAGCTTTAATAGCGGTGGTATGGCTGCACGGATGCCACTCCTGCTCACAATGTCTTCCTGGATCATGCTGAGGACCTATTTATTTATTTTTATTTATTTATTCATAAAGCGCCAACGCCCATATCAGGGCACTACAGATACACAACGACATGGGAAAGAGACGAAACATAAAATGACGGATCCTGGCACTGAATGGTTAGCTTTAGGTAGGTAGAGAAAATCAGTCAAACAAATGTGTTTTTAGGTGCTTCCTAAAGGTCAGGTAACAATTCTCCAGACGGAGGGCTATAAGGTATGGTTTTCCAGTCCTGGACAGTGACCTATGTTAATGTTAATGTTAAATGATATTTGTACTGCGCACTATCACCACCGGAGTGGTCCCCTGGTGCTGCTATGCTCTCCCTTTCACGGCGGTACAGGGTTAGGATTTTCATGTCAGTGAGAGTGCATGGGGTGGCCCTTACATGGGGTATGGGTGCACGCCTTGCATGGCGCCTCCTCCTCCTCATATTCCTCAGCCTTCTCTGCACTGCCTCTTGGGCCCTCTATTGATCCTCAACCCTTTGCAGCGCTATGTTGTTCTGGTGCAGCTGCAGGTCAATGCTGACTGCAGTCAGTAGCAGCATGGTGGTGTGTGGAAGTGTGTTTGTTGAAGGTGTGGACTTTTTTAGCTCCTCCATGCTGCTTTGGATGCACCTGGATGCACTGGGTGCACCTGTGGCCTCATTTCCCACACCTGCGTGCATTTTCTGCCATTCACCACCTGCTTTTAGGTGAAGGTTTCGCCGCCTAGCATTTGCCTATTTTACCGCCATTTTTTGGAAGTGTTACCAGAAGTGACAGTCTTGGGATCTGGCGGTGTTGCCGTTGTGCCGTTAATACAACCATTTTGAAACTGCAGGTTTACGCTCGTCAGCCATTTTGAAAATCAGTTCTTACGCTTTGTTGAGTCTATATTGATTTAGTATTTGTTGTGGAAGTTTTGCAGAAAGCAAAAGTTAACCAACCTGTACTTTTTTGGGGAACAACAACAGTTTTTGTGTTTGTTTTGCCGAAGATATTTGGATTCTGATTTTCCATTGCTGTGCAATATATGCTCCTGCATAGGAGCTACAATTAAATATTTTTTGGTAGAAAGGAAACATGAATGGCATGACTTTTCTGTACAATTTTACACTGTCGACAGAAGGTGCATTATAGATAAACTATCAAATGAATAAATGGCGATAAGCAAAGGACAATATTGCCTAACAAGCAAGAACATACAACTTTTTTGTTGCATGTTGATTTTTTTTCTAGATTTTGTAATTAGGCAGTTACAATGAATAATTTGGGAGACTTCTCTCCGGCAGTCTACATGTGAGTTTTTAATAAGGTAGGCAACAGCATGCCTGTCATGCCAGAGTGGCCCCGAGCTTAAATGTCATGTTCTTAGGCAATGTAAAAGTTGGTGGAGGGATGGAACAGTCCTATACTATTTCATTATAAACCAATGGCATGTGGCTGGAAGAAATGGGGTTGTCATTTTGGTACAGAGTCCAAGAATTTCTTTTAAAAATCCACTCCATCGACTAACAGCATTTCATGACAATCTGTATGTATAATCAGTTTGAGCTCATTTGTGTTATAGTGAAAGGGAAATGTGATCATGGAATTCAGGTAATACTGTGTTGTATCAATTAGGCTGAACTGTTTGGGGACAGTGGCTGTCAGAGTAAAACATCTGAAGCTCTCACACGCCTGAGGATTGGGGTTACTGAAACATGATATATTTGCATGGCAGTGAGTCTGACTTTAATTTAGTTCATGGGCCTTTGATGCTTATGATGAGACTGCAATGCAGAGACTAACTGTTCACGTCTAAGACTTTTGGTGTTTGCTGTTAGAGTTTAGGATGACCTGAGAAGCAGTGTCTGTGTTGGATTTTAGAGTAGATCTCCTGATAGTGGCGAATAAGAGTAACTCCCAATCCAAGGTGGCTACCTTATTATAATTGACTGAAGATGGCTTCAGCTATTAGTACCCCAGGGTTTGCCTAGGGTGCAAATAGTTACATTTCTTTTACGTAAGATGGACTCCGCACATATTGTGTGAGCCCAATATCCCTTAAACAAGATAGCCACCACCATGGGAAAGGGGCATAGTCCCTTTTCTATTTCCATGGCAGCCATGGGCAGGAGGAGTGCTGGGACAGGAGCACAAAGCTCTGGTCCAGCAGGTAAGTGGGGATGAAGAGAGGGGTTAGGGAAAGGGATTGGGATGTCTTTGGGGGTGGGGAGTATGGTGGGGACATGGGGAGGCAACAGGGGGAGGCTCCCTGTTGCCTCTCCACAATCAAGATGGGACCACCTGGAGAAGAGCCTCAGTGGATGGAAAATGCAGGTCGGTACACTGTGTGTTCTCGCCTGCATTTCCAGCCACCTTGATTAGCTGAGTGCCTTCCCACGTTGCAAATGGCTATTACTATTAACTAAATTAACCATCCTCTTGTTATCGAAAGTGCATGGTCACAGACCCTCCAGGATACTGTGCCAGGAAATGGCAATGGCAAATTTTGCTCCATGAAATGTCAAATTTTGTGGCACAAATCCTTAGTTATTACAGAATTTTTGCAGCACATTTTTTATTGACTGGAGAGTGTAAGATTGGCACATTGCAGAAAAGAGGCAGTGTGCAAAGTTACAAAAGTGCCATCCTGTCATTATTAGTACCTTAGTCTAAGATGTCTCTAGCTTGGGAGAACAGTGTTTGTTTCGGTTACGTTTTTGGTTTAACGTGCATGCCTATTTAATATCATTAACTGTATTGATGTGTATCAGTTGCAATGCTGAATATATTCCACTTCTATGTTCTCCAATCCCCCGAAAACCCACTCACCTCACTCACCAACACACCTCACACTTCTCACCAATTCCCCATCACAACTTGCATTCCCAAACCTCTCACTCTCAGGCATACACATACTCACGTGCTCTGTCACACTGCCAAGTCACAATTTGCACTCCCCAGTCCCTGCCTCACTCCAAATCATATCCCCAACCCACACCTTACACTCCCCAATTCCTCCCGCAGTATAGGGTGCTTCATTTGTTGGTGCTACTTCTACATCTTGCATCCTTTCTCCCATTCTATCACACTCTTCCCTCATTCTTTATTCCAATCTGCAACTCAGTGCCTCTTTCCAGCCAACCTCTCCCTCTCTGCTTAATGGCCCTCTGCTCCCCATGAGCCCACATTCCCTCTAGTTTCTGTACCTCCACTCCCTCTCTGATTTCTGGCCCGCCACTCCCTCTCTGATTTCTGGCTCGCCACTCCCTCGCGGATTTCTAGCCCACCGCCTCACTGCTTCCTCTCGGATCTCTTGCCCACCGCTTCCCCCTCCGATCTACTGCTCTCCCTCTGGTTGCTCGCCTATCACTCAACATCTCACCCATTACTCCTCCTCTCCCTCGCATAGTGTGACCATTTTTTTTTAAAATGTTGGTTTTGGCCCAGATCCTCAAAAAATAGGACATCTAAAAATAGAGCAGAGGATATGGTATTTTTTGATAACACATTTTTGAAAATAAGCAGGTCACCTTCTTCTCATGGTGACCTGCGCATTTCTATGGAGCAGAGCTGTAGCGCAAATGGTGCACTGGCATGGACATCATTAAGGGGTCACAACTGTGACCCCTGAGGTCTCCCTTGCTACCCCTAAAAAACAACTTTTTTTAAAAAAGTTGTTTTTATTTTATTTTTTATGCTAACTCCTGGGCTGTGGCCAGCGCCACGTGGGTTTTTGCTTCTGGAGTGGCTGGCGTTCTTGTTCAGGGCTCTTAAAAAAAAAATGAACAGGGGTTTCCACAAGTCTAACACTTTCAGCAGTATTGCTAGACTCATTAAAGGTTTATTTCAGACACACTTGAGGGGGTGAGTCACTGATATAGTCTGTTCTTAAACACCTCAACTCAGCCTTTCATCCTTCTGAGGTCGATAAATGAGTACCAACACAGGTTGGGTGATATTGTATGTATATTTGTTCTATATAAAGCTCTTAAGCGTAAGTGCTATATAATAACACATCATTATCATTTGGCCATGGACGCCTGCTTGCATTCACAGTAATTTGATAATATGGGCCTACACACACTGATCTTAACGATACATATGGCAATCCATTCTTGTATCAAATGTATATCACATTTAGAGTGATATTGTAACCCTATTTTTCGTAGTGTACTTAAGGACAATGCTATGTGATGCCACTTCCTGTTTTGTCAAGGGTTGGAAGGTTGTGTTCTATTGCTTCCTGTGGTATCACTTCGGGATTTGGTCAAATGACATCACTTCATGTTATGTCAACAGAGGTCAAGGGTCATGTGATGGCACTTATGCTACCCCTGGCATTTTGGTGAAATGACGTCCCTGTGCGCTGGCCAGACTCCTTGAATACATTACGGTTGGAAGCGCTCTCTTGACACTGTTCTACAGGCTCTCTGCGCATTTCACCATGATGGGCCCTTGAGGGGCCTATCACTGTAAAATACATTCCCAAAAATAAACATTTATGTCCCATTTGAGGAACAGAAATGCAAGTGATACAGCAGCGATTCATGCCACTGCTGCCACACTTTAAAAATAAATTGCATGACAGGTTCAGGAAAGAGCCTGTCATGCAGTGGCACCCCCGAATGCCTGTTCAAAGCAGGCGCTTAGGATTGCCTACACTTTCTGCACATTTAAAAGAGCATCTTGTTTGTAAATTTGGATGCACTTTTAAATGCACAGAAATTCCACCTGATTTGCGCAAATGGACAAAGGGGTGGAAACGGTCATCCAAATTGGCGTATATAAGATGCACCCATTCAGATGTCCTTTGTGGATTGGGCTGCTCTTTTATTGGCACAAGTGATGAGATGTGCTTGCGCATTTCATTTCTTGCATCAAAAAAAGTTTTGAGAACCTGACCCCGTCTGTCTTTTTTTTAAATTATATTTTTGCAAAAACAGTTGTTTACGTGGTGTTTTTGCAAAAATTGCCATTTACACGCTTTTTTTTAAAACATCAATTTTCGCTGCATTTTGCAAGATCGCAAAATCGCTATATGATGGAGGGTCTGAATGTATGTATATATGTATGTATGTATGTATGTATGGGAGTTAAAAAGTGTGAACCTTTCTGGGAAGCAATAAAGTGCTGTACATTAGAGATGCACCAGGTCAATTAAAATTAGAGAATGGGGTTAGCAGAGAAGCTGGGATGAGAGTGGGGGCTCCAGAGGGAAGAAGTAGGGATGGGTGGAGTAGATTTGAGAGTAGGGTCTTCAGGTCCTTCCTGAAGTGTTTGGAGGGGCACTTCTATCTGCATTGATAACTTGCTCCACAGACAGGGTGCATAGCAGGAAAAGGCCTGCTTCTTGTGTTTTCTCCTCTTAAAATTCTTTCTTTCCAGTCTGGTGATGCAATTGTTTCTGGTGGTATGTTGTCCTCCAGAGATGTTGCCTTTTTGGCCAGGTAGCGTGGTAGTTTGGTAGTTACTGCTTTGTACGTCATGCAGACTGGGTGTCGTGATCACGATGCATGCTTGAAGGGGTAACCAGTGTAGCTCCTGGAAGAGGGAGGCTATGTGGTGAATTCTCTCAGTCCTGTGATGAGGCATTTTGCAGCCTGCAGGATCTCTTTCAGAGGTCCCAAAGTGGCACCTGGTGACCATGGCTTGAACAACTGTTATGAAACTCAGGGCAGCAGTGGAAGGTTTGACTTTACAGATGACTGCAAGCTAGTCCATTGCAACTTCGGTCTTCTTGGCAATTAGAGTCTTCAATGAGACGTTGCTGGCTGAGAGTTGATGCATGAATTCATCAAGATTCATGTCAATCAGCCAAGTCTGTATTTGGGCATGAATGATGGGGTTTTCTAGGAGAATTAATTTGAACTGTGTAAAGTTGAGCTTAAGGTAGATGATTGACATCCAGGCTGAGATGAGCAACAGACAGTGCTTGAGGCAATGGATGGCACTGGTGCAATCCATCTTTAGGTAAAACTGGCATCATCTGCGTATAGGTGTATCTTCATTTCGGTGTTGATGAGGAGTTCCCCAGTGGCTCCATGTTTGATTCTAGGGCTCTAGGGGCTGTTGGAGCCCATCTGTACGAGTTAGTCTTTGTTGGTTAGTTATGGGGTGACTGTTCCCCTGAAGCCCATGCGTGTGGTGAGGATGTTGAGGAAGGCTTCATGGTCTATGGATACGAAGGTGGTAGGGTTGTTAGGACCAGTAAGCAGAGATCCCCTTTGTCCAGGATGTGTAGAGCATCTTCAATAACTTGGATGGTGACAGTACTTGTGCTGCATTGTTGTCAGAAACAGGATTACCAGTCCTTTGGGAGATTGAGCTGAAAGATTATTTTGTGCAAGTGGATAGTAACAGTGTTCTCAATCTCTTTGCCAAGGAAGGGTAGATGCATGACGGGGGGATAGCTGGGCAGGTCCTCCTGGTTGAGTGTGCCTCTCTTCAGCAGGAGTGGATCCGCCCCATCTAAGAAGGCACCCTTTGTGAGGGATGTCTTGATGACATTGAGATGTAGCCTGTTTCATCTTTGGCAATCAAGATAGGAAAATAGCATTTTGGTAGGTGATAGGTGTGAGGGCTCCATGCGTGTTCATCAGCTCTTCTGCGGTAATTGTCCAGAATCATGACATGTTGCAGGCAAAAAGAATAAGATGCATGTCTTGTCCCCATCATCTTTGGTTCTGTCGAGAAGAGATAATGGTTGAACCATGTTTCTATTAGTGGCTGAAAACTCTTAAGGAACCTTATATCTCAAATGAAATATTGCCAGCTACCGATGATGACACAGTGGCTTGCCTTCATTGCACGATATGACAATGTTGGCCGAGCATGGATTTTCGAATTGTGAGATGCTCAGTGATTGCATCGTACCATTAATAGGCATGTTCAGGAATTCAAGCCCCATGGAACATGATAAAGAATGTTGGGGGGTGGGGTTTCAAAAAGGCATGTCTATATACTGAATTGCTAACAGGTTATATGTGAAATATCTTAACATCACTATGTCTCAGAAAGCCTGGTAAAGCAGGGACAGGAGGCCTCATTCTGAGGTAGGCGCAAAGGGATACCGGGCACCGGTAAGGACACTGGTGCCGGTAATCCCTTTGCGCCCTATTCCGAGGTCCCTTTGCGGGTCCAGGGAGCAAATAACAGTACCGCAAATTGCGGTGCCGTTATTTGCACCTTCCCATTGAGCCCTAGGGGGGCTCAAATGGGAATGGGGAATGGTATTTTCAATGGGGACTTACCGGTCCCGCAAAGGTCCGACTAGACTGGTAAGTCCCCATTGAATGAGGGCGGACTCGGTACCTTTATTGGATGAAGCCATGGCGTTATTAGCACCATGGCTACCTCCAATCTCGGAATGAGGCCCAGGGTCTTTCAAAAGTCATTCCTGAGATTTTGCAGCGTTATCTCTCCCCTTGCAACCTCTCCGATGCACCAGCCACTTCGAGAAACTACCTCACTTCTTCTGACCCCTGAAGGACGTGCCTCTGGAAGAGGAAGAGAAACGTATTTGGCATGAACCAGTCCCTTTTGTCCTACTATGTTCTGTGGAGGGACCCTGGTCAGCTTTGTCGCCTGTCTTCTCAAAGCAAGTGCATTTATGCTGTCCCCTCACTGGGAGCAGCAGGTCAGACATCTAATCACAAGAACAGCTGTGATGAGAGGGACTCGATTCTGAAAGAGGATGTGGTCTTGTGTGCAGGTTGGAGAAACCCACCAATCCCTAGATTATCCTCGCAGGCATGTGGTGCCTCCTGCGACAAACACGGGACATACATCCCTTGGTAAAATAAGGTCCCCTACCAGGCACTGTAGGACATGTTGCGAAAGGTAAATGGTCTTTTAGAGTCTTGCAGAAGTATTTTTCACACTCACTTTCACTGTACCCCTCTCTCTCTCTCTCTGTATCACTTTCTGTAGCTCTGACTCAGTCTCTCTCTCTCTCTCTCTCTCTCTCTCTTTCTCTCTCTCTCTCTCTCTCTCTCTCTCTCTCTCTCTCTCTCTCTCATACTTTCCCGTTCTGTTGGCCTCTTACTAAACAGGCTTTTCTTGCTGGGATCAAGAGATGAAACAGGATGTTCAGTGGTAGATCATAATCAGTGCTTTATGTCGGATAAGAAAAGTTGGAGCCCCTAATGGGTTGCAACACAACATTTGGGGGCAGGGTCTAAGAAACCTATGGTGCGGCCTCTGCATTGCACTTTACTAAGGAACTTTTAAAAGACATGGGGCCTATGTAATTAAAGGAGTGCCCCAACAGACTCAATTGAGTTGTTGTACCTTGAGTGAAAGTGAGTAAATTTGCTTCAAAAAGAGTGTTAAATATAATATAAAATAATTAACCAATGGCCAACATATTGACACAAATGAAAATATTCAGCAACAAAATCAAAGTAGGTCAATGTAGGATCAGAATCCTCATTTCTTTCGAAGAAATCCATGGTCATTATGTGTTCATTGAATGTATGAATGTACCCGTGCTAATGACAAAAGTTAAAAACAATAGGTTAAAACAATCAATGCATTTTCTATATTATATTTTTCCATCTAGTGCTAGATATACAATCTATTTTCAAATAGCTGCATCTGAGGGTGTCATTCTAACCAGGGTAGATAGTGACATCTAACGGGGAATCGCAGTATTGTCCGGCATCATGTTTTCATTAACTTCATTGTGTGGTGAAAAGCAGGTCGACTGTTTGGGAAGCACCAAAAGAGCACAGGCACTGGGGCAGTCTGAGCCCCGGCTCATTTAAAGTCCTGACCTTCAGGGTGGGACTGGGGTATACAATTGTCTTGGGCACCAAAGAAAAAGTGGCCCATAGTTGTAAACGCAAATTGATTCCTTTTTTGACAGACGGTTTGAATATTACGCAAGGGGGAGTTTTTTGATCAAATGTGATGCAAATTGTGCATTTTAAAGAATATTTATTCATAACACTGGTCAAAACAACTAGCCACATGGTGTAGTAACTCATCAAACTGGCCCACATAGGCCACAAAAATTGCCCACTTTGACCCACTTTGACCCGAAAAAACTGCCCCACACTGGCATTTTGCGTTTTTGGTTTGTGCATTGTCCTATTGCCCTATATGCCAGTCCGAGCCTGGTGACCGCTATATCACTCTATCATTTTTAGGCCCATTTTGCCCCCGACAGAAGGGTCTTTCGGGTGTTTGGCCAATCCCAAATGGGTGTGTGGCGAGACTGGTGGCTTTAGAGGGCATATAAAATGGTGCTGTAAATCGTTGGTCAGGTGTGCAAGAAATGTAGCTTACCGCCTAGCTTTCATTTGTGGGAAAAAGTAGGTGGTCCACACAGAACGTGCATGCTGCTCACTATTAGCAACGAACATGGAGTAGCTGGCAAACAAGTGGGTTCTGCCCTATGTTTCATTTTGCAGACCTGTGGTGCATTGTGGGCTACAAATGATAATCTTACCTAAGCTATAGGTCCGCCTCACGAGAGCGAGAGGTGGCGGCAGCAGCAACAACCACTGATATGTGTGCAACAGGAAAAGACAGACCAGGATACCAGATTTCTGGCCTTGCAGAAGGAGTACCAAGAAGGTTTGGACTCCCTACTGCAGAGCCAGAAAAAGCTGGAGCAACAACTGGACTTCAATAGGGCATGCGCAGAGCAGGTAGTCACCCTGCAAAGCCACCTAGATAGGGCGAAGGCAGAGAGCAACAAACTGATTCTGAAAGACCTGAATACCCAGACAGAATTTGAGGAAGAGCGCCAGAAAGCTGGTGCCCTTCAAAGGCAGAGGGATGACCTGGCGGCACAGAGGCAGGCTCTTAGTCAGGAAAGGGACACCTTAGGCCAGGAAGTCTGCCACTTAAAAAGAAAAATGGAAGAAAATCACCTGGCCCTCCAGGGACTGGGTGACCTCCAAAAAGAGCATCAAAACTTGTTGGAGCACACCAGGAGGGTGGAAGATGCTCTGGCAAGAAAGGAGCAGGCCAGTAGGGATGGGACTCAGGAGGTAACCCTCCTGCAGCAAAGACTGGCCTAGTATTCCAGGACCAACCAGGAGGCGCAGAGAGAGAATGAGGCTCTCTGTCAGCACAATGATAGGCTCCATCAACAGGTAGCCATGCAGGAGAGACTGATAGAGTCTAGTAAGGCCTTAACTGAGGAACTGAAAGCGCAGGCTCTTGCATGGCAACAGGGAGCAGGGGCTGACAGAGATGAAGTTCGCTGGGAAAGGGAAACACCTGAGCATAACCTCAGGAGCCCTAGTACCAGAGGCCTTAATCTCTCCCAGTCCCTGGACTCTGCCACCCCCATGTCCCCTGGCCCACATGAGCACAGGGCCACAGGGATGGCAGATTACTATCCAGCCAAAGGTATGGAGCTCATAGGCCAGTACCACCCAGGAATGGATGGGCGGGCATCCGGGTATGGGCACCTAAGTACAGTGCAATTTAGTGGGGAACCCCAGGAGAGTAGGCCCACTAAGGGCATCCTGAAAACCTCTGCCCAGTTAGGTCAGTGGGGGGTACCCATCAAATCCTGGCAGCAAGGAGGAAGCAAGGAGGAATCTGTAGACTCCTCTGAATGTCACAGGACACAGGAGACCAGGTCCCCACATTTTGCCAGCCATTCCCAGGCTCACAGAACCCGGGAAAACCTCTGGGAGCAGTGCATCTGAGTTAGAGGATGAATGGACCAGGGTTACCCGAACCAAGAAGGCCAATAAGGCAAAAAGGGCCTTGCTTAAGGACCCCTTAAAATAGATTAAGGCAATCAGGAGAGTCATCACGCCTTATCACAAGAACTCCAAGTATTCTGTTTGGGAACATTTGGATCTTTATGAGCAAATGATGGAGACTTTCCATTTGAAAGACAGCAGTAGCTCCATTCAGTATGTAAAATGGACATTCTTCCCAGAATACTCCAGTTTCTTTGCGGGGCTGGAGGACCAAAATCATGCAAGATGGTCCACCTACAGGGCGGCCATCTTAAAGCACTTTTCTGTTCACTGGAATCCCCAAGAGGCTCGCAAGGCAGCCTACAATTTGCAATGTGGGGAGGATCAGGCCCCACAAGAATTTGCGCAGGAATTGAAGCGTGCCTTTGCGCAGACTACCAGAAGGGTGCGCACGGACAGCAAAGAATTTTTTAACACTTTTTTCCATGCCTTGCCCAAATACATCATGACCCAGCTGGTGAGAGATTTTCATGAGAAAAGGTCACTAGACTGGGTCATTGAACAGGCTGCCGGATCTATGAGGTGCAGAAGCCCATAGAAAATAAAAATAACGCCCAGAAAAGCCCCAAAGAAACCAACACCCCTGCTGCTGCTAAGGTGGCAGAGGTAAAGGTTGCCCCCATTTTAGATTTGGAGATGGGGGGGCCTAAAAACTTGCCTGCGCAGAATAAGCCCAGAAGGCCCTCGGCCAATCACAAACAGGGAGTCAAGGAGGTAGTCCCACAAATGGGATCCCTCATTCCCCTGATTATGTAAGTCCCTGTTACAAGGGAAACCGACCCATCTGGGTTATGTGTGGACTCCTCCAGCCCAAGGGGGGGGATCCAGCCAAGCACCTAACCCAGGGAACTCCTCTCCTAACTTCCCACAGGAGGGCAGAAATTCCCCAAATACTGGGCAGAACTTTTTTCCCAGGTATCCACCCAATTTCCAACCCCAAAATCATCCATCCTTCTTTCCCCAATTCCCTGAGCCCAGACCACTTAATCCAGGAGAGGGGAGGCCAAGGGTGGAGGGGTACCCAAATCTTCCCAACCCGGGGTACTACCAGAGAAGGGATAGCTACCCTTCCCTGGATCAGCCCAGGGGAGAAAATAGAACCCTGTATCAGCCTGAGCGGGTTTCACAGTTAGAGCGCCAGGTCCACAATATGGCACGGGATCTGGGTCACATGCTGAGGGCTCAACAGAACCCTCAGATGAGCATGCCAGCGCAGAATGCCCCAAACTCTGGGCTTGGTGCCCCAGAACAATGACAGGAGCAGCACCCCGATAACCCACCGGTTCCCAGGGAGGAGGCACAAGGGAAAGGGGGGTGTAAAGCCTTGGAGGAAGCTTCCTTCCCCACTTGTAAACAGCCCCTGGAAACCCAGGAACCGGAAACAAGATCTCCTACCCCTGAAAGTCTGCCTCCCAAGGAGCAGAGAGGAGGTAGGAGAAACAAAGGACCCAAACAGACCCATTTTGTGGAGGAGGTACAGATCTTCCAATTTGAGGGAGAGGGATCCTAAGAGGATCCTGGGAAAAAGATCTTCTCCTTCAGAGATGGGGGAACTCCTCCCAAAGAAAAATGGGTCCCAAGGGATCAAAATCCAGACTGGATCGATGTGGGGGCTGAGCTAGCACCACCCATCATCTCATCCCAGAACCAACAGCATCAAAATCCCCAGGTTCAAACCCATCCTGGTGACTGCCTCCAAAAAGGTGGGGGGGGCAGAACCGGAACCAGGGGAACCCACAACAGCTCTGATTTCCAGTTGCCAACTTTTTCTTGCAGATTCCCATGACTCTCCACAGAATTCTGCCCAAATCTCTTCTCTCGCAATGTCCAAAACTAAAAAATTAGCCCACCAGCTGGCTGTCCATAAATATGCATTATCTGTGCCCCCTTGAGGAGAAGGAGGGAAGATACTATGCCCCGGTACAAGTAAAGGGGCAGGGTACAATTTTGGCACTGGTGGACACTCGATCCCAAGCTACCCTTCTTTCCAGAAGGGCTTTTGACGAACTAAATGCAGGAAGGGGGGAGAATTACCGTATTCCTCTCACCTCTCTTCCTGGACAACTTCAGAACTTTGACGGGAAGGAAATTCCCATCGAGGGGACTGCAGATCTGGACATTACAATTGGGCGACACTAGGTGAAACACCCGGTCATAGTAGTGCCTCCAGAGGGCACCCCTTGTTTACTAGGGAATGACCTCCTGAGAAGGTTGTCACCCCTAATAGATTGTGTAAACAAGGCCCTCTGGACCCAGACTAGCCGACCAATAAAATTAAAACAGAGTGTCAACCATGTTAGTTTAAACGGCACATGCCACATGGTTGAACAATAAATCTGACCAAGTAGAATTTCACTTCCAGAACAACCAAATTCCAGACGTGACAGTAATAGCAGTAGGACAACAGACTGGTGATGGGGGGTCCTCTCTATTTCTGAAAATCAACCTTCCTTCCAGTTTAAGGTGGTATTCCACACTGGAAGGAAACACTCTTAAATTCTTTACTAATCCACAATCAGACATTCCTACTCCAATAGTCCAGAAAGATGTGAAATCAGCTCAGAGCCTGGCTGATATTCAGCAAATTGGAGAGCAGTTGTACATCCCTGTTCAGTTAAATGATGGGAAGGACTCTGTTCTCGCCCGAGTGTGTGTGAACAATGGTAAGAGCTTCATCAGCAAAGCCATGTTCCGCCAACTCCCAAAACATCCAGCCATTCCCATATTCAAACTGATAGACAAATGGGAAATGGATCTGGAAACACCCAATTCCAAACATCTCCTGCCAAGCAGGTGTATGCTCAAAATCTCCATTGGCAACAAGAGCATAGTCCATAATTGTTGGGTCCTGCGAGACCTCACTGCCGCCTTTTACTTAGGCAGTGATATTCTCAATCGCTTTGCCATTAGTTTGGACCTAATAAACTTCAAAGCTTGGTCCCGATTAGCGGATAATCCCATGGGCTTTGATGATCCAGAAAAAGCATTTAGGTTGGCTCAATTGCTACCTTATGCAGTTGAAATTCAGATTAAAGAGGAAGTCACCATCCCAGAAAGGACCCGACAATTCTCCCTGGAAGTGAAAGTTAAAAGAGGGCAAACATTGAAAAACCTGATGCTTATATTCATCTAAATGCTTCTCTCCAACAGCAAGGGTTGGGGGTAAACCCAACACCATTAGTCAACATAGAACATGACACCATTCCAATACAGGTGGATAACAGCGACTTAAAGAGTATTACTCTAGCCGCAGGCACCATTTTTGGAATGGCGGTTGATGACCGACATTTTTCCATTGATTTAGGAAATGAACTGTTAGGCAATCCCCAAGGACTGTTTTTACAGTGACAGTGATGACAATACAACACCAGACGGGATCTTTACCCGGCATGGGGGGAAATTCCTGGTTTACACTTCCTGCCCCTATGGTAAGGAAGATATGACTTGTGACTTCAGAAGGGATGAGGTGATTTTCTAGGTCCATGAGGGCTGCCTTTCCCACCTGAGGCCTCCAGTCCAAATCAGCACCCTGACCAGGGACTTCTCCACCCAGCTGGAGGAGGCTGCTGATATAGCAAAACCATTCGTCTTGCCAGGCTTCAGGCAGATGGTGGAAGAGAGAGTCAACCTAGCTGATGCCTGTGTGACTCTGGAACTGAGGCAAAAATTGAAACAAGTTTTCTTGGATTTTCAAGATCTCTTTGCGGTAGACTCATATGACTGTGGTCTCACCGACATCCACACAACAACAATTCCCATGGATCCTGGCATGACTCCAGTGTTTGTGAAGCAATATCGCTTGCCTCTCGCATCAATGGAGTCCCTTACTGAAATAATTAAGAACTTTGAGTCCCGGGGGATAATCCGTCCAGTACACAGCACCTTCAATAATCCGGTGCTGGGAATATTGAAGCCAAATGGCCAGTGGATACTCTGCGCCGACCTTAGGCAGCTCAACAAACGGGTCCATACTTCCCGATGGCCTCTTCCCTACATTGACCAAGGGCTGACCCAGATCCAGGGGTCACAGGTATTCACTGCAATAGACCTGACCAATGGATACTGGACTGTGCCTGTCAGTAGGGAGGACCAATACAAGCTGGCTTTTACCTTTGGGGGCCAGCAGTACACATGGACCCGGACTCCCTTCAGATACCTCAACTCCGGCAATGAATTCAACATTTTCCTACATAAGGCCATGCCCGACCTGGGTGCGAGGGGTAACCTGGCTTATGTAGATGATGTCCTCATCAAAAGTTCATCTGTGGAGGAACACATAGCGGAGATCCGTTATGTTCTGAAACAGTTGAGGGCCGCCGGAGCAAAACTTTCCTTTTAGAAAGCACAGCGGTGTAGAACCCGTGTTAATTTTTTGGGGCATGAGATTACTCCTCAGGGTCTCTGTCCCCAGGAAAAGAAAGTGGAAGCACTCCAGAAACTGAAAGACCCCACAACTCTGCGGGAACTAAGGAGCCTCCTTGGACTGACTACTTACAGCAGAAAGTTCATTGAGGGCTACGCAGAGATCACCAGACCCCTGATTCATCTCTTGAAGGGGGGGTCAAGTGGGAATGGGGTCCAGAACAATCCGAGGCAGTAAGACAGCTCAAAAGAAGCCTCTCACAAGCGCCTTGCCTAGCTTACCCTGTCAGAAACAAGGAGTTTTTCTTGGAGATAGGGTTCTCTAATACATGCTGGACTGCAGTATAATATCAAAAGCATGACAAGGTCAAGAAAGTAATCTCCTATGCGAGCAAAACTTTGTCCTCTGTGGAGGAAAAATTCAATGATTGTGAGAAGGCACTCCTGGCAACGGTGTGGGCATTGAAAAATTACTGCCCGTTTATCCATGGGGAACACATCATAGTGGAGACTCCACACCAGCCTCTGCAATATCTCCAAAGTGACAGAATCCGGGCCGGAAATGTGAGTAATTCCCGAATTACTTCCTGGATTCTGTCAATGCAAGGCTTTCCTGTGGAGGTCAGATATGGCCAAAACAAGAAGAGTCCCCTCACGCAAGGTCTGGCTGACTTGCATGATTGTGCCAGAGAAAACTGCCTCGAGGACGAAAGTCTAAAAATCAAGGACAACATGGAGGCATACATTAATTCCCCACACAAAGTCTTTGAAGAAGACAAGTGTGAGGGAATGCCCACTGTCTATGTGGATGGATGCTCTTACCATGTTGACAACAACAGGGAAAAAGAACTGGTGGCCGGCGTAGGGAATGCATGGGTGAGGGAATCCCCAGAATCCTCCGCTGGGTACAAGATTGGTCCCCGAAGTAGTCAGGTGGCAGAGTTGATGGCTGTGCATCAAGCCATCCTCACTGCTGTCCAACATCAACTCCACAAATTGGTCATAATCACAGATTCGGATTATGTATTCGGATTATGTACGGAACGGGTTCTTGGAGCACCTGGTTAGTTGGAAAACCAGAGGCATGTTATGTGCTAATAACAAACCCTTGAAACATGGGAAGTTAATCCAAAACATTGATGATCTGGTCACCTCGAATGGGATGACCATCAAGAAGATCAAGGGTCATTCCAAAGTAGAGGGACCAGACAAAACTGGAAATGACTTAGCTGATCAGCTGGCCAAAACCGGGGCCATCCAAGGGAATCTAATAGAGATTGAGTCCCTGTTGGGGGAAATCCAGGTCACTGCTGTCACTAGGTCCCAGACAAATGCT
Organism: Ambystoma mexicanum; assembly: GCF_040938575.1. NCBI lineage: Eukaryota > Metazoa > Chordata > Amphibia > Caudata > Ambystomatidae > Ambystoma > Ambystoma mexicanum. The sequence goes on along the minus strand of NC_090926.1, from coordinate 387,864,732 downwards.
CACAATGATCTTTCAACTGCACAATGGAGTAAGGAGACCCCAGATGCTGATTTGATTACAGCTCAGAAGGGGGATCCAATAATTGGTAAGTTTTACCAACACATTGAGGACCCTGAGAACTTTCCCCTGATGGATACCGATTACGTTGGGAAAGAGGACCTTAGAGTGTTGATGAAATGTCCAAAAATGTTCTGAATCCAAGACGGTTTGTTGGTAAGGAAATCCCAAGCTGGCCATGATCAGTGGGTGGTCCCTACCTCATTCCGAAGCCTGATGTTAAGTCACGACCATGATGCGGCCACAGCCGGTCATAGGGGGTTTCCTACAACACTTGAGATCTTAAGAGAGGTTGCATACTGGCCACACATGGGGCAGGACCTCGACCAATACTTGAAGGGGTGTCTTGTGTGTGCACAATTTCAGCCAACATCCCTCACACACCGTGCGCCTCTCCAAAAGAGGGGGATGACACTGCCATGGTCAGATTTGCAAATCGACTACATAGGGCCCTTGATTCACTCCTCTAGGGGGAATAAGTACATGTTGACGGTGACATGCTTATTTACTAAATGTGTCGAATGTCTCCCATCCCCAAACTGCAAGGCAGAAACAGCAGCTGCTCTGATGATCAACCACATCTTTTCCTGTTTTGGTCTACCCCAAAGGATTGAGTCAGACAGAGGTAGCCATTTCACCAGCGAAGTAATGACGAAGATGTGGGAGACACTGGGGGTGAAAACAAAGCTACACATTGCTTACCGACCAGATTCTTCTGGGGCAGTAGAACTTTACAACGAACCATTGTGAGCATCTTAAAAAAGTTTGTGGCAGATTCTGGGCCAAGTTGGGATATCCGATTACCTCTTGTCCTAACGGCCATCGGATCTACCCCTTCATTTGCAACTAAAATATCACCGTTTGAGCTAATGACTGGACGCAGGATGGTGCTTCCCCAGCATTTGCTCTACAGGGCCCAAGAGCAGACATTCATCTATGCCTCCACAACTCATGAGTATGTTGAACATTTAAGGAAACACCTCCAACATGCTTTTGCCTATGCTCAGCGAAACCTAGAAAGATCAGCCGATAGCATGAAGACTCATTATGATTTGAAGACTACTAGGAAAGAATACAATGTGGGAGACTGGGTCTATCTATAAAATTTCCAAAGGAACCAGGCCAAACAGCGGACATTTCTGCCTACATGGAAGGGACCTTTTGAAATTGTCGACAAGATCTCACCAGTTGCCTACAAAATCCGCATCCCCAATGGCAGTTTGGCGGAAGGGGAAGACAAGTGGGTCCATATAAATCAGCTAAAGTGTTGCCATCCCAGGCACACTTTGCAGCAACTGGAGGAGTCCTCTGCAATCCCAGAGGGGGCAGCTGCAGATTAATACGAGTCCAACCCTAAAATATCCCACAAATAGTCTCTAAAATATTATGATAAGAATACAAATGTTTCCTGATGTATAAAATGTATATGTTCGCCCCACCATTTATAGTGGTGGGGAAATGCCTACGAATATGTTTCTGCCGCTTTGCTTTGTCATCCTAGGAGAGATAAACCATGGAGACTGACCAAGGGGGACGACCTGGGGACCGGGAGCAAAGATCCGAGGGGCCCGAGGTACCGCCCGGAACTCCGATCAGGACCGGCGAGGAGAACCGACCGATCCACCCTGATGGAGGAAAAGATGCTGAACTGTGCCATCTGCGGAATCTGAAGAAGATGATGCGGACATCCCAGCGCGTGGATCAAAACATCCTTTGCATCCGACTCCCCCTCCACTCGAAATCAAAGCGCAGTCGGGCGGGGGGGGCTTGTCAGGTGTATTGACCCATGTTCGAGTTATTATGCTACAACATTTGGTGCTGTGGGCTTAGAAAATCCAAGATGGCCGAAAAGCCCACATTTGCGCCAGAATCCAGGAAAACCGTGCAGTTTTGCGCACACCAAAAGGGTCGCCTCACCTGCCACCCCCCAGTGCGAGCATGATGGGCCAGAAGTGCCATGAGTGAAGCATGGTGCCAAAGGAAAAACAGCAGTGGCTGTTAGCTCAAAAAGGGCTTTGAAATCACCTTTGTTTCTCTGAATGCAAGCTCATAATGCATATTTCAAACATTGCAAGATAGTTAATAAAGGAGACCATTGCCAGACCCTATTCTTTGGCTGCACACAGAGCAAAATCAGTGCAAAGGAATATGGTGCTGTTCAAAATCCGTTTTAATTGATGTCAAAAATTGCTAAAATCATGGGCACAAAACCACCAAACAAAAATCCAACTTCTGGTTGGGTGTTCTACAGTACTCTACTGCAGAATCTACATCAATACAATGTTAGCAAGGATCATATGCCATCAAGTAAAATCCCCTTTTTGAAATGTATTAATTCAAGAAAGCTGCCAAAAAAAGGGGTGCAGTACCGGTGTTTGACACTGACCGGCGCTAGCGATCTAAACTCTGAAAGGAGACCTGTATTTCAGGAGCTGAAAAGGAACCTGAGTCAGCCGGGACTTCAAAGCCTTGCTGGTCAATGAGAATTCTTCACACCTACTGTTCCCAGGCCCTACACCAGAAGGCAGTCTGATTTAACTAAAAGTTCAAGAGGCCTCTGTCCATGGGAAGCTGTCACACCTCAGAACTCCACACCAGAAGGCAGGAAATCACAAGTTTCTGTTAATCAAATGGAGAGTGGCACCCTGGACTGATGCCCTGCTAGCAGGAAAAACCAGACAAAGGATGCCCTCAGCTGAATGAGGTATGCTGATTTTGGGTGTGAACTGTCAACAACAACTGCTTTGGGAGAGACAGGCCATTCGACATCTGGCTCAGCCAGCTAGGGGCAGAGACAAACCATTGTGGATTCAGAGAGCCCAGCAAATATATGTTTTATTAAATTGCTTATAAAATATTGTATCAAGCTGACAGAAATGTACGATTTGGAGATTCTTAATCTCAAAAATGTACCCACAATTTGAGACTAAGCTCAACTCTGTGTGATGTTCTGAGACTGAACCCCACGATTATTAATATTACAAACACTGTGGTTATCTCAGAAAATTCAAAACTTATTGTAATGTGCCCAGAGAGGGGGTGTACCTCCGGGGAAGATTTGATTCTGAACTGACCAGGGCAAAACCCACTAAAAGCGCAAAATGTTGTTGTTTGTGAACCCAAGCTCACAGGAACATGGGGTTTGACCAGAGACCTGTCTTAATTCATTTGTGATGTGTATATGTATTATGAACCACGTGTGTATCTGGGAAACCTGTTTGTTATGAAAAATTCATTTTCTAAGTAAAAGCAAAGGGGCGTTTCTTCAATAGATTGTAAAAGGGTAGCATCACTCTGACTCACAACTCAGTTATCCAGTTAAAGGACAGAAAATCCCCTAACCTATCAGGATCCTTAGAGGGTTGGGCATAGAAAGTCAGCCTTCCCACCCACTTTCAAAAGACATAAAAAGAGCCACTGAGACCCAGGTAGGGGGTGCTTTTTACACTTTCTTGCGAAGCACTTTGCCGGACCAAACAATATCCAGAAGGACCATATCCAGAACTTAGACTCCAGATTCCAGAACTTTGAAGCAGAAGGCCTACTGCAAGCTAAAAGTATTCTCAGCTGGCCTTACAATCTTGCAAAATGATTTTACCCCAGACTTCCAAGGGGCACATCAGAATAAAACAGCCGGGCTGTGCTGTTCCTACTTCTTTTGCCAAGAAATTTCACAGACCAGACCAGACCGCTGTGCAGTGCCAAGAACTTTTGCCAGAACCAGAGATCCAGACCAGCATAGCAGAGCTGACCCAGATAGCTGTGACTTCAGAACCACCCGCCAGAAGTTCAGTCTAAACCTGTTGACCAGATCTTGACGGCCTATTTCAAATTTATAGTGTGAGTATCCAGCCAGAACTGTGCAGAACCAATCTCTTAGTCTAAAATAATCTCATCCAATCCATTTCAACCTATTTAGAACTGCATAGAAATTGTGTTTCCATTCTGTGATTCAAATCTGTGAAAGTGTCATTTGTCATTTGAATCTTACTTTATTTCTGAAAATCTACCTCCATTAAATCGTCTGTATCTTTTGAACGTCCTAGAAGCGAGATTTAACTTTCCTTTTAAAGCTAAGAACCTAAGCTTTCCAACAAGCCCAAAACCGACTTTCTACTTCTTAAAGTCTTTCCGTAATCGGAAAAAGTGCTGCGAATTGCAATTTGACACAATTTCTCCACCTGTCAAAAATAGCTGTCTTTTGCTTGCAACTGCTGAAATTCGTTTTCAATCTGATGATCATTCCTGATTAATTCCTAGTTTTGACCTGAACTAATTCAAAGTAGCTGTCACCTATCTTGAATCTCCTATAGGGAATTAAAATCATTTTTAGCATATTTTTCACTTCATTGCAAATCACATTTAAAAGTATTTCTGCCTTTTTTTAAAGCATACCGGTTGCTCTAAACTTGCTAGGGGGGAACTGGCATTTGTATTGCATTTGTTGGTATTCCTGAAAACTGTGTGCTCTCTTTGCCATCTCTTTATATTGCATAGTGGGGAGTGAATTGTCACAAGGAAAAGTGATCATATTATCTCTTGTTGAAACCATATCAGTTTATTTCTGTGCTGCATTCTTTCCATCATTGCTTTTCCTTGAAAGCATAAAAGTATTCTCTGCTACCTTATCCTTTCTATACTAACTCCTCACTGATTGAAAAGTGTGCAATTGTAACATTACCCATTGTTGATCAACATTATATTCATAAGTGTGCTATCAAGTATTAAATTATTCATATAAGTGTGATGTATATATTGTTTAATTTTTCAAATAAATCTTTTAATTTGCAAAACAAACCTACTTCTTGGCTCAGTGAGGTCAGGGGGATTCAAAGAGAGGGACGTTATACAAGGGTTTATCATCCAGATTTATGAACTTGTCATAAAAATATATAAATAAGGGCTTCCATTGGGCATCCCAGACCAGGCATTGACTTAGTTGGATTGCTAGATTGGAGGCACTAACAAGCCCCACCTGCAGGAAAGCACTGAATGCCTTTGGGTGGGCAGTGTTACGGTGGTACGACCACCTTGTGTACTCAGAGGAATGGTGAGAAAGCAGGGGTCAAAGTGTACAAAAAAAGTAGTGGAATTATATTCACTGCTGGCCCGTGCCCCCTCCCCGCTCGCCACTGACCCCATAAACACGCACCCAGTGGTGGTCGAACTTTACGAAAATAAGTAGTGGAACTATGTTTCCTGCTGGTCTGCCCCTGCTCCTCACAAATCCCATCGCCACGCCCCCGCCCACATGCATCCAAACCCCCAAACAAACACACTTGCTACTTAAGGGAATGTTCAGTGCAATGCACTGAAGGGAAAGTTTCACCTTCTTCCTAAACTTTTATTTTAAAACTAAACCACACCGGAATGGTTTCTTTTTGAAATAAAAGTATAGGACAGTAACAGGTTTTTTTTTTTTAAAGTAGAGGGGGACCGCTCCCAACCGCTCCCGCCCACTTCCAGCACTGCACCCCCCATTACAAACCCTATTACTCTGCACTGCCTTTCTATCACTCCACTCCCCACCACTGTAATTACAACTTTGCTATCAAGACTGAAAGAAGCACAGTGAAAGGAAATGCATCTTAAATGACTACTGTTATTTTCAGTCCTTCTCCCCCACAGCATGCCACTTCATACACACTCCCTTTTATAATCACCCACCATTCACACTGTTAAAGGACATGGCAACAATGAATGCTACCCCACCCACCCATTGCCTACAACTACAGCTTTTCAGCAGTTTCACATTAGTCGGTGGCTCGCATGCAGAGGACAAACGATGATCAATGTAGGGCTCTCAGGGGGCTCAGGAGTGGCTTAATTTCCTAAGCAGGTTGCTGAAGAAAACAACGTTGTACCCTTTAGTTCCCGCCCACTTCAACCTCTGTGAGAGAGTGACCAGCCAAGGAGTCCCTCGAGTTTGGTCGTAATGAAAGCCAACCGAGAGGTGACTCGTCACCCAACAGAGAAAATCTTCACTCACCGAAAGATACAATTAACTACAAAAGCCTTGAGATACGAAACCAGACAAAAAAGCAAAGTTAATTAACAGCCACCGTCCAGTCATGTGTCGCACACTTCAGCAACACTAGGGAAATTCGTAAATTGAAAAAATGTGGAAGTTTTCAATTAACTTTGGCTCCTTCCTGGGTGATGGGCTGAGATGCCAGATGCGTGTAGTACCTCGTTCTGGGGGCATAATGGGCTTTTAATGTTCCCTGGCAATTAGCTTGATGGGGAAGTGAGCTGGTGGGGTGCCGGCCAAGGCAATTCTCTTTCCTAATGGTCTTTCATGTTAGAGGAAGGAGGTTCCAGGAGGAGTTTTTTTTAATTTTTGCAATCTCATGAAAACTTGAAATGGTGGGTGAGGATGATGGAGTATGAAATGGCTGGGCGTGATACAGAGAGAAACGTTATATAAATGAGAATAAAAAGAAAAGAATGAAAAAAGATCGGCCTGACGTAGTAAAGATTAAAAGAATAAAAAACGTTATAAATATATAACGAAAATACAGAGGAGGAGGGGTCGAAGGAGGGATGTAAGCAGGTACCAAAACAGGAAATAGAGAAAGAAGAAATGGAAATCGAAAAAAAGGTATGGTCCAAGGCAGGGTAAAGAGCATAATGAGAAAAAGAAAGGAGGAAGCAACATGGAAAAGGAAGGCAGCAGCCGTGATTCATTCAGGAGAAGAAGCTAACTAGAGAGTGCAGCAAAAGAGAATGGAGGAGAGGGGGCAGGCATGACAGATGGAAAAGATCAAAACAAAGGGAAACAAAGGGATACAAAGGAGTGGAAAGGAAGGTAGGCGTTAGCATAGCTCATGGCTGTAGGCGAATCCTCCAACTTTCCTCCAACCCTATAGTTGGGCGATGCGGCCCTATGGAGGATTCGTCCCCCGCATTGTACAGTGGATGCCTTGGAGACTAGATGCTAAAAGGCGGAATGTCAACCAAATCTACAATGTGTTAACTTTGCCACCATGTGGACGTGGGCAGAATTACAAATCACTGGTGAACTGGTTGAATGCTTGTTTTGGTGATTGTTTAAATGTTAAATGTTAAATGACCGTCATTTGTTATTAAATGCACGCTTCTTTTGTTTAGATACATCAAGAATTACAAATAAATTTGTGTTAGTGGCAACACTGCTGTAACACATTTGAATAACGTAAACCCCACCGGGCTCAAGCTGTCCAATAGGGCAGTAGGGCAATGCTCGCAGTGCAGTCCCAACGCGCTAGCGCGGGCACGTTTTGTTTTGAGCAAAGCCAATTTTATGCCCCAGTCTGACACTGCACCTCACCAGGTATAGTTGTGCACACATTTATATTAATATGGAAAGTCCATGCAGTAATGGGTAGACTCTACTCTTTCAAGAACAGCTCATCAGTCACTCCACTCAAGCCTACTTCTCCTCGTTGCCTCCCCCACGCCCTCCTACCTGTCTTGGTACCATCTGCCTGCCGCACCCTATCTGTCCCCTACAGGGTGTGGCCCCCATATAAAGCGCCCCATTGGTTCCCAGCTAGATCTGCACTCCCATAACTTCACTGGGCATCTTTTCATCGTGTTTTCATTTGGGCAGCCCTGTTTCAAATTCTTTATTCTGATGCCTTTGTTTTGTTCTAGGAATAAAAGGTGTGCACCGCTTATTCTTTTTAACGGGTCAATCTTGTAAATGCGCTCTCTGATATCCTTCTCCAGTTGCTTGTATAAGGGCTCATATTTTGCTTCTTTAGGGTTGACCAGAACTCCCCTATCCCCGATATGCGGGCCCCATAGCTTATTCCTTAGACATATTAGGAACTTAAAGGGACAGTGTATAAATATATATATATATATATATATATATATATATATTGTAAGAGGATTCAATTCAACACTACAGCTAAGTCAATGCCTAGTCTGGGATACTGAATGGAAACCCTTATTGATATATCTTCATGTCCAGTTCATGCGTTCATGCGTTCACACAAAATGGGGGTGTTCTGAGAACGTTGTTTGTATTGTTCGTTGTCAGGGTGAAAGTGTTTTAAGACCACTCCTTTTGTCCGCTAATAGTACAATTTCCTATGGGCGTCAACCGACTTTTTGTCCACTAAAGAAACGATAAATCCGGCTGGTGTGCGCCGACATTATGTGATAATCCTATGACTGGTGCTGTTGACCTGGCTGACTTGCTTTTGCGACACTAAATCATATCTCCCGCCCCTAAGCCTGATATTATAAAAGCATTCATATTCCCCGCCTCTCTCCGTGACGTTACAGGGTGCGTCATCAAACGCGCCCAGTCCTCTCCAGTCCTAAGTGACTTTACACAGAACCGGAAGACAACACATATTATGTCACAACACAGCACTCCACAATTCGGAATATGAAACAGTGATTTAAAAGCAAACAGCAAGATTGTAAATTTTGTAAAGTACATTTATTTGACATCAAATGTTTAGAGAATATTCAGCAATTTGCATTTGTCTTTGTTGTCGATCCGCAAAAGTTCATGTTGAGGCACGCAATGTTCCTTTGCGGTACAGAGGGTGTTAGATCAGTTTACAACTCAGTGCGCCGCAATTCGGAATATGAAACTGTGGTTTAAAAGTAAACAGCAGGATTGTACATTTGGTAAAGTACATTTATTTCACATGAAATGTTTAGTGAATATTCAGCGATTTGCTATTGTCTCTGCTGTCGATCAGCAAAAGTTTATTTGGAGCCACGCGTTGTTCCTTTGCGGTAGATAGGCTGTTGGTTTATGATAAAAGCAGTAAATGGTCGCTCTGATAATCGGAAGGTTGCTCCAAAAATGAGCCATTAGACCACCCTGTTGGTTGGTATGTTGTTTGTAGCCGCTAGTACTGCGTAAGGGCATATTGGTCCTTAGCGATTGTCCCATAAAATGGTGAGGGTCATGAAGTTGCATATTTGGACCTGCACCTGGCAGTTGAAGACCCCATCCGCTGGAGTCTGTAAATCGTGACATAGGCAAAATGGGGCCACATACCTGTTTTAAAAAACATAAATTAGTCTCACCAGCCGATCTTCATTAAAAATCATCATTTTATTTATTAGGGCGTGAAACTATTTGCTATCGTAGATAGTGCAACGGAGTATGTTAATAATAAAATAATAATATTTTCCCATTCATACAGCGCTAAGAACCGTGAGGTATCTAAGCGGTGCTTATTATTAACCACGGTGTGTGGTGCTCATTTATCGACCACGGAAGGATGAAAGGCTGAGTTTGGCCTTGCCGGGATTCGAACTTGTGTTAGCAAGCTGTGCACGGATGTCAAAGTGAGCGTTGTACTCGTGGTGCCATTTGACAGGCTACACTGAAGTGGCACAGCGAGTAGAGCGCTTGACCGCCTATGGACCGGTTAAATTATTTGTATTAACCCACCCTGTGTCATCTGCCTTTTTCAGAGCCCTGTAAACAACAGGGGATCAATTTGGCGGTGATAGTGCGCGGTAGAAAACATTATGCCACTTTCAACGAACAAGTTCAACTTGAGCGGTCTTTAATGCTACGCTATTATAATTATATTTGGTATAAAATAATCTAAAGGGTTACTTACAGTACAATTGCAATTTCCATTGTCTACGAGTGGTGCAGTCCCAAAATACGACTCCGCGTGTGCCAACGATCTTTCACATAGTGATATAATATATAAAAGTGGTTTCGTTTCATAAATTTCATCCTTATCTTCTCTTACGTTTTAGCAACACTCCTTCAAGAGAAGTCTTTCATCACAATCTCTGTCTGTCAAGGTCAAAACACAATACAACCTTATAGTCCGCTTCGTGAGCCTCTCCGGGGCCCGAAAAAAAAATGGAAGGAGCTGACCTTCACTGTGAACGAGCATAAATTCTTACTTTGCAACATTCTGTGTAAAGCCATGTGTAGAAGTTGGTTTTTGCACGCCATGTTTGTATATTTTTTGCATGATATTAAAAAAAGTTTGTTTAAAGGACGTTATGGTTTTAAGTACAGCCGAAAGACCCCTGAAAATCGCAAGTTATGGTAAGCTATGAAAAATAACTCGCGCCACCACCGTGCACTGCTAAGACTAACACCCAGGACATCAAAGATGACATCGCAAATGTCATTGATGAAATCTCTGATGACATCACATGTGTATGTACTTTTCATGGAATTTGTGTACTAGGGATTTTTATTATAATGTTTCGAAAAAAGTGTCAAGGATATTGCAATAAATATCATACCGTTATTAGTGCTTTGAACGATGTATTGATATAAATAGCATTGTATTATGGGATTCTATCTAGTATACTGAGCTACTAATGGAGAAACATAGCATTGTGTGCAGAGTACAAGATGAAAGTATGATATTTGTAATGTTAATATGTTGAATAATGAAATGATAATTGTCCTGAAATGTTCGAAAATTCACAAAATGGGGGTGTTCTGAGGATGTTATTCGTATTGTGTGATTGCTTAGCTGTGTGCAATGAGGGAATGGCACAGAGAGTAAAGTGGACGCCGTCCACGGACACCGCTGCTTTTCGTGGACAGGGCGTGCTACATCCGGGTTTTTCCAGGAAATCCAACATGGAAAGAAGACTGTACAGATCAGATAATCAGATGTCGAGGTTGTGGATTTGTGTTGAAAGAGACTGTGTGTGGTGAAGATGGCAGAAGTGGAGAAAGTCAGGGTGTTGGTGCTCGGAGATATGTTTGTGCATGGTTTACAGCAGTACGCTGAATGCAGGCATGTTGCAAAGAACTTTGATGTGAAAGGAGTGGAGGTGGTGTGGAGCACTGTGCCTGATTGCAATGTACAGGGAATTGTACAAGTTTGTGAGGATATGGCCACGATGAACAGTCCGCATGTGGTAGTTTTGCACTATGGTGCTTTCCATTTGGGCAACGTCAGTGCCCCTACTTTGTTGGCTGATTTGGAACGCTTGGTTCAAGCCATAATGAAGATCCTTCCAAATGCGAAAGTAATTTTTTCTGGATTACTACCTAGGGCAATATGGGACAATAGTTCAGTTTTTTGTCATCAGCAAAACATTGCTAGGTGTGTCATCAACCGAGGCATGTGTGCCTTCATGCTTAGAGCTGGTGTGTTCTTCTGTAACAATGAGAATATTGATGCCAGTAATGCTGTTAATTTTAAAGAAGATGGCATTTCTTTATCTTTTACGGGAAATGCCTTTCTATTTTGGAATGTAAGGGTTGCTTTGGAGAAGGTTATGTAAAGATTTTAGGAGTAAAGTAAGAAAAAAAAACCAAGAAAAAAATACAAAATAACAGGTGTCTGTCAAGCATCTGTAAAAAAAAAAACGGCTCTTTTCAGAGCCAACTTCAAAGGGGAAATGGGGCACAATATTTAAATTTACATTCACCACGCTCAGATTTTCGATATGTCCGCAGATATGGCGGTAGTCCGCAGACATGAAAATCACTTCGAGGGGGTTAGTATGTTCTATGTTACATGTATATGAAGTCAGGGATATTATGGTTAAGTTGAGCTACTAAAAACCTATGAAATTCAGTGAAAAAACTTTTTTAAAGGGACGTTATGGTTCAAAGTAAAACCGAAAACCCCCTGAAATTCGGCAGTTATGGTAAGATAAGCAACCATAACTCGCGCCGCCACCGTGCACTGCTAACACTAACACCCAGGATATCAAAGATGACATCACAAATGTCATTGATGACATCACTGATGACATCACATGTGCATTTACCTTTCATGAAAAGTCTGTACAAGGGATTCTTAGTGTAATGTTAATAAAAAAAGTGTCAAAGATTATTGGAATAAATATCAAGTGCTAATCAGTGCATTAAGCTATGCATTGATATAAATAGCGTTCTATTATTAACTTCAATCCAGCATACTAAGGTACTCATGTAGAAACATAGGCATTGTGTGCAGCATACATGATGGAGGTGCAATATTCATAAGCTTGCCATGTTGAATATTGAAATGATAACTGTTTTCATATTAGAGTTTTGCGTACAGTGAAACTTGTGATAAGTAGGTAATAAAACCCACTTACTACATAATTGCATTATTATACACAAATCACAAAGAGACAACACCACATACAAATATGAATATATACAAGGGAATTGAAGTAGGAAAAAGAAACAGCAATAGTAGCAGAAAGTGTTCATAACCTAACTGATTACCTTTATGGAGAGAAATGATTGCTCTGTTTCAAAGCTGTTACTTACCCTATCTATATATATCACATGATGTGTCTGGACAACATATAAAAATATGAGCATATACAGGGAAAGTACAGTAATAAAAAAACATCAAAAGTATCAGAAAGTGCTGATAAATCTACTGATAATTTTAATGCACAAAAAGGATTGCTGTCTTTCAAGGTTGTGACTTCTCCTATGCATTTGTTTCATATGATATGACTGGACCATAAGGGAATTATTCTAAGAACATACTTGAAGGATAAGTCTACGTATATAGTAATTTACAATTTTTAGTTCCTGACTGTTACTGAAGGAAATCATGTGGCCTAGATATGTAGGAAAGGAAAAAAGGGAGAGCCAGCCACGTGATATCATCAGTGATGTCATCAATGACATTTGTGATGTCATCTTTGATGTCCTGGGTGTTAGTGTTAGCAGTGCACGGTGGCGGCGCGAGTTATGGTTGCTTATCTTACCATAACTGCCGAATTTCAGGGGTTTTTCGGTTTTACTTTGAACCATAACGTCCCTTTAACAAAGTTTTTTCACTGAATTTCATAGGTTTTTAGTAGCGCAACTTAACCATAACGTCCCTTTAACAAAGTTTTTTTTACTGAATTTCATAGCTTTTTAGTAGCGCAACTTAACCATAACGTCCCTTTAACAAAGTTTTTTCACTGAATATATATATATATATTACATTGCCACAGCAGTGGCCATGTAGTTATGGTTAAATTGCTGTTTCCATAGGAAGAGCACTTTTTGGGCGGCTTATAACTTCGCTCTCCCTGGACGAATCCTCACCAAACTTTGCAAAAAAAGTATTTGGGTCACTCTGAATTGTTTTGCAAAGTTTGGTGAGGATTCGTCCAGGGGGGCAAAGTTATAGGGGGGTCCCAAAACTTTTTTTTCCCATAGACATAATGGGAAAAAACTTTACTCACGCCTACAGCCCAAACCGCTGGACGGATTTACACCAAATTTGCGGCAGGAGTGGTGGCTTAGACCCGAAAGCGTGCTTTGCTTTATTTGGTGTAAATCCGTCCAGTAGTTTTTTAAAAAATGACAAAAATGTAAGTGAAAAAAATTAGTGATATCTGTGTTCGCTTCGCGGACACACTTCCCTGTTCGTTCTGCGGATAGGACGGAGATTGTGCAAGCAGCTTGCGTGATGTCCGCGGACATCTGACGTGCTCTCTCATTGGATGCGGTGAAAGCGTGTAGTGCGTCTGGCTTCAGAGACGCCTGCCATCTTTGTTCCTCGCATGAAAGGCTTTGTATCCTGCCTGCACAGTAAGTCCCCCACCCCCGCTCATGCCCGTGTCTGGCTCCTGTTCCTACCACCCCCCCCGCTCATGCCCCATGTGTCCTTCTTGTCACCCCCACTCATGCTCTGTGTCTTCCCTTTTCCTCCAGCCCCCGCTCACGCCATCGGCACACGGTGGCCAGCGGAGGGCCGAGGAGCGGGTTCTGCAGCCTGCACACGAACGCCATGTGTCTTTCGAACCTCCCGCCCACCCACCGCTCATGTCCGTGTGCCTTTCTCCCTTCCGCCCACCCCCCGCTCATGTCCGTGTGTCTTTCTCCCTCCCGCCCACCCCCACTCATGTCCGTGTGTCTTTCTCCCTCCCGCCGACGCCCCGCTCATGTCCCGGTGTCTTTCTCCCTCCCCCCACCCCGTGTGTCTCTCTTCCCTTCCACCCACCCCCCGCTCATGCCCTGTGTGTCTCTCTCCAAACCGTGTGTCTCTCTCCCTCCCACCCACCCCCTGCTCATGCCCCGTGTGTCTCTCTCCCTCCCCCCACCCCCCGCTCATGCCCTGTGTGTCTCTCTCCCTCCCCCCACCCCCGCTCATGCCCCGTGTGTCTCTCTCCCCTTCCCCCCACCCAACGCTCATGCCCCGTGTCTGTCTTCTGTTCCCCCCGCTCATGCCCCGTGACTGTCTCCTGTTCTCCCCACCCCCCGCTCATGCCCCGTATCTGTCTCCTGTTCCACTCATGTGCCGCGTCTGTCTCCTGTTGCCCCCCACTCCCCCGCTCATGCCCCGTGTATGTCTCCTGTTCTCCCACCCCCGGCTCATGCCCCGTGTCTGTGTCCTGTTCCCCCACCCCCCGCTCATGCCCCGTGTCTATCTCCTGTTGCCCCCCAACCCCCACTCATGCCCTGTGTCTGTCTCCTGTTCCCCCCACCCGCTGATGCCCCGTGTCTCTCTCTTGTTGCCCCCCACCTCCCCGCTCATGCCCCGTGTCTGTCTCCTGTTCTCCCCACCCCCCGCTCATGCCCCGTGTCTGTCTCCTGTTCCTCCCACTCCCCGCTCATGCCCCGTGTCTGTCTCCTGTTGCCCCCCACCCCCCTGCTCATGCCCCGTGTCTGTTCTCCCCACCCCCGCTCATGTCCCATGTCTGTTGTTCCTTCCACCCCCCGCTCATGCCCCGTGTCTGTCTCCTGTTCCCCCCACCCCTCGCTCATGCCCCGTGTCGGTCTCCTTTTCCCCCACCCCCCGCTCATGCCCCGTGTCTGTCTCCTGTTCTCCCCACCCCCCGCTCATGCTCAGTGTCTGTCTCCTGTTCCCCCCACCCCCCGCTCATGCCCCGTGTCTGTCTCCTGTACCCCCCCACCCCCCACTCATGCCCTGTGTCTGTCTCCTGTTCTCCCCCGTTCATGCTCCGTGTCTGTCTCCTGTTCCCCCCCACCCCCGCTCATGTCCCGTGTCTGACTCCTGTACCCCTCCACCCCCCGCTCATGCCCCGTGTCTGTCTCCTGTTGCCCCCCACCCCCGCTCATGCCCCGTGTCTGTTCTCCCCACCCCCGCTCATGCCCCGTGTCTGTTGTTCCCCCACCCCCCGCTCATGCCCTGTGTCTGTCTCCTGTTCCCCCCACCCCTCGCTCATGCCCTGTGTCTGTCTCCTGTTCCCCCACCCCCCACTCATGCACCCTGTCTCTCCTGTTCCCCCCACCCCTCGCTCATGCCCTGTGTCTCTCCTGTTGCCCCCCACCCCCCGCTCATGCCCCGTGTCTCTCCTGTTGCCCCCCACCCCCCGCTCATGCCCCGTGTCTGTCTCCTGTTGCCCCCCACCCACCCCCCGCTCATGCCCCGTGTCTGTCTCCTGTTCTCCCCACCCCCCGCTCATGCTCCGTGTCTGTCTCCTGTTCCCCCCACCCCCCGCTCATGCCCCGTGTCTGTCTCCTGTGCCCCCCCACCCCAGCTCATGCCCCGTGTCTGTCTCCTGTTGCACCCCGCTCATGCCCCGTGTCTGTCTCCTGTTCCCCCCACCCGCTCATGTCCCGTGTCTCTCTCCTGTTGCCCCCCACCCCCCGCTCATGCCCGTGTCTGTCTCCTGTACCCCACCACCCCCCCGCTCATGCCCCGTGTCTGTGTCCTTTTCTCCCCACCCCCCGCTCATGCCCCGTGTCTGTCTTCTGTTCCTCCCACCCCCGTTCATGCCCTGTGTCTGTCTCCTGTTGCCCCCCACAACCCCCGCTCATGCCCCGTGTCTGTCTCCTGTTCCCCCCACCCCCCGCTCATGCCCCGTGTCTGTCTCCTGTTCTCCCCACCCCCCGCTCATGCTCAGTGTCTGTCTCCTGTTCCCCCCCACCCCCCGCTCATGCCCTGTGTCTGTCTCCTGTTGCCCCCCGCTCATGCCCCGTGTCTGTCTCCTGTTCTCCCCCCGTTCATGCTCCGTGTCTGTCTCCTGTTCCCCCCCACCCCCCGCTCATGCCCTGTGTCTGACTCCTGTACCCCTCCACTCCCCGCTCATGCCCCGTGTCTGTCTCCTGTTGCCCCCCACCCCCCCGCTCATGCCCCGTGTCTGTTCTCCCCACCCCCGCTCATGCCCCGTGTCTGTTGTTCTCCCAACCCCCGCTCATGCCCTGTGTCTGTCTCCTGTTCCCCCCACCCCTCGCTCATGCCCTGTGTCTGTCTCCTGTTCCCCCACGCCCCGCTCATGCCCCGTGTCTCTCCTGTTCCACCCACCCCTCGCTCATGCCCCGTGTCTCTCCTGTTGCCCCCCACCCCCCGCTCATGCCCCGTGTCTCTCCTGTTGCCCCCCACCCCCCGCTCATGCCCCGTGTCTGTCTCCTGTTGCCCCCCACCCCCTGCTCATGCCCCGTGTCTGTCTCCTGTTCTCCCCACCCCCCGCTCATGCTCCGTGTCTGTCTCCTGTTCCCCCCACCCCTCGCTCATGCCCCGTGTCTGTCTCCTGTGCCCCCCCAACCCCGCTCATGCCCCGTGTCTGTCTCCTGTTGCCCCCCCGCTCATGCCCCGTGTCTGTCTCCTGTTCCCCCACCCGCTCATGTCCCGTGTCTCTCTCCTGTTGCCCCCCACCCCCGCTCATGCCCGTGTCTGTCTCCTGTACCCCACCACCCCCCCGCTCATGCCCCGTGTCTGTGTCCTTTTCTCCCCACCCCCCGCTCATGCCCCGTGTCTGTCTTCTGTTCCTCCCACCCCCGTTCATGCCCCGTGTCTGTCTTCTGTTGCCCCCCACAACCCCCGCTCATGCCCCGTGTCTGTTCTCCCCACCCCCCGCTCATGCCCCGTGTCTGTTGTTCCCCCCACCCGCACTCATGCCCCGTGTCTGTCTCCTGTTCCCCCCCCCGCTCATGCCCCGTGTCTCTCCTGTTGCCCCCCACCCCCCGCTCATGCCCCGTGTCTCTCCTGTTGCCCCCCACCCCCGCTCATGCCCCGTGTCTGTCTCCTGTTGCCCCCCACCCCCTGCTCATGATCCGGGTCTTTCTCCTGTTCTCCCCACCCCCTGCTCATGGTCTGTGTCTGTCTCCTGTTCCCCCCGCACCCCCTGCTCATGCCCCGTGTCTGTCTCCTGTTGCCCCCCACCCCCACTCATGCCCCGTGTCTGTCTCCTGTTGCCCCCCACCCCCCGCTCATGCCCTGCGTCTGTCTCCTGTTGCCCCCCACCCCCCGCTCATGCCCCGTGTCTGTCTCCTGTTGCCCCCCACCCCCACTCATGCCCCGTGTCTGTCTCTGTTGTTCCCCCACCCCCCGCTCATGCCCTGTGTCTGTCTCCTGTTCCCCCCACCCCCCGCTCATGCCCCGTGTCTCTCTCCTGTTGCCATCCAGCCATCCACCCCCCGCTCATGCCCCGTGTCTGTCTCCTGTACCCCCCACCACCCGCTCATGCCCCGTGTCTGTCTCCTGTACCCCTCACCCCCGCTCATGCCCCGTGTCTGTCTCCTGTTGCCCCCCCGCTCATGCCCCGTGTCTGTCTCCTGTTCCCCCACCCGCTCACATCCCGTGTCTCTCTCCTTTTGCGCCCCACCCCCCGCTCATGCCCCGTGTCTGTCTCCTGTACCCCCCACCCCCCTGCTCATGCCCCGTGTCTCTCTCCTGTTGCCCCCCACCCCCTGCTCATGCACCGTGTCTGTCTCCTGTACACCCCACCCCCCGCTCATGCCCCGTGTCTCTCTTCTGTTGCCCCCCACCCCCTGCTCATGATCCGTGTCTTTCTCCTGTTCTCCCCACCCCCTGCTCATGGTCCGTGTCTGTCTCCTGTTCCCCCCGCACCCCCTGCTCATGCCCCGTGTCTGTCTCCTGTTGCCCCCCACCCCCACTCATGCCCCGTGTCTGTCTCCTGTTGCCCCCCACCCCCCGCTCATGCCCTGCGTCTGTCTCCTGTTGCCCCCCACCCCCACTCATGCCCCGTGTCTGTCTCTGTTGTTCCCCCACCCCCCGCTCATGCCCTGTGTCTGTCTCCTGTTCCCCCCACCCCCCGCTCATGCCCCGTGTCTCTCTCCTGTTGCCATACAGCCATCCACCCCCCGCTCATGCCCCGTGTCTGTCTCCTGTACCCCTCACCCCCGCTCATGCCCCGTGTCTGTCTCCTGTTGCCCCCCCGCTCATGCCCCGTGTCTGTCTCCTGTTCCCCCACCCGCTCACATCATGTGTCTCTCTCCTTTTGCGCCCCACCCCCGCTCATGCCCCGTGTCTGTCTCCTGTACCCCCCACCCCCCTGCTCATGCCCCGTGTCTCTCTCCTGTTGCCCCCCACCCCCTGCTCATGCCCCCTGTCTGTCTCCTGTACACCCCACCCCCCGCTCATGCCCCGTGTCTCTCTTCTGTTGCCCCCCACTCCCCAGCTCATGCACCGTGTCTGTCTTCTGTTCCCCCCACCCCCCGCTCATGCCCTGTGTCTGTCTCCTGTTCCCCCCACTCCCCGCTCATGCCCCGTGTCTCTCTCCTGTTGCCCCCACCCCCCCGCTCATGCCCCGTGTCTGTCTCCTGTTCTCCCCACCCCCGCTCATGCCCCGTATCTGTCTCCTGTTCCCCCATCCCCCGCTCATGCCCCATGTCTGTTTCCTGTTCTCCCCACCCTCCGCTCATGCCCCGTGTCTGTCTCCTGTTCTCCCCACCCCCGCTCATGCCCTGTGTCTCTCTCCTGTTGGCCCCACCCCTGCTCATGCCCCGTGTCTGTCTCCTGTTGCCCCCACCCCCCACTCATGCCCCGTGTCTCCCTCGTGTTCCCCCACCCCCCGCTCATGCCCCGTGTTTCCCCTGTGTTACCCCCCACCCCGCTCATGCCCCGTGTCTCCCTCGTGTTCCCTCACCCCCCGCTCATGCCCCTTGTCTCTCTCCTTTCCCCCCCCACCCCCGGTCATGTCCTGTGTGTGCCCTGTACCCCCCGCTCATGCCCCGTGTCTCCCTCGTGTTCCTCCCCACCCCCCGCTCATACCCTGTGTCTCCTTCATGTTCCTCCCCACCCGCTGCTCATGCCCCGTGTCTCTCTTGTGTTCCCCCACCACCGCTCATGCCCCGTGTTTCCTTCCTTTTCCCCCCACCCCCTGCTCATGCCCCGTTTGTACCCTGTTCCCTCTCACCCCCCGCTAATGCCCATGTGTCTCCCCTGTTCCCCCCACCCCCCTCTCATGCCCTGTTGTGTTCTTTATACACCCCACCTTCCCTTTCCATGGTGGCCATCTTGGTAAAAGATTTTCCTTCCTATACCGGGACGCCGCAGGCATCCCGGTGTAGGAAGGAAAATCATTTTGTTTTTTTTACCACCCGGCGTTCCCACTTTGAGGACATAAGATGTTAGTGGTCTTCATCTATTGAAAAGAATGTTATGGTGAGGTTGCACTAATAAAAACCTTTAAAATTTTGTAAAAAAAAATGTTACAGGGACGTTATGGTTAAGTTGCACTAATAAAAACCCATGAAATTCAATGAAAAACTTTGTTAAAGGGACGTTATGGTTAAGTTGCGCTACTAAAAACCTATGAAATTCAGTGAAAAAACGTTGTCAAAGGGACGTTATGGTTCCAAGTAAAACCGAAAAACCCTTGAAATTCACCAGTTATGGTAAGCCAAGCAACCATAACTCGCGCCACCACCGTGCACTGCTAAGACTAACACCCAGGACATCAAAGATGACATCACAAATGTCATTGATGACATCACTGATGACATCACATGTCTGGCTCACTCTTTTTTCTTTTGCTGACATATCTAGGCCACATGGTTTTCTTCAGTAACAGTCAGAAACGAAACATTTTATTTTATTTGTAGGCGTGTCCTTCAAGTAGGTTCTTACAGTAATTCCCTTAGAGTCCAGTCACATCATGTGAAACATATACATACGGGAAGACACAAGCTTGAAAGACAGCAATCCTTTTTGTGCATAAAGATAATCAATAGACTTATGAGCACTTTCTGATAGTTCTGTTGTTTTTTTTTTATGGCTGTACTTTCCCTGTGGGTCCAATCACATCAAGTGATACATATACATAGGGTAAATAGCAGCTTTGAAACAGAGCAATCATTTATTTGCATGAAAATAATCAATTAAATTATGAATTGTTTCTGCTACTACTTGTGCTTTTTTGCTAACTTCACTTTCCTGTATATACCCATATTGGTATGTGTTCTTGTGTCTTTGTGTTTTGTCTATAGTAATGGAACTATGTAATACATGTGTTTTATTAGCTACGTACTACATATTTCACAGTACACAAAAATCTATTAAGAAAACAATTATCATTTCATTATTCAACATATTAACATCACTAATATTATACCTTCATCTTGTACGCTGCACACAATGTTATGTTTCTGTATGAGTAGCTTAGTATACTAGATAGAACCCCATAATAGAATGCTATTTATATCAATGCATCGTTCAATGCACTAATTAGGGTATGATATTTATTGCAATGATCCTTGACACTTGTTTCGCAACATTATAATAAGAATCCCTTGTACACATATTTCATGAAAAGTACATACACATGTGATGTCATTAGTGATGTCATCAATGACATTTGTGATGTCATCTTTGATGTCCTGGGTGTTAGTCTTAGCAGTGCACGGTGGTGGCGCGAGTTATGGTTGCTTAGCTACCATAACTGGCGAATTTCAAGGGTTTTTCAGTTTTACTTGGAACCATAACGTCCCTTTGACAAAGTTTTTTAACTGAATATCTATATATATATATTTTTTTTTAATTTTTTTTATTTTTAATGTAACATCAGTTTGATACAAAAGAAAAAACTTTAAGTTACAGTTCATCACAAAAGTCGAAAGAATCTCAGAATCTCGTGCCTGTCACTCTGTGTTGTTTATCCTCAAAGTGTCCATGAAATTTATAATGGGAACCCAGGGTGCTAAGAAAAGGATTTTTCTTCCTATGCGGCGTCCCAGTGTAGGAAGGAAAGTCCTTTTCCAAGATGGCCACCATGGAAAGAGAAGGCGGGGTTCCGTACAGGGCCCCTCTTCGCTTTCCATGGCAGCCTGCAGAAGACGAAAAGAGAACCCTATGACCATATTACCACAAGCACATTTTTCTTCCTTTTCAAACCTATCCCAATT
This sequence comes from Ambystoma mexicanum, assembly GCF_040938575.1. Lineage (NCBI taxonomy): Eukaryota > Metazoa > Chordata > Amphibia > Caudata > Ambystomatidae > Ambystoma > Ambystoma mexicanum. The sequence goes on along the minus strand of NC_090926.1, from coordinate 387,843,674 downwards.
TCGAATAACTTTACCACAAAGCCAGTCCCAGGTGGACATGGCCACTTTAACCTCATGTGTTGTCTCTCGTGGTCATGGCCAGCAGCCTGATTGTCCGGATCATGACCTTATTCCATGACCCGGACAATCTGGCCACTGCCCATGGCCGCAGGCTACACCTCAGTCACCAAAGGTAAATCACTATTTTTTGTACCTACATTATGACACTTGTCAAAAAACAAAATCCATTCAGACTTTACGAAAACATTGATTTCTAGATCTATACATGAAAACACATTTGGAATCAGGACAGGAATATAACTGCAAAATTTCATGTGGTTTCATTGAGTGGTGCCAAAAACGGCCTCCAAACATCTAAAGTGTCCCCAAACTTCTCAGAACTGTTCACAGACTTTTGTGGCAAAAAAACACCAGTTTTTTGCTTCTTGCAGCCATATTCCATCCCATCCTCATCACCCTCCACCTCCCCAGAGGTTATTTGATAAGTTTGACAAGTGCAATATTATGTTTTTTAATCTGTTTTACTGCAATATCCGCGGACATCGGCGTATCCAAGATGGTGGGCATTTCCAAAAATCTGACGAACCTCACGCTTCACGCCAACCTATCAGTAAACACGTTGCGTGTCCGCAGACATGCCGCAAGCCGATTAACCAATTGGTGTCCTGTCCGCGGAGCGAACAGGGAAATGTGTCCGCAGAGCGGACATAGATATCACTAATTTATTTGCCTTACGTTTTGGTCATTTAAAAAAAACTACTGGACAGATTTAAACCAAATTAACAAAAGCACACTTTTGGGACTAAGCTGCCGCTCCTGCCACAAGTTTGGTGGAAATCTGTCCAGCGGTTTGGGCTCATAGGAAGAGCACTTTTTCGGTGGCTTATACCTTTGCTCCCCCTGGATGAATCCTCACCAAACATTGCCAAAAAAGTATATGGACGGCTCTGAATTTTTTCACCAATTTGGACGAAGTTTCGTGTGGGGTGGGGGTAAAGTTATAAGGGGGGTCCCAAAAATGTTTTTCTCCCATAGTCTGAATGGGGAAAAACTTTGCTCACAGCTACAAGTCGAGCGGCTGGACAGATATTCACCAAATTTGCGCCAGGAGCAGGGGCTTGGGCCACAAAGCGTGATTTTGTGTGTTCGGTGCAAATCGGACCAGTACATTTGTTACAAAACACTGAAATGTACATCCCAAAAAATTAGCGATATCTGGGTCCGCTCCATGGACCCATTTCCCTGTTCGCTCCCCGGACAGAAGTGTCATTGGATCGCAGTACGACGTGGTGTCAGAGAAGTTTGGATGCGGCCTGTGGTTGGCTGGAGGGAAGCATTCTGTGCGTCAGCATTTTTTGGGAAAGCCGCCATGGTGTATTGGAGGACAATGCGGTGGTGGCAGGATCTGGAAGATGTACTGTACGCATTGTGTTGGTGTCCATAAAGGAAGGAATGTAACTGTCCCTTAGCTTCTGCCATGACCTGTTTGCAGTGAACTATTTTCATGGTGAGTGGTGGCAGGTCATTTGCCGATGGGGAGTGAATTGCACATGCCATAGATTGGGTGGGAGCGCAAGTGGGGATGCGCTGTGGATTGAATGCAGTAGTTGGGCACATGGAGGCATGCATGGTGAATGAAGGTGCAGAGGGTCTGTGGAAGGATTACACTATTGGGTGCATGGCCAAAGCCCGTAGCCCGTAGGCTGTAGGGCATGCACTGAGGAGCGTAGGACTGCAACATACACACTGCAGGAAGGCATGTTTCAGTATGCATCCAGTACAGGGTGGTGCTTGCATAGTGCGGTGTGTGCCAATTGGTTACAGTAGCATTAGTGCTGCAAACTGAATGTGGGTAGGTTGGCAGGGACACAGTACTTTGTGAATGGGAGTGGGCATGCCTATAGTATGTGAATGAAAGTGTATAGGGGGTGCAGGAGAGAGTGTTTTCTTTCCACATTGTGTTAGCTGTTGCAATTTGTTGCTGCATAGCTACATGGTAGTGTGCAGGTTGGGTAGGATTGCTGGTGGCAGTGGTGTGTATGTCAATGGTCGTAGTTGGTGAAATGGTGAAATGCATGGCAGCATTACATTGCTGTAGGTGTGATGAAGGCCTATGCTGTCTGCAGAATTGTTGAAGTAGGCCGAATATTGTGAAAATGTTGTGGTTAGTGAGACAATACTTTGTGAATGGCTGTGGGGAGAGGTGGTTGAGGATGTGGTATGTTTGTGCATTCTGGTAAGTGTGACCTGTGTTCGTGATTGGGTGTTTTATGGTGAGGGGGAGTAGGGTGAAGTGCTGCTACCTATGTGTGGCACGTTTGTGCAAAATGGTGCTGCCCACGTGGCCATTATGTTAACTGTTGCCATTTGTTGCTGCGTAGGGCCATGGCAGTGTACAGGTTGGGAAGGAGTGTTGGTGGCAGTGGTGTCTTTGTGGATTGTTGCAGATGCTGATATGGAGACATGCATGGTGGCATTACATTGCAGTGAGTCTGTTCAAGACCTAGACTATTGGATGCATGGCCGAAGGCCGTAGGCTGTAGTCCATGCATTCAAGAGCCTAGGCCTTGAGGACAACACGCCAGTAATGCATTTTTCAATGTGCATGAGTTAGAGGATGGTGACATGTAAGGAATGGGTGTGGAACCCATTTAAGCTGCTATAGGCCACTGTTTCAAATAGATTGTGGGTAGGTTGGCAGTGGCACAATACTTTGTCAATGGTAGAGAGTACGCCCATAGTATGTGATTGAAAATGCAAAGGGATGCAGGAGAGAGTGTCTTGTTTGTACATTATGGTAACTGTTGCAATTTGTTACTGCATACCTCCATGGCGGTGGTCTGTGGTTGGAGATGCTGCAGTGAAAAGTCATGCTGTGTGGGTACTGGGTGCAATGCTTGTATACTGTCCGTATGTTACAGGGTATGGTTGAAGGGCAGCTTATATGTGCTTGGATAGTGTGCTGTGTGCACAATGCCAGCAGTATGGGCAATGTTCTAAACATGTTGTGTTTACGTTGCTATTGAAACACGCCTTTCTGAGTGGAAGTGGGTAAGAGAATAGTATGTGAATGAAAGGGCGTAGGGGTGCTGGATAAAGTGTAATGTTTATACATTATGGTAACAGTTGTACGTAATGATGTGTATGTCCATTGCGGTGTCGAGGTTGGTTAGGGGTGCTGGTGCCAGTGGTGCATATGTGCATAGTGGTAGTTGGCGATATGCTGACATGTATTGTTCAATTACGGTGGGGGGAATGTGTGCAAGGAGCAGACCCACTGGAGCAATGTAGGTTTGGCAGTGTATGCGGCACAGGTTGGTGATCTTTGGAGAATGCATGTGTAGCACATTGTTGACATGCTACAGCAGGACAAGTGAGTTGCAAAGCGTGTATTGTGCATTCTATGGTTGTGGTGATAGTTGGAACCTGCCACAGTATTTGGTGTGCGGCAGCATATGGTGCAGTGAGAAGTTGGGTAGTGTGGCCACAGGGCGCAGTGCATACGTAATGTGAGTATGGGAGTGGGTATGGTTGAAGGGCAGCTTATATGTGGTTGGTTACTCTGCTGTGTGCACATTTATTGAAGTAGGGCCAATGTTGTGAAGGTGGTGAATAGGGTGGCAGTGACACAATAGCGTTTGAATGGTAGTGCGTAGGGATGGTGCAGGCTATGCTATGTTTTTGGCTTCTGTTAAGTGTGACACGTTTTCGTGAATTGGTGTTTTATTGTTTGTGGTAGATGGGTAGAACTGGTGCAACATGTGTAATGTTTGTGCATAATGTTACGTGCCCACATGGTCGCTTGCGTGGATGTGTAGTGTTGTGGTGGGTCTGGAAAGGGTTGCAATGTTGTGTGCATACCTAAAGCTGTGCTGGAGACGTGTTAGGATATTTGTGGATGCTGCAATAGTGCCTTCTTTAGCATAAATGTACATCCTCCCGTTATGAGCAGGGTGGAAATGGAAATGGAATTGTTGGAAATAGGCAATTAAGAGTTTAGGGTGTGGTTCATAGTAAGGGGCATTACCATTTTGTCACAATACTGTGTTGTGTGTGTGGTCGACATGGAGAGACGCACAGTGCTTATCGTCGGTGATACATTTGTGCGCCATCTTCACAGGTGTTGCGTGCAAAGAGGTGTTGCTGGTAATTTCGCTTGGAAGGAGTGGCCGCTTTCTCGGCCTGTGAGGGTGACTGCAGTTTTGGCAGGATGGTTCACCTTTGCAGATATGTGGCATCTGTCACGAACATGGACTGTGTCATGGTGCACGATGGAAGTTCACATTTGGGTTACATGTTGTGTGGACGATTAATCCGTCTACTGATGAGGTTGCTGACCGCAGTGATGTGTATTTTCCCTGCTGCCAAGGTGGTTTTCCCATGCATAACATAAAGAGCAGTGTGGGTTCATGACAGTGTAATTTGTCCCCAGCCCGCAGTTGGAAGGTGTGTTATTAAGAGATTTATGCGTCAGTTTATGCAGACTGCTGGCATGTTCTTCACCCACTATGAGATCATGAGGTCGCAAAATATGCAGTGGTTCTGTAGAAATTGCATTTATTTGAGCGCCATTGGCAATGCCATTTTCTTTCACACTGTGCAAGTAGCATTGTCCAGAATATTGTAAAAATGTGAGGACAGGCAAGTAGAAACGCATATAAAGAGAAAATACAAAAATAATTTGCTCTCACGCACAAAAGAACAAAACAAAAACAACCACGTTATACATATACGCTGGAAGACTGAATCCCGTGCCCAGTTTCATTTTTTTCTAACACCCACCCCGCCACCTTCACTATCACGAAAAGGTAGTGGATTATGCAGTACTTTCAGGATGGCACGTGTCACATCCTGGGTGGCTATGTGGATGTATGCGGATGGAGAAATTGTGCATACTTTCATTGAATTTTGTAGTGGACGTGGTTTGGAATGATACGACATTTGTACTGTAAATGTTTAACGGTACATTTCAAGTGTCGCACAGCAGTGACAGTATTCGATGATGGTGGCTTTAATGCAATTGGTGGATGCGTGTGTGCCTATTTACCAGTAACCTAATGAAGTAGAGCTGCAGAGAAGATAGTGCAAAGGGAAGAAGGACTGTTCCAGTTTTACAGGGGTGCGGCCCACATGCTACTTTGGGAGGCGCATGTGGCAAAATCTGCCCTTTACACCACCTTGCCCAATTGCCATTGCAGTGTGAGGATTAGCCAATCAGGTAGTGTGGGTGTGATTAACAGGAAGAGGAAGTGAAACGGTTCCACATTATACTCTGTGTACTGAGGGTAGCTGACATGGCGAAACATATTGTGTTGCCTGTATGTGATCCCTTTGTAATAGATGTGCCCAACTGTGCTCTGCAAAGAAACTTTGACGGCCATTGTGGTTTGGAAGGAGTGGACGCATTGTGGAACGCTGTGCATGAGTGCCATTTCGTCGATATGCATGCACTTTGCAAAGACCTCGCCACGTTTCCATTAGTAGACGTTATCGTAATTTATTACGGCGTCATGCATATTGATTACCTGCCTTGCTTACATTTGTCCCGTAGACCGAGGAGGTTGCTGGATGTTGTGAGGATGCTTTTTCCCACCGCCAGGGTGCTTTTCTCATGTATAATACTGTGAAGAGTATGACCTACTGCTCATGGATGTTGTTCCAAGCCAGACGAAGGAAGGTGCCTCATCAACAGAAGCATGTACCGTTTTTTGTCTGCTCGTGGAATGTTCTTTTGCAACAATGACCTTATTAGTTGTGGACATGCAGAGTGTTTCCAAGAAAATGGCATTTGTTGTCATCCATTGGCAAAGCAGTTTTGTTTCCAGGATGCGGTGAAGAATTTACTGAACTAATGTGCGTAGAAGAAAACACAAAAGCTACTGAAAACAGACAAAAAAGGTGTTTTTGTAGAAGGATCTATAAAAAAAAACCAGACTCTTTTAAGAGTCGCCCATTACTACGAACTCCACCTGTCCTGGTTGCAAGTTATTTCACCAAGACTGCACGCAGCACAAAAGTCACATGCAGGGATTTTGCGGGTGGCAGCCACGAAAATAGAATTGCGGGGATTGTCCAATGAGTTGCTTAGGATGTGTGGCAATAGGAAGAGGGACTCCTGCTGCACTAGGGACTGGCCCTTGACGTACTTGGGGACCCGCACGTGCCACATTTGGCGCTCCTCACCATGCTGGCCTATGTAAATGGGACTGTAGCGATTGCCCTATCATGTGCTGCTCAGGGTGTGCGTCAGAGGAAAGCGCACCAATAGGAAGAAGGACACCTCCGGCTTTACTGGGGCACGGCCCTGGCGGTACTTGGAGAAAGGCACGTGCCACATTCTGCGTTTGTGAGCATGTTGGTCAATAGAAATGGGACTATGCCCTTTGGCCAATGAGGTAGTCAGGGTGTGCATTAGATAAAAGAGCACCGATAGGGAGATGGAGTCCTCCTGCTTCACTGGGGCGCCTCCCTCTCAGTGATTGAGGAAATTCATGTGCCACATTTTGCCCTTCTCACCATGTTGGCCAATGGAAATGGGACTATGGCCGTTGGCCAATCAGGTGCTCTGGGTGTGCGTCACAATAAAGGGAGGCATTCCCATTTCCAGAACTGTGTGTACTGCAGCTGGCAAACATGGCAAGATGCACAGTTTTCGTCGTGGGTGATTACTTTGTGGAAGACCTGTGCGTGTATGCTCTCCAAGAAGACATGTCTAGCAATTTAGGTTTGGAAGGAGTTGACGTTTTGTGGAGTGGTATGGAATCGTGCTGTTTCGGCAGACTGCTTCTAAAATGTTGACGCGTGGCCTCTTCGGCAACTGTACATGTTGTGATTGTGCACTTTGGAGGCTTCTTTTTGGATTCCATGCCTTGTTCCAGTGTGTTCAGGCAACTGAAAATTTTGATGAAAGCAGTGCAGTGCATGTTTCCTACTGCCAAGGTGCTTTTCTCATGTATACTGCTGAGATTCACGTGACATTATTCCAATGCTTCCTGGTGCCAGCCACAGGTTGGAAGGGGTCTTATCAACAGAAGCATGTTTGACATTAAGAGTGCTGCTGGGATGTTCTCCTGTGAGAATGAGAACATTGGTTCCCGATACATACACTTTTTCAAGGGAAATGGCATGTCTTTGTCGGCCAGTGGCAATAAAATGTTTGTGCACAATCTACAGACTGCACAAAAGACCCTTCTGTGAGAATGTAAGCTGAGGTTGAAAACACACATTCGCGTTTGAAAACTGCAAAGAAAGTGTTTCTAGGGAAGCACCTTTAAAAAAATAAAAAAGAAATAAAAAAACAAAGGTTCTTTTAAGAGCTACCACAACCAACGCCATGTGCTCCCCTGGTACAAAGTTATTCCCTCATTCCCGCGCATGTGCAGCACAAAAAGTCAGCGACTATCGCGATAGTTGCAGGGTGGCACTTGGTACACACGCCCCTTTTGCAGATGACGCCCATAGAAATGGGCCTGCAGAGGCTACGGGATTGGTCAATAAAGTTTGTGGGTGTGGTGTGTACAGACCATTGGAGCTACACTGTGTATTTGTTCACTGAAATGCAGAGGGTGCCGTTATGAGTGTGTGTTTTACGAGGCACAGCGTGCAGATTTTAGGGTATGCCGACATACATTCAGTCAAAGTGAATGCAAAACACTGTGCACTTGCTACTCATTTACCAATCTATGATGTACATGTGTAGTGCTATGGACTAGGTACAATGAAGTGCCTGATTTTGGTTTGTGTGTGTGATACGCAATCATGACAACATTATTGTTGTTCATTGTGCAGGGAACATTTCACAGCACGTTAAACGAGTTTCAGTGCTGTTTGCGATGAAGGAGGCACTTGCCCCATTCATGCGTTTCTTTTGGATCTCTTGCATAACTTTCTATCACAGTATGCAGCTACCGATGTGGTAGCATCTTTTTCTATTTGGTCCGTCAATGGAGACAGCGCAGTAAATTGCAAATAAGTGTATTTGTGCATTTCTTTGTCATGTGCCAATGGCATACTTCACCCATGGCATTATGACGTTTCACAGCACAAATACTTTTCTCTACCTACAACATTCATCTTACTGTGGCAGCTATCTCGATTTCTTCACACTCCATCTAAATTGGCTTGATGCCTTTCTTGCAAGTAGTTATGTTTTCTTGTAGTAAGTGTTGCGCTGCAACTGTCTTCAAAACGTTCTGCAACACGTAAAGAAACCTCTTTGAACAGCGCACTCCTTTCTAACCGACTGAACTACAGTGTTCTCCACAATGCCATGGCTCCCGTCCTGCATGCGTGCATTGGCAATTCCGTTGTTCATCTGTGAATTTCCTTTTTTACCTTTTTTCATTCCCCATCGCATCTTTATTTATTATCGTGTTCTCACAAACGCCACAGAAGTAAAACCAGGAAAGGTCTGGTACATAAGGGGCAGCACCTGCCTAGATACTATAGGGGATGTGACGGGAGATGGAATTATTGGGTGGCCCTCACCTATATAGGCGGCAGTCATTGTAATGCTCCTGTAACAACCGTTGCAATGCACTTCCAAGTACCTTCCCTGTGTACAGTAGCGCATTGCCCTACATGTACAATACAATGCCCTTTGCCAGGTAAGGGTCTGTAGCGCAGCATATGCTTTGGAAAGGTTGTTTTGCAGCTCTGCTGCCCTACAGGAGTGCCCCTCTTGTTGCCCGCAGCAGATGTGACAAATGCTGTACATGAAAGTACCCAACGTCATTCTTTGAGAGGCGGTAGCCGGCCCACTGCTCCTTTGTCCTTTAATTTGAGTTGTCGTCACATGCAGTACAAACACTTTATGTTACGCAATTACTGTTAGCTGGTCATTCACGGATATACATACACTGTGGAATACAAGAATTTTTACAATAACGCCAAGCACAGCTTCTTTATGTATGCCACGATGCCATTTATTCTGTGCAACCCATGCATATACAGCGCTTTTCTAACCACCAGTAAGATTGTTGGTACTCTGCTGTTTCCTTACTTTCCTTTACATGCACTAGTATGTGCGTGTGGAAGGTGCACCAGCTTTGCAATTTTTCAGCCTTACTACAAACTACTGTCCCACTTGCAGTGACATGTTTTCTTCAACTGTATAACTGGCACGAGACCTGTTCATAATTTCCGTCACACTGCTGAGAGCTAACACAATGTACCAGTTTCACGGGTCATGAAAAGGGAAGCAGCTAAATCAAAGTAATGCCACATTTAACACGCCCACATCGCAGTGCAGATTGCTGTTCTTTGTTTACCAGTGATCGTTATACAGTTAGGAGTACTTTGGCCACACATTGCTAAGTTTGCAGAGCCTCCCAGGAAGTGGACAGCAATACTTTAAATGCGATAGCTTACTGCATGAATACGTAGGGCTGGTGACAGGGGCGGTGTTATCAGCATACAGTGCAAGACCTATTCATGGTTCTTGGTGTGGAACATAAACATGTGCGCTTCCACAACTACTTAAAAGTGCATTTGAAGATGCGGACACTAATGGAGTCCTACGGGTACTTGCCGTGTAATTGCACATACGCCAACCAGGTGATGTCTATATATGTTACTAAAAATATTTTCCCTTTACTGAAACACAACTACCCAAAAGCAACATTATGCCCTACTAAAAACCTATGAAATTCACCAACAATAAACATTGTTAAAGGGACGTTATGGTTAAATTGTACTACTAAAAAACCTGTGAAATTCAATGGAAAATCGTTGTTACAGGAAAGTTATGGTTACAGGTAAAACCGAAAACCCCCCGAAATTCAACAGTTATGGTAAGCTAAGCAACCATAACTCGTGCCACCATTGTGCACTGCAAGGACTAACACCCATGACATCAAAGATGCCATCACAAATCTCATTCATGACATCACTGATGACATCACATGTGCATTTAGTTTCAATAACAAGCCTTCACAAGGGATTGTTATTGTAATGGTGGGCGAAAACTATCAAAGAATACTGGAAGAAAAATCATGAGAGAAGTGGGTCATGGAGGAATGCATTGCTATACCCACCATTGTAATACACATTTCTTCACTGCACATGAAGGAACTCATGTGCAAAAATAGGCAATGCACCATGCCTCATGGAAGTGTAACCTTCAAAATCATTCCATGTTACACAGGCAAATCATGAATGCATTAGTTTTAGAGTGTTGGGTACCGTGAAACATGTAAGAAGTAGCTACCGTTTCCTTTATAACTACATAATTGCGCTACTGCACAGGAACCATAAAGGCACCACAATGCATACAAACATGATCATATACAAGGAAATTAAAGTAAGCTAAAAAGGAGCAGTATTACCAGAAAATGTTCCTAACATAACTGACTATCTTCATGCACAGAACCCAGTGTTGTGTTTTACGCTTTCCTCTTCCCCTATATGTGTATGTATCATGTGATGTGAGTGAACCGCAAGGAAAGTAGTGTAAGAACATATGTGAAGGGTGCCGTACACAAATATAGAACCTTTTGCATTGTTTATTTCTGACTGTTAGTGAAGGAAAGCACCTGCCATCCTTATGGTAGTGAACAAACCAGAGGGAGCCACACATGTGATGGCATCAGTGATGTCATGAATGAGATTTGCGAAGCCATCTTTGATGCCATGGTGTTAGTCCTTGCAATGCACACTGGTGGCACGAGTTATGGTTGCTTAGCTTACCATAACTGTCAAATTTTGGAGGGGCTTCGGTTTTACCTGTAACCATCACATTCCTGTAACAAAGTTTTTCCATTGAATTTCACAGGTTTTTTAGTAGTGCAACTTAACCATAACATCCCTTTAACAACTTTTTTGTTCGTGATGTGTGTATATATATATAACGCCTCAGCAAACTGATTGCTGCATTTGGGAGGACCCATGTATTTTGGTCGTTTTGGGATTTTAAAGGATTTCCATGTTTTTGTATTGTACTATTTTCCCTGCAAGAAAAATAAAGGAAGGTAACTTTGGCTAAGAAGGTGTGGATCCGGCAGCATTTTTTCCAATTGGGATTGATTTTGCCTAATAAATACTGTGGAGAGTGCAGCTTGAATCTTTTACATGAGAATGGCAGTACTTTGAATATATATCGTTTTATCTTTCCTTACCCCTCTACTGTTGTTGGTTTAGCAACTGTAAGATTCACTAGTCGTTCTAAGGTCTGTCCATATAACACTGGTCAATCAAAGAATTGAGAACGGTGCCTTCGGTTCACTGGGGTCAGGCTCCTGCACTGTCCTCAAGGTCCCTCAGGGGCTGCCTGCCTTTCTAAGGGGGTGCATTTATGCAAAAAAGAAGCCTTCATATTGGATCTAACCTAACAAATATAGTAAAATACAACAACACATAGGACAAAATGAATAGGCACCATTTCTTGAAAATCCATAGACTAGGATTGCAGTTCATTTTACGAAAAGAAAAAAACTATGAGCTCCCCCCAGGTTTCTATTATGTTTAGGAGGTGAAATCAACATTTTGGGGAGCAACACCGGCACAACAAAACTATTGTGATGCATCCGTGACATCTGCAGACTGGAGCTTGATTGCAAAGGGGAAGACATCCAAACACCCAATAAGAAAGTTCCCCAAGGGGAGGGGGCAATTAAGTCTAGAGGAAGTGGCACCAATAGCGTTGAGACCCTTCCACAAATGTACACAAGTAACATGGCTCCCAACCTATCGTGGTTCCTGTAGCTGCCTACAGTGATATCATTCGGCCAGCAACAGGGGCACCGATCCTAAAGAGGTGACAGGCTGATGCCTGAGAAAGGCCAGTAGGCTTTCAGCGTTCTCCATGTCTAGCTAGTTCTTGATTTAGCAGGAGCACATTTCGCCAAAGTGATCCTCACTTGTATGTAGGGGTGTAATGAACTACGGCTTTGAGTAAGTATTGGTCCGAATTCCGGCTGAAAAAGAGCGATTCGGCTCCGGCCAAATAGTTTCTTGATATTCGCCTCTTGCCGAATACTTTGCCAATCTCATTTGAATACAATACAATGAGCACTCAGAAAGGCAAATATAGACTTCAGTTTGCAAAACTGAATAGAATTAGACCAGACACTTAGCCACAAGGCCAGACGAATTGCTATCACATAGCTGTAAAATATCTTATATTGTAATCTGCTCTTTATAGCATGTTTTGTTACAAATTCTTAGACTTGAAAGGTACTCACCTTTTATACTTAGCCAGCAACAATAAAGGAATATCTTTTCTGTTGGAGAATGTTGATATGCAATGTGCACTTTCTTCCCTTGGAAAAGACAAACTGAAAGAAATGTACATATTTCACTTTAGGATACATTCAGTTCCTGTCAGGTCACTTCCCATTGCGTATGTCAAAGTCCCCCCTTTTCTTTTTTTGAATGACTTGAGTCATGAGTTCAACATTATCTGATATTTTGTCAGGAATGATAAAGTGCATATGTTTGTGTATTGGTGAGAAGGAGTGGTGAGGATGAGTGAAACGTGAGCAGCATTTGTTCCTATGTGCCATGCCCATAGAGAAACATGAAGAATTCACAATAGGTAGTGGAGACTAGCAGGGCTCGGTTAGGAGGGGGCATATTACTCTGCCCGACATAGACCTCTCAGAGGAATTTATGTTGGGTAATCTCTCCAGTTCCAAAGTGGACCAGTGTGTGACAGCAGGTAAAGATAGGTGTGAGGACTCTGTATGAGACAGTTAGAGAGATATGCTCTGTTGATGGTATTTGTAGGATGTAGAGTTGGGAGAGACAGAGAAATCCTGGGATGGGCCAAGTCGGGCCAAGAATTGAGTCTGGCTTGGCTACAAGTGGCAAAGGTGGGCTGAGCCGACAAAATGAGCATGCAAGTATTGGAACCAAAGACACCATTACTGACCCTCTGTCGGCATAGAGTACAATCCCCCATTACTTGCATCCTGCCTCCTCAGCACCTCCACAAACTTCCTACTTTGGGTCTGCAAACCTCTTACACGAATACCATACATGGCATTCCACCTCCCACCTCAACAACACAAATCCCCTACCTGGAATTCTGCTTGCCCATCCCTACTAAACATAAATCCCTGCATGGCCTCCCACCTCCCCAGACCACAGAGAGAGAAAAAACCGTACACCTACTCAGAGCAATCAGACAATGAAGACTAAATCTGCTTTTTTTCTGGCTTTTATACTTTAAATAAAGATGTTGCATTGATTATAATGAAGAGGAATACAAGTATAGAATGCATTTAAAATTGTGTTTTTTTAAAATAAGTGTGTTTTTTAAAGTTTGGAACATGATTTATTAATTAATGCAACTACTCGGCTTCATATACGGGTTCGGGCAAATAGCTCACAAACTATTTGGTATTCGGCTGAATACTAAATATGCTATTCGGCACAGTCCTACTTGTATGTAACACTCCGATGTATTGTACTACTTACTCGCCTCAGGATGCTTGTATGATTGTGCCAGACCCCCATAACTAAGTTGTGACTATGCATGCAATGTAATCTATTAGATTTGACCCGGTAGCTGTGTGCTGCCCATGTGCCTTTTTTACCTCTAACCACCTGATTTGACCTTACCGTGCGCTACCTGCTTGTCTGCTGCAGCCGCTGTAACATGAGGTTTGTCTCTGCCAGTTGGCTTGCCTGTAATGTAATCTACAAGATTTGACCCTGTAGCCTTATGTGTCTTCTTCACCATGTAACTACCTGATTTGACCTTTACCCTTGCGCTACCTGTTTGTCTGCTGCAGACCCTGCAACATGAGGAGTGTCTCTGCCAGTTGGTTTCACTGCAACGTAATCTACATGTTTTGCATTCTACTGTCAACACAAACGCTTTGCCTATAATTTGTAACAGATTCTATTTGTCCCTGCAGCCTACGCTGCACTATTGCCGTTGCTATACTTTGTAACCTGACATGACTTGACTTTTAAGCACTTGCACTATGTAACTTTTGTAACTACATTGTAACCTTTCCACTTAAGCAACTACTGTAACCATTTACTTAGTACAAGCACCCAGATGCCTCCGCGTTAGGTGCGCTATATAAGTGATAAATAAATAAATAAATAAATAAATAAATAAATAAATAAATAAATAAATAAAAGCCACAGTTTCAGAGAATGTATGGGTTAATAGAATACAGAAGTTGCATAATTAAAATCACAAAAGTCTTGACTGTCCTCAATGCAGCATTAACCCCTTAGGTGCTAAGGACGAGTGCACTCATCCTATTTGCATAGACTTGCATAGAGCTCAGCATTTTTAAATCACTTGGCAGCCTGGGTATCCTCCCAAGTACCCGCTTAAGTAAGAAACCACTAGTTAAAGCTCTGTTCTCATTAAACAGGTTGCATACCCAGCAGAGGCAAACATGCAGAAGGAGCACACCCCTCAACTTCATAGGTAGAGGTGGAAGTCACACACCCAAGCACCCCGAGCAAACATGAGGCACACCAAAGGCTAGAGAACACATGTCACCAAGATTAAATAAATACCATAGCACTCCGTTTAGAGCAAACATATTATTTTGTGTTTTTCAAATACAATGATATCAAGTGAAAATCTCATGCAAGGGCGAAAGTGCAGTTGTGGTCCCACTGGGTGTGCAAGGCAGTCTTGCAAATCCAACACCCGCTTTTTTGCTGGCATCCAACAACATCCATTGTTCAATGAGATGGGGCAGCAAAACTCAAGGTACTGCTAAACATTGCCCGTCTATGTTGCCTCCAAAAGACATGAAGTGTTTGACACCCAACCCAAGCAAAGGTGGTCTTTGTTGCCTTCGGGATGACTCTCCTTTTGCTGAGCGTCTGACGGACAAGGGAAGGTGCACCGGGCTTGTTATCAGTCATGAGCCGATCAAAAATGGGAAACCATGTACTACCCGTACGTCAAAAGTCTTTCAGTCTCCGGTACTTCCGGAAGATAGACATTGTTTCTTTTGAGAAATGACAAGACTATCAGCCTACCATAAATAAGCCCATTGTGAATTCTGTTTGACTTCTTGCGCAATGAAGATGTCCTTCCAGTTTGATCAGGGCCAGATTTCTTTTCCCCAATTAGCCCTAACTTTTCTTCGGTAGCACACAAACCCCATGAAAGAATGAAACAGATGAATAAGCGAGTGTCACCCAGTTCCTTCCCATGATTGTGGCGGTGTCTTTTGAATGGATTTGGTACCTTTAGAGAAAAGAGACACAGGCTGACAAAAATAAAATGCATAGCAGATACTGAAGCCGATATCTTGATGTGGACATAGTCAGTAAGTCTAGACCACCTTTAGGACATGGCTAAACACTGACCACCTTACGTTCACATCTACGTAAGACTGGGTGCACACGGTATTACATTTTACACAACTGTGTTTATTTGTGTGTGTGTGTGCCCAGTGTCACTTGAGTACATGTGTGCTTATGTTACATTACGTTATCGAAGATGTATACTGCGCCCATCACGGTGTAGTGGTTTTACAGTCCCTGAACCATGTCCGAGGGTCGCATATTGTGAACTTTCAAGTTGTCATCGGAGCTTACTCTGGGCAGAGTAAGTAGGCGGGTTCAGGGTGCTACCCAAATAAAAGAATAGTTAGCAAGGATATTTCTGCTTTTGCTCTACTGTTTTGCTGTGTGGTACAATAAACCATAGTGTAATAATAACAGCGTGATATCTATTTTCATGATATGAGGAACCATTAAATAACTGAGCCCGATGTCTCCGCCATTTTCATGAATGTCACATTATGCAGCATACAAATGTTGTAAAGTTAACTGGAGAAACTACCAATATTGCTGGCCGCCAGTGCAAACCACTGTCATTCCTTTCATATACTTACACAGAAACACATGTGTACAGGCCCGTTATAAATGACTTATCATATCATATCATATACATACACAAGAGAGCCTTGCACTTGTAAAGAAAAACAAGACTTCACTGAAGTCCAGTAATGAACATCGGACCCTAATTTCCAAAAAGCGCTCACATTTTCAAAGTTAAATAATCACAAACTAATTGTTAATAGGTCACCCTCAAAAATACAGAAAATATAAACAATCATATTTGACTTCTAGTCATTACATTAAAAACACATTTTCAGGAAGAAATATTAACCAATCAACAGACACACTAATTCATATATTTTTAAAGTAAACATGCACACAAATAAATATGTTAATAATAGAGTTGATTTTCTTAACACAATCAATTTTCATCAAAATGTTATTACTAAAGCTCGCATAATCACTCATTGATGGAAGTTCTCTTATTTTGTTGACTTTCCTGTGATTTTATGTATGGCAAACCTTGCATTGTCCATTACAACTGTTCTTACATTTGTGCACTGTTCACTTTGTGAGCTGATGTAAAATACTAAATGTGAGATACAGGCAGGGTCCTCCAGGTCTCCTTTCATGAGAGAATATTGCAATAACTGCGATATCTCACAAAGCTGTGTGTACATATCAGCTTTTTGTGGATTGCCAAAGACAATTTAAATTTAAAAATGACACATGATCATATTAAAGAAGTTCCAAATGTCTATAGAATTTTGAAAAAAGTCTAAATGGGAATATTCTTCTTTTTAGTTAAATGTTAATTGCATTCTAACGTGTGTTTTCAATGTTCATCCAAATTCAGTACATCATTTGTTTCATTCAATTTCACCACAGTAATGCACACCAAATAGCAACATTTGAGAGAGATGTGACAGTTCTCAGTACACTTTCAGAAAGTCTAGTCAACTAAAATCCAGAGGACCACTTTCTGTTCTTACTATTTGTTCCCTCCTAAGCTTGGTATCCTATTAAATTGCTAACATTATTGCCAAACTGGTAAAATGTGGAAATTTTTGACATCTTTGCCATACTAATATCATCTATGAAACGTTACCATCAGAGTTAGTGAATGATTTATCAAACCAGTGCAAAACCAAATGGTTCTTTAAACAAAAAATATCGCCAAAATATGGGCAAAACAATCTCACATTGTCACCAAATTATTAACCAGAATACTGTAATGTACAATGTGGTTTCCTATATCCTTAAATTATTAAAAACTCATTTTCTAAACTATAACTAAACTAATTACTTTTTTCTAAACAAAACAACACAGAAACATTCATTTTGTGATTTGCATAAAAAAAGATGAGCCCATCGAGTGGCGAGATTGGAGAGAAGTGCCCCGTGTTTTTCAGACTCCTGTCTTACAGGGCTCTGAAGTGCTGTAGAGATAGTAACCCAAGACCAAGCAAGATGGTGAGTGCTGAGAAACTTCCTCGGATATCTCTGCAGCCTTTACTGGTGAAAGGATATCAGATTGAATGGAGAAAACAATCACTCCAAACTCCAAAAATAAGTGGAAACACATAGCTCAAAGATAACTACAGCACTACAGGATTGACCTGAAATTGTATACTACATTGCTCAGAGGACACACCTATTACAAAATGAGCTTCAAAGGAGATGCCACACAGTTCAAAGACAGCCACCCCAGAACTCCACTGTATATGTATATACAACATTATTCGGGAATGTTGGAGGGGTCGAGGAGGGTTATTTCATGGGACATGAAAGGGAAGGATCAAGTCCAAAGAAGTAGCATTATAGAGGAAACCCACAACCAGGAGGGGGAAATAAATAGGAGTCAAATCTTGTGGCAAAAAACCTGAGAACAATCAATCACACAAACACACAATCCCACCAAAGTGCTGCTGATACTGGAATATCCTTATCTCCTCTTATTGGATCTGCCCCAAACTTGCTAGCCTTGCATCTTTTCCAAGCGATCGCTGGTCCCAGGAGAGGACATAAGCTGGGAATTGAGCAATGCAATAGTATCAAATAGCATTAGGAAAAAGGTCAAGTGGAAAATGAAACTTAATCTTACTCAAACCTAAGTCAAAACAGAAATCTGAAAGCATAATTTGATCTGAATCCTGCCCTAAGCCTATAACACCCCTCTGCCCTCATTGGCTGTCCGCACTACTTTTTAAAGTTTCTGAATGCATCAGGGACCACATTTTCCGAGGAATTTGGAGCAGATCTAGCACCAGGGGGTCATCTGTGCTCCAGGTCCCTTTGCGACACTGAATTATCTGCCACCTGCCCACTATGTCTGTTTTGTGCTCTTAAAACTATAGTTCTATTCGCAGTCAGTATTGGATATTGCTCATAGTACCCGAGAAGACAGCAGGTCACCTTTTTGGCAGTTTTGTGAGCCTGTATTGTAAAACAACAAACAACATATCTACTGAGATTCTATTTTCCTGAAATCTTGTGGGTTTTGGAGATAAAGAATACAAACTATTAAAGCCTGCAGGTGTCTGTTTTTACTCTTTTTACTTTTAAATCACTGGCTTCAAGGCAGTAAAGCCAATGCGGCTGCTACGGTGGAGTTGTCTTTCTTCTTCTAACCAATATGTAAAATCATCAGTTTGCCATTTTCCACTAAAGTGCAAGACAACTTGAAAACAAACATCAGCCTGTGTTCTTACTGTCCGATGTTGTTTTGTTTTTGTGAGATAAATTGAACCCATACAAAATGGTGGCATTTTTTTTCGGCTATTTTTCTAAGATCTACCAAAATCAATTTTTTTCATATGAATTGTTGTCATTTGTGGCTTGGTCGCGGTGGAAGGGTTTGTCTTCCCTACTTAATGCAGTTCTGTATAAACAAATGTAATAAGGAACTTCTTATGTATGATAATTTACACGATTGAAGAGGATGTTCTTACTCTGAGTTTCATGTCCTGGTAGTTTATTCATGGTAGTTTATTTGGTAACCGTTCATCATTGCTAGGTAAATGTCTGCCA
The DNA here is from genome assembly GCF_040938575.1 of Ambystoma mexicanum. Classification (NCBI taxonomy): domain Eukaryota; kingdom Metazoa; phylum Chordata; class Amphibia; order Caudata; family Ambystomatidae; genus Ambystoma; species Ambystoma mexicanum. The sequence goes on along the minus strand of NC_090926.1, from coordinate 387,824,879 downwards.
TGAGATTTCCAGAATGAGAAATAGTCAGATCGAGTGGATCACCATCTCTGGGTGAATGGCTGTTATGAGATTTATCTAGAACCAGAAATAGTCAGATTGAGTGGATCACCATCTCTGGGTGAATGGCTGTGATGGGATTTATTTAGAACCAGAAATAGTCGGATTTGGTGGATCACCATCTCTAGGTGAATGGCTGCAATGGTATTTCCAGAATCAGAAATAGTAAAATCAGCTTGATCATCATCTCTAAGTGAATGGTTGTCATGGGATTTCTAGAATGAGGAATAGATTGGTCTATCATCATCTCTAGGCGAGTAGCCGCCATGAGTTCCCTGAATTAGAAATAGATAGATCAGGTGGATGCCTTTCTTGACAACATCTACCTATTTTTCCACCTTTGCAAAAACAATAAAAATAAATAGAGAATGCATAAAATATAGGCACAGAGTAAAATCACATCACAAATCAATGAATGAATCAAATTCACTGCCCTTGCTGCTGTTGGCATGAGGCAACTTGGATATATAGGGGACAATCATGGGTTCTTGAATATTTACAAAATTCCGATTTGTTGAAATAAACATTGGGATTTTGCATTCAAAATGCATTAGCACCCAAGAAATAGAAGAAGTCAAAACTGTGTCAATAAGGAGTGGAAGACAAATACTTATACATTTATACAGGTGTGTATTCTGGATGGTTGCATTATAATTTATGGTGTGACTAATGCAATGACATTTCTTTCACACATTCCTTAGACTACACAACTAGTTTACTCGTCAAGTCAGAGGCCAATCACTGCAATGGATGAACACAGTCTGAGCTTGAACTGGTAATTTCAGGCTGCAGCTCGTAAGGTTCTTGTTAGGAGCAGGCGGGTGGCAAATGATAAAGGTGGCAATTGAAGGAATCTGTATTGATTCACCATTTTGCAAAAGATTGTTGGCACCTAAGAAATTCAAATAAATACGTTTACATTCAAAATGGGCCCCATGTATTCTTTTAGTCCTTCACCCTGATTAAGTGCTCCTCTATATGCCTTGCCACAGTCCATCGGCGGGAATCCGGTGGAGAGGTCAAGTAAGAAGGGTTGAAAGAAGTTGAGCTTTTTATATTTCCAGCACCGGGGTACATAGAACCTACATGGTTAAACTGTACAGCATTATCAATGCACACACGCCCAAGTCCTTTCTTTGGCAAAGATCATCTTTTTGGCTCGAAAGGAGGTGGTACTGAAGGATGGTTAGTCTGAGGAGTGTGGAACAAGGACCAAGTTGTGAGTCTGTGGTATGTGGGAGACTGCTCCAGTAAACGTGTGCGACATGTGGGAGTCCAGCAGCTGGAGTTGTTCTCTTTGTGCCTTCAGAATAACACACAGTTTGCAATGAATGTCCCCTCTGGGCATTTGTGTCCACTACAAAGATATCCAGAAACTGTACATGACATTCTAACCAACCACAGACCTCGTGCATGGGAAACACAAACTGAGACCCAGCCAGACAGGGCAGAAGACTTAAACAACAGATTCCAAATGGGTTTTCCTTTTGGCTGTTAAAGGGACTATTGGAGGAGACAGTGTCCTGAAGAGACAGGAAGAACAGGCAGAGGGGAGAAGAGATGAGGGCAGACATGGAGAAGGGCTTCTAGATGGTTCCAGTCAGAAGTCGCCACCCATGTCCGAAGGTTGTGATCATCCCTATGACGGTTGATGCCCCCCCTCTCCTGTGCCATTCCTCAATGCAGTGTGGTCAATCCACGTCGGAGTCACAGGATGCTGTCACTCAACTGAAAGAAAAAAGATGGGGTTATTACACTCAGTGACCAGGTCATGCTGGGCAGATATCACTCATCTCTATCCTCTATGGCACGTGGGATGGAGCATTGTGCCCTGTGCTCTTAGGGGGACTAAAAAAACGCGGGGGAGCCCACTGAAGCTACTGTGAGATGGTGAAAAGTGAATGAGAGGGACATGTGTAAATATCGGACACCCGTGCCTCCTCTATTTTCAGATGTTGAACCATTCAAGCTGACTCTTTGACAGTGGGTCATGCAGCTGAAAAGTCACCACTGGGCACCTGTGGCGATCTGGGATAGACTCACAGTGGCACATGAAAGACTTGTGACCTGTTTGAGTTAAGTACAGGCACATACTTCCCCAAAAACCCTGAGTTACCAGTAGAACAGCCTATTCTCTAAGTATCTAGGAGAACACTTGTATTCCCATTACTTTTTATAAATGTTTTGATAGCTAACAGAGTGCTGGGGAGAAAAACCAACCCTGACACAAGATTGTACAATCAAATAGAAAAAGCAGATGTCTGCACCTTTGTGGAACCCTCCCGTCCCCTGCACACCCAATTTGCATTGTAAAACAAATAACCATTCAATTTGTAATAAATCTCTTTCAATGATACAACTTGGTACACAATGTTCAGTAAAAAAAAGTATTTACTTTGTCTTTTTCCTTAATTCCAATTAATCAATTATTAAACATAATCAATTCATTAACATCAACTACATTTTCAACAAAATAAAATTACAAATTCAATTCTGTCACTTTCCACTATCCAAAACTATCTAGTTTTTAACTGATGTTTTAATTAGTTGTTCTCGGCACTTAGATACTGACAAGAAGCACTGAAGGGTAGAGGTTATAATGATTTATAACACTTCTTTGATCTATAGGAGGAAACTTTATCCATGAAAGGAATACTTATAGGAGGAAGATACTTAGGAAATTGGTGCAAGTCAGAATCATCCAGGTGATTATTAAGAGAGGATTCATGACAGATAATCTTAATGATGTAAATAAGAAGTGAAGAATGGTAGTAAACATATTGTATGATTTTCGTTCATCATCTGTTCTGGATATGAAAAAGGAATACAAAGCATTGAATAGACAGCCCCTGAAGAAGGGAAATATTTCCCGAAGAACATTGAGCAATATACAAGGGATTGTAATATTACTAAGACTATCAATCCATTCATATGTAAAACCTTTTGAATATTTAGGAATCATTTTGTTGGTGATTTAAATTATTCTGGATAGTGGAAAGTGACAGAATTGAATTTCTAATTTTATTTTGTTGAAAAAGAATTTGATGTTAATGAATTGATTATGTTTTATAATTGATTAATTGGAATTAAAGAAAAAGACAAAGTAAATCCTTTTTTACTGAACATTGTGTACCCAGTGGTATCATTGAAAGAGATTTATTACACATGGAATGCTTGTTTGTTTTACAATACAAATTGGGTGTGAAGGGGACGGGAGAGGTCCACAAAGGTGTGGACATCTGCTCTTACCTGTAGAACAGGACATTCTATGCCTACAGAACCTAGGACATCTTTGTGATTTTAGGAAGCATTACTTCCTTGCTTATTTTATTTCTCTGGGGGTTTATCGTACACATTGGGCCTCATTACGACCCTGGCGTTAACCAATGGCGCTGTTAGCGCCATGGTTAACACCGGTAAGTTACCGAATCTGCCATGGTGAAATGGGGAATTACCACCCCATTCCAAGGTGGCGGGGCCGTAATTCCCCATTTACCATTGGCCCTTCCCCATTCCCATTTTTGCCCCATAGGGCTCAATGGGAATGGGGAAGGCGATAATTACGATACCGCAAATTGCAGTACCGTAATTACCTTCAAGGTCCCTTTGCGGATCTCTACCTTAACGGCTGGTACAGACCAGCCGTTAAGGTCGGGAGCCGCAAAGGGACCTCGTAGTAAGGCGGTAAGGGGTTAGCGGCTTCGCAACCTTTTACGGCACCGTTAACACCTTAACGCCTGGGTCGTAATGAGGCCCATTGTATTTTTCCCCCGCGCTTATCATAAATGGGCAGGCACCTTCTCGAGTTAAGGGCTTGCCGACTGCTGACCTCTGTGTTCATCATGCAGGACATACGTTTCACAGCCGGAAGGGCGATCTCAGCCTTTCCTCCTCCAGTGGCCGATATATTGCGTATGAAATGTCTTGAGATGTAGATTTAAAGCTACTTTTTTTGTGGGAAAATACAGTAAAACTACTTCCATGAGCTGTACATTGCAGCATCCAAAAATCATTAGCAGATAACAAGAACATCTAAAAACTTGCATCAAGTGTGTCCCCAAGGCAGGATTGCAAACATTGTCCCAATATTAGGTAAATAATACAGGTATCCATTAGCACACAGTAAAAATCCTTTGCCGCAGTCCTAGCTAAGTGAAGGGGTATCCGTGCCCAGAGACAAGCAACCACACTTGCATTAAAAAAAATACAAACTATACAGTCTGGCCTGTTAAATGTGAACAACCTTTTCCAGACCTTGATCTTTCTACGTGTCTCCAGTCTGGCGCAAACGCCTCAGGCGCACATTTGCTCTCTTCCTATATTTTTCAGGCGCAACCAAAATTTTATGTGTTTGGTGGCTTGTTGACATGTGCATGAAAATAAATCATGGCTGTTGCATTATTCCCAATGCTATTTTTGTTTCGTACATTATCAGTGGTCAGTGGCGGTGGACTGCTTCTGCAACACTTACTCTAAGCTTTATTCTGTTCAGCTGATGGAAATACCCCGACGGATATGGCAGGCCACATGTTGGGCCAATCCAATCCCTCTTCACACTAGGCAGAGACAGATCGAGTAGTCATGGGAAGTGGGCTGGAACTCGCACTTTACATTTCCTTTTTGCAGCACACATGGACTCTTCCTATTATTCAATAAATCAAATCAGTAGTCCTCATGAAAGCAAACTCAGCAGGATGGAAGCTCTATGTACCCCTAATATATGACATGTCCGTTCGCCAGCATTACAGGCTTTTCAGGGGTCCATGGCTGTTATACATTCCCTATATTGTAATATTATATTTCTCAATAATACTCAATGTGTCAGATTCTGAATTATGAAAAGAAGACCCAAGCATGCCGGGCATGTTACTGAATCTGCTGGTCTAACATGCAACCTTACAATTCGCCACTTCAACTTCACTAATTTGATCAACCTCAGAATAATGAAAGGCTGAGTTCTAACCTATATTCAAACATGGTACCACCATGATACACATAGATATCTCCAGTAAGTGCCTTAGTCTACTGATATATCTTACTGCTGAGTTTAATATGATGTTCTGCTTAGATAACACATAGCAAAACAAGAGGTGATGGCTGGAAAGTTTAGAATTCATCTTATCCTCTGTGATCACTTATTTTGTTTTGCATAAGTCACCCTGTGTGTGATGGGGATGCCCAGACATGTGTCCTGAGCGTGCTGGGCCTAGAGACCGAAGCTACTCCTCACTGATGAGCCCCAACAAGGCTGACACATGTCTGGGGATGCTTTTGCTCTCATGCAGAAGGGGTGTGACTTAGCAGTTTGGGCCGCACTGCCCCTTTTGGGGTGGGACCAAGACTGATTTGCATATGGTCTTTCCCCTTTTCTAATGACTTGACAGGTGAAGAGCGATGGTCTGGAAGGCTGCCCAGAGGAATGCCAGAGGTTAGGATTAATTTCACGCCTTCCAGCCATCACCTCTATTGTTCTACTTCGAATTCATGCACAGATGCACAGGTTGCCATTTCCATTTCACACCCGCTTCCCAACCTCCACTGACTCATCCCTTCCCTCTAACCTTTCTCTCCCTCTCTCACGCTTTTTAAGATATTTTGTGCATGTTTTATTTCCCCCCGAGTATCAGCCCGATCCTGCCTGAAGTTGTCCCAAAAATTCCCTGAAAACGTAGGACTCTTAAAGGAGATTCAGGCAGATTTGGGCTGGAAGAAAAATCTAGGAAACCCTCGAACCTGCCCGAATCTCACTAGGGGATTCACGAGAACCGGCAGATCACTTTAGAGAACGTTTGCCCAGGCATATATGGAAATAATGTCTCCCAATGATGGGTATGATGTTTGTGGAAAGAAACTCAGGGCAAATCCAGAAGAATGGGCGCAGAATAGACAGATAATCAGTGACAAAAACCAGTTAAGGAGTGAGAGGCAGAAGGTGATACACTTTTTATGGATAGCTCTCTAGGAGTGCAGGCTGGGGAAGAGGTGTAATTAAGCTATAACCCCCATGTTTGGGGCCAGAGGGAGGGTCACATCCTGCAACCCTGCACGCAGGCAGAGCCAAGCACAGCAGAGGCGTCTTTGAGGTCCAGCCCTGTACGCCCCTGGAGATGTCAGTGGTGCCGCACACAAGGGGCCTTGCTCTGGCTGCAAATAGTGACAGAGGGTTTTTTTAGGGGATAATGGATCCGCCTGTATTGCATAAAACCAATCACTCCCATAAAATAGAAAAGAGTCTAAGTCACTTTACTATTTCTATGGTGGTCCGGAGGAGACAGGGAGGGGTTGCGGTGAACAGAGCCAGAACACCTGCACAGCAGGTAAATCTAGGTGTGGTGCACATAGCCAGAAGCCCTGGTGGACAGCAGGTAAGTGAATTGGGCTACGGAGCATCGAATGGGTTATGCAGAGCGTCATGTGGGTAAGGAGGGCATCATGCGGAGCGAGGGTTGACCTACAAAGAAAATGCTACTCCCGAGGAAGGGGTTCGAGTGGGGCACTGGCAGTTTCCGGCCATGTTCCCAGCCACCTGATTGGCTAAGTAACCTTCCCTGGGTGAGAAGTCAAAATCAATGAGATTGACCAAGGGTTAGAGATGTCCGTAAGAAAATGAAAGGACTAGTTAAGGCACATTATGTTAATGGGGCAAAAAAGAAAAACAGAAAAGCAGACACTGGTGTCTAGGTTTAGTGCTGACATGTCTGGGACATTTTCATGTTAGGCATCAACAGTACAGCTGATGTTCCTTTATGGAATGTTATGAACCGTTTTACCCCTGCATATTTGGAAAGCCATGTCTCCGCCTGATGTGACCGAGTAGTTTCTCACAATGCCATTATGGTGTTAAGGGTATAGCGATATGTTTTGTGACTTTTTAGGTTGATCTGAACAAATTAGGGTTTTCCAAATGCAGCTTGATTCTGTTATAGGTCTGTTTTTTGGGGGATATGTCAGTGCAGTACAGCGCGCTTGTGAAACTGGAGGATTAAAGTTATTTTGCACAGCTAAGACTATTATGGATTTAAATTAAAGCAAAACAAACTTTAAATATGTTGTCTCTACACAAACCAAGAGTAACATGCAACTGTCCAAATGACAATAAAGTGGTTTGTTCTGAAAAGGAAATGTACTAATGAGATTTGATAACTAACTGGCTAACGATGAACTGGGAGCGTAGCGGAACTGTGCGATCCTATGAGCGAACTGAAATTCTGTATGTTAGTATACAGAACCAAATGGTCACATAAAGGTATTGTAGCATTTTGCATATGTTGTCATATTGCAAACTGGGAATATGGTGGGCCTTTCAAAATAAAGAAACACAGGGATTTTTAAAAAAAGGGTATGATGGTAGTATTAAACTGGTTGCAAATTGGGATTATCCAGACTAGATATATGTTGGCATTTTGCAAAATGGGGTCTCCTTTAATTGGCTAACAGTAAACTGTGGTATACTAGGATTCTACGTACTAGATGTACATTTACGAATGCATTGGGATTGTGCAAACAGCGAACAGATTGGGATTGTGCAAACGCAGACTATACTGGGCATGTGCAATTCTGAAATTAATGGCGTTTGATATTTGTTTTTGCCACTAGATGTCGAACTCGTGTTCATTTAATGTTCAGATGTATTTCCTTCAAGCTCGGAGTTTGCACTGTTCATGCACTGTCCATGCACTGTCCATGTCATTATGAACATCTATGTTTCCAGTGTCCCATATTGTTTTCTAGTGAATTCGCATTAAATGCTTAATTTTCAAGAATTTTGTGTATAATTGTAATTCATTTTTGACCGAAAGATGGCCTATTTCAGTTGTAATGCATGTGATGTTAGCACATATTCATATCATTTACATCTTCTATGTGTCCAAAATACATTTTATTTACCCGATGTTTCTAGCCTTGGCTCTTCATCAGGTGCCTACAAACAAAGAAAATGCAACATCATTAACCACTTAAATGATCTACTAATGTAAACAAAAGAAATTGCTATTCTCTCTAGGAAAGGTTGTGTTCAAAATTACACATACGATTAGAAAAGTAACTCACGTTGCAGTGCTCTAGTAGAATATTCATTTCCCACAATGCTTTGCTGCGGGAATCCGCTCCTCCACCCACGACAACACATCCATGGAACAGAAGAATGAATGGTCACCTAGCCCTTCCAATAATTCACTGTTATCTCTTCAATAGAGAGAATAGTACTTTATTTTGTTTACACTAGCAGATACTTTATATTTAAAAGGTACTGTAGACTCAAATGACAAGTAAATTAAATGAGATTTGGGTCACATCGAATTCAGATGATACTCTCAATCTGTCGCTTATGAAAGTGAATTCAGAAAATAATTAAAAATTATGAAAAACTAATGGATAGTCAGCAATCTCCGAGCTTGGAGGAAATACAGCCGAGCACCAAACTTTAACCAAACCAATACACGTTGAATAACCAGGTTGAGCTCACCACTTGAGTCTGAACCAAAACCAAACACTTAATGGAGTATTCAATCTTAGATCACTCTAAAAACAGGCAGAAACATTAAGTTTGCCAGCAGACACAAAGTGGTGTCTCCCTTTAACACAGATGGTGGTCTTTTTAACGAATCGTCACACACTTCATAAATGAAACATTTCGAACTTCTGACTTCATCAGTAAACAATGTAACCATGCACTCAATCACATCAGAACACTATCCTAAATGCAAGAGAATCCCACAAGTTTGATGCAGCTTGATAAAAAACCAACAAACTTCGGGCAATGGCAGCTTGATAAAAACCAACAGACTTCGGGCAATGGCAGCTTGATAAAAACCAACAGATTTCGGGCAATGGCAGCCTGATAAAACCAACGGACTTTGGGCAATGGCAGCTTTATAAAACCAACGAACTTCGGGCAATGGCAGCTTGATAAAAACCAACAGACTTCGGGCAATGGCAGCTTGATAAAACCAACGGACTTTGGGCAATGGCAGCTTTATAAAAACCAATGAACTTCGGGCAATGGCAGCTTGATAAAAACCAACAGACTTCGGGCAATGGCAGCTTGATAAAAAACAACAGATTTCGGGCAATGGCAGCTTGATAAAAACCAACGAACTTCGGGCAATGGCAGCTTGATAAAAACCAACAGACTTCGGGCAATGGCAGCTTGATAAAAACCAACAGACTTCGGGCAATGGCAGCTTGATAAAAAACCAACAGACTTCAGGCAATGGCAGCTTGATAAAAACCAACGAACTTCGGGCAATGGCAGCTTGATAAAAACCAACAGACTTCGGGCAATGGCAGCTTGATAAAAACCAACAGATTTCGGGCAATGGCAGCTTGATAAAACCAACGGACTTTGGGCAATGGCAGCTTGATAAAACCAACGGACTTTGGGCAATGGCAGCTTTATAAAACCAACGAACTTCGAGCAATGGCAGCTTGATAAAAACCAACAGACTTCGGGCAATGGTAGCTTGATAAAACCAATGGACTTTGGGCAACGGCAGCTTTATAAAACCAACGAACTTCAGGCAATGAGAGCTTGATAAAACCAAAGAACTTTGGGCAATGATAACACGCAGCTCGTAATTAAACTACTAGTTCACTAGTTTTAATTGTGTCAACCATACACGAACTGGCTCATTAAAAAGAAGTATTTGAAATAGAAAATGTGGATGATAAAAATGAAAACAGGTGAAATACTTCAGCAATGGACACAGGTTTAAAGGGATTGGGATGACAAGATTCAATCCTCAATGATCTAATTGCGAATTCAAAATTGGGAAATGTAAGTGGGACACACGCAATTAAAAAAATGACTGGGTGTATTCTTGGTACGATGAGGCATACAACCAGTGAAAGTCCAATTTCTACAAGAAACAAACAGAAATTTGGAATATCTGACTCCTCATGAGTCACTTTGATGGCACTAACAGGTATCAAAATGCTGACTACCCCACGAGCAAAATAAACAAACGTGGTCTCTTGTTTAGAAAGATGACACAACATGGTAAACCACACAAGGAGAAGACGCCAAAAAGCAGAGAAACAATAGTGCATAGAGACCAAGCCAAACCTGTACTTTAGATTAATTTAGTACCTTCCAGCCATCCCTTTTCTGATTTGCACAAGGGACCCCTCCTGCCTCGAGTGGGACAGTAATTCCCAGGCATGGGTCTCGTGTCTGCTGTGTATAGACAGCCAGGGTACACCCCACTGATGACACCCAGAGTGGTTACAGCATCTCCAGGGTTACTTATAATATACCGAAGGGATGTGACCTAGATATTTTGGCTGACTGCCCCTTTTGGAATGGGAGCAAGCCTGAATTCAATAGGGTCTTTCCCCTTTCGTAAGTACACAGCAGGATGAGAAATAGTGTTCCGAGGTGATACCGGGGGCAATGCCAGAATTTTAATTAATTCCAAACCTTTCAGATCTGTTTTCTGTTTTGCAATACATAACATAGTGGTCAACATTTCACAGAGAACAGTATCTCCATTAACAATGACCTCGTCACCCAGCGTGGATAACAATACATGTTAAAGTCATGGATGATGTACAACTCTTTTTAAGAAAAACTGAAACTCCAACATTTTCTTTCAAAAATGCTAAAAGAAATCCAGTTCCAGAAACAATGTACAGGGAACCTACAATGATAAAACAATTTGGTCAACGAAAAACATTTTGCACCTTCGAAATATGTTCTACCATAGTGAAACAATAAATACATAAATTACATTTTGACCAAAAAAAGCAAAAAAGTTCGCAGATCACAACACAAATAACACACTTTCAAGAGGGCTTATGTTATGAACCAGTGACACCAGAAAAATACTAAAGTGCATGCAGAGAAATGGTGAAAACTCATATGAGTGTTTGCACAATACGACATCACCTATTTCAATATCTTCTATCATCACAAAAAGTAACCAAGGGGACAGTGAGTCTTCTAGAAACACTTGTGTGCAAGCATGTTATAAATGCCATATCATATCATACTAGGAAGACTGATGTAGCTAAGAATTACGGTTTAATGGAACCACTTTCTATGTTTATAGATTCACTTGTGAAGGAGTTATTAGTACAAGAAGAAATAGACATCAAAGACACTACAGAATGTTTATAATTGATTAGAAAGGCTGAAACAAAGATGACCAAGAATAATTATTGTGACAACTGTGGGTGTGACCAGCCTGTTTATAAATATTCCACATACAGAGGGTGTAGAAGTGATACAAGGAGCATTCCTCAAGAAACAATACCGTGAAATAGTTGTTCAATTATAGTGGTATTATTATGTTCCTCATGAAAACATATTTTATTCTGATGCAATTCTACTTATTATCAAAAAGTACAGTAACTTCAATTTGACCGAAGTATCCTCCCAATTTTGCAAACATTTTCATGAAATCTTTGGAGCAAGAAGGCAGAAATGGACAAGATTTTTCGAAGATATTACTGTTCTTTGGAAAGATTCAAAATATTTATCATAACTTATTTTCTCTGGCTAAATAAAAAAAAACAATCAAACATTATGATCGGAAAGATTAACTGCTTGGAAATGACAGTGTCTAAATGAAATAGGACGTTTTAAACCAAACTCTACAGTAAAGTGACAGACAAAACAACCCACTCTGATAGGAGTCATGTCAGACCTCTTTAACATTCATATCAATCTGTTTTCACAATTATTAAGGATCAAGGCAATCACATCAGAAGAACATGCATTTAAAACTGATGACATAAACATGCCACAAACATGTCCAAACAAGAAAGTATCCAGTCTAATTACTAGAAATCGCAAAAGACATAGGTGATAGTGTAAATCAAGCAGCTCTTCTGGTAAGAGCAATAGCAGAACCACCGACACATAAAAGAGTTTGTGTTATAGAATATGGACCATGAGCAATTAGAGCATGGGAATCATTAAAAAATACTGGTCAATAATTCAGAATGATAAAGACATTGGCCCTCATTACGACCGTGGTGGCCACAGAACGAACGGTGCCGGTAAGGGACCAGCGCCGTACATTCCGGCTCGCCACGTTACGAGTTCTGCAGCGGGTCCCGGTCTGTACGTCTGGCCAGACCAGACGTGCAGAGTGGGACCCGCTAACAGAACAGTATGCTAACAACGGGCCCGTCATTAAGGGGCCCTTTGTTAGCATCCTCCCCATTCCCAGGGGCTCAAATGGGAATGGGGACGTACCGGATCCGTGTCCCGTTAAAGGGAATTACCGGGCCCTCCAAGGTTGGAAGGCCCAGTAAATCCCCTTTTGCGAGACCCGGACCCGAGTTTGGGGGTAGCCATGCCTCTAAAAACGGCATGGCCACCTCCAAACTCGTAATGAGGCCCATTGTCATCAACATGCCAAGCCATGCCAATTTTTACCTACAGAAGAAATAGAAATCTAATTGTTTTATTTGATAAAATACTGATGCACATGATGTTAGGGACAAACAAAAGAGATTGGAACTGTTAATTACTGGAGCAAAGTTTAGCATGCAGTTATTGCCACAATGTAATCAGAGGTGTAGTATTAACCCCTTCCCAAATGGGCAAACCAAACTATTTGAAATATCTTTATGTGTGCGCATTGAAGAGTGCCATCTATGCAATCAAATGCCCGCTCAAATAATTATATGTGGGAAAAACTATGCAAGCTGTGCAAGATTATGTAATGGAACATAAGCACATCATTGGAAACTTCCACATACATTTATTAGCACTAAGGTATTTTAATAGGTTAAACATGGCATTCCACAAACACAATTTCAAATTCATGAACTTGTTAATAAGGATCCCAGAAACAGGAAGAGAAGCTTCATTCAATGAGAAAGATACTGTATATAGATTATCTGCTCAATTGTGAAGGCAAAGGTGAACCACTCTCCCCACTTCTCAATGTCATCAATGAACACCCCACATAATGCACCTTCCCAGATGCACTTAAAATGGGGCAGATATTCCCCCTCTGGAAGAAGCCCTAGACCTGAGTGACCTGTCCAACTATCGCCTTGTCACGTATCAATCCCTCCGGAGCAAAGTGAACGAGAAGACCCTTGCCATCCAGTTGCATGAAAGCATCATTCAGCACAATCACATGCAGGATGACTAATTCTAGTTTCTGGCCATGATGCAGCACAGAGACCACCACCATCCAAGTTATGTATGATGCATTCCACATACTGCACACGAGAGAGAACTGCTTATTTATCCCAGGTGACCTCTATGCCACCTTCAATATGGTTGCCCATGAAGCCCTCCTCAATGGTTACCTGTCATTTGGTCGAAAACCAAATGGTCGAATGACCATTTGATCGAAGTAAAATGGTCGGAAAAAAAAACTTGACCTTTTATTTTTCGACCATTTTGATTCGATCAAATGGTCATTCGACCATTTATTTTCGACCATTTGACCGGACACCCTCCTCAACATCATCACCATGCACATGGGCTTCGATAAAACAGTCCTGTAGTGGTTCAACACATACCTCTCGAAAAGAGACCAACCGCTCAAAATTGCCCCAACAGATCCCAGCACTATCCAGTCACATGTGGAGTGACACGAGGCTCCATCCTGTCCCCTTGTGTTTAGATAAATGGGATCTTCTGGCATTTTACTAACTGTGAATATGCTGGTATTGTGAGGATTGGATACATTAGACAGCTCCCCCCGAAGCCTCGTACCTTATGACTGGCTCTGTCAATCATCTGAGAGAGTGTGACCATGCTCGGCAGAAGCCTCCTAACAAAAACGGTATAAGTTGCGGCGGAGTCACCGGAAGCAACCCACACAACAGTTAAAGAACAGCATCCCCCTGGTGAGGTGCTCTCCCGGACTCCAACAGTTCTCCCCTGGCTGTGAAGAATCTCTGGAATTCCAGTGTTCCCCTGACATTTGTACAACTGGCAAGAACCCCTTACTCTGGAGAGAGTGTCCCACTGAAAGGGGGATCACCTGCATCTCTACTCCTCAAGCAGGCTACATATTGGCTCTTTGAAGATCCTGAGTTGGGATAAATTGTCTTTGCGCCAACTTAGATTTTTTGGCTCCCTTGTTTGTAAGATGCCAGTTTTGGAGAGAAATGAAAAATGAAAAACTACAGTTTGGTGCTAATTTCATGCATTTATTGTTGAGCTTATTTTCAAAATTGTCTCTGTCTCTCTACACGTGTTTCACCATTCGGATTGTTTAGAATGGATCATCAGGAGAGATTTTGAACAACCAGATTAATTCACTGTGCCCTTATCAGAAGGGTTACTCCTTAGGTTTGGGAAAAGTTCTCATATATTGTTCAAATTCACACTTGATTAAATGAAATAGCAGTTTCTTTCCGGTTTGGAACCTTGAAAGATTATTTTTCCAATTTTGAACTGCTTTGTTGTCTGAAGATAGTCTCTTGGCAACAAAGGCTTAGGGTCCACCAGGTTGGGGAATGTAGGTTTATGGCTCTGGGTCTGCCTGATATAGTCCATAATGCTTCCATATTGGCTCTGATCTGAGTTGACAGCAACCATCGCAACAGTCAAAGCTATCCTCAGCCCCAAAACCTAGGCACTTCCTCCCCCTCAAGTTTGCTAAGCCATGTACATAGAGAGTGACAGAGCAGGCTGTATCCAGCATTTGACCCCTGTCTGGATATACACTGAATGTGTTTTAAACTTGTTGCTGTGAAAAATTGCGAAACTAAGGGATTGTCAAACAGGTTATAAGCTTGGTTTCAATAACCAGGACACATACCGTGTATTACAAACCTGTAAAACTTGGCGTGTGTATGCAAAGTGGAAATATAGTGTGTGCCAATGTGACCTTTGAGAGACAGGAGATGCTGCCATGCTGAGACACAGCTTAATTAATATTTACATTCCTGAACATTGTGAAAAACCTGTAGGTGTCTCACCTGCAAGTCCCCGGGGATCTGTCATCCAGGTGGCCAGGACATGGCCATCGCTATTGGATCCGGTTCCTGGGGATGGACCGGTGCAGGAGGATCACCTGGAAAGGGGTCTTCAGGGAGTGGAAGTGGGACACCGAAAGGTGAGATGCAGTACCCCCGCCATTTTGACACCTTTTCTCCATCCTGCCCCGTAGGATATTTAGAAAACCCCCCCCCCCTTTTCCTACATGAACACTTTGTCACACTGCGAAAGAGAACGGACTAACATCAGGGCCATTTACCTGACATGTCCCAACAAAAGGGCCAGGTAGAGTCAGGCAATCCTGATTACTACACACGCCTGACGGCCCTTTCCCTTCCCCACAGGGACAAAAGGCGGAGCACGAGAGCACACTTTGAGCAAGGCCGAACGCACGAGGAAACAGCTATTCTGGGATGGCAGTTCAAATGGCTTAGAAAGTCTGTAGTAACCCAAAGGACGGCAAGGAGGGAATTACCCTTGCCTTTTTCAACCCAGAGCTGCAAAACCTTTGATAAAAGAACAGAAAGACCGGGAATTGCAGCTGCCGATTGGTGTGGCAGATGTCAACGGTACACAGGGCCCTCCCGCACTAATAGCCAGGGTGGGTAAAAGAGCTTGCCGCCGTGGTACCGTCCCTGACTCCAGTGGAAGAAAAGCCAACGAGTTCAGCACAGTTTTAGAGGAAATTGATAGTGGCACAGACTGCGTTAAGCTCAAAGTTGCAGCAGCAACATTTGCCTAAAAGAAAGGAAGATAATAGACACAGGAATTTTGTGAACAAATGAGGTACTAAGGTTAGAGTCCGGTGTCTCATGGGCGCTCATTCGAAAGACTCTAACAAATAACCTGCTCCTGAACAAGGAGGATATGCTGAATTGAGAACCCTACAAGAACCAAGAGGCCCTAGGGGAGGCCAGCAAGAGATGTAAAAGTGGTCATACAAGGGTCAAGTCAAAACCCCTTTTACAGTTGAAAGTCTTTGACACGTTGTGAATTGAAAAGCTAAGTGAACTGCATTGTGGTGACAAACGTGAACCCGAATGAGGGATGTCCACAGTGAGTTGTTGGTCTGAGCCCGATTGAGGGAGGCTTACGTTGTGAAGGTGATCGGAGTCTGGCTGAGGGGGATCATCGAGTGAAGAGTAATCACCCAATGTGAAGATCAATAGAATGAACCTTTGTTTGCTGTTTATGATACATCAGGCCTTCTGAAGCAAGAGACTTTGCATAAAAGAGACTTGGTATACAGAAGGCCCAGATATTGGTAAAAGGAACTGTAAACTCGGTCCTGAGAATCCCAGAAGTGTGCTGTGCTCAAAAGTCCTGCCTTGTCCCATGCTCCAAACGTTGGGAAGGGAGACCCCGACCTTAACATCCTGACTCATCATTTGAGAACACTTCTTTCTTTCGTTTGTGAACATTATCCAACACTATTTTGTTGCATAGTGGTGTGGATTGGGAATAGGTTTTTCTTAGCATATGCCCTTTTTATTTGACTAAACACCACTAGGACTGTATTATTATTATTTGGTGGTCGTAGCTTGCTCACATCTTAGATTTAGGTTTAGATTCTGCGTTTATCCCACCCATTTTTACAGTTTAATAAACACTGTCTTGCTTTGATACCATGCTTCCTTACAACATGCACCTTTCATTCATGTGTACATTTTCTCCATAAATGACATGTTCACCACAAGGATGGATGAGTTCATTGCTTTATTAAACTAGCGATTTTCTTTCCCAAGACCTTGAATGTTAGCATATGTCCAAAACCAGTGTCTCCCGTATACGCAGATCTCAGCAAGGTAGCGCCTCTGCTCTGCAATCCTGCAAGAAGAATTGTCCATCTGAATATACTGGGGCTTTTTTAATAATACGACAGAGGTTTGGCAGGGGATGTCCTAAAATGAGGTGGGCTGAGCCCCCTGGAATCTTTAATGCATGGAATATGGCCTTGCTTAACCTTCCGTCAAGAGTCCGTCTGAGGACACAATGAGCAGTAAGCATGTATTTCAAGCACAACTGAATCTAAAACCTAGGTAGGTAGTCCATTTTGCCCGGGGGTTGGAGGGGCTTCTTATGGTCCTAGTGCCATATGGCACGCAAATGGGTGATACTGTGCCAAGTGCCATGGTGCACCACGTTTAATTTCTCCATGTTGACATAGTAGGTGCTATTGGTCGGTTTAAAATTGGGCTGCTTCTGGCTTTGGGTTTCAATTCGTCAGAACAGTGTCCACTCATTCCAACCAAGCCACAGGGAAGTACGATTCATTGGGCCTCATTACACGGTAGGCGGTAAACCATGGCGCTATTAGCACCATGGTTCATGCCGGTAATTTACCGGTACCGCCTTGGAGGAAAGGGGTATTACCGCCCTATTCCAAGGTTGGGAAGGCGGTAATTCCTCCTTCCTTCATTGCCCTTCCCCATTCCCATTTCTGACCCATAGGGCATAATGGGAATAGGGAGGGCGCTAATTACAGTACCGCAAATTGCGGTACCGTAATTAGCACCCCGGTCCCTTTGCGGGTTCGTTTTTTAACGCCTTCTAAAAGCAGGCGTTAATGTACCAACCCGCAAAGGGACCTCGTAGTAAGGCGGTAAGGGTTTACCGGTACCGGTAAAATACTGGTACCGGTAAACCCTTACCGCCTACCGTGTAATGAGGCCCATTGCTTTTTATAATAAGAGGGTATGAATTCTGTATGAGTCCCATGATGTTTGTGATGCTAAAGTGTAGGCTTTAGCCCAGAACCGAAAGTAGGTCTGGTCTCTGGGGATACTCTTGGTGCAGCCATATGGGAGTCGCAAATAATGACTTCCTTAGGGCAGTGACAGGCACCCCCAAAGGCACTCGCAGGCACTCCCAGTAGTGCATTACCTATGGAATGTGTAGTTGAGTCAGGACAATCTGTAAGACTCATTGGCCCACTTGAGAAAAGTTAAACTAATGAACCCACTAGTGACGGCAGATTTAGCAGGCGTGGCGACATCTCTGGTTAATTAGAAAAATCCCTTGTGGGATGCCTTTGCAGAACAACTGGCCTTTTTGACGAAAAAACAGAACATGAGAGGGTTGTACCAAATTTAAGTTGGGCAGCTCTGACCAAGCTCTGACCAATCACTTTAAGGACATAATCCATTCTACACAATTAGAATAACATGTCTTCATTAAGCTGATTATCCAGCTCTCTGATCCAGTTGAAGCATCTCGCTACCTGGGCAGTATCAGATCCCATGCGATTACAAGGGCACTGCTCAGGGACACGTTGAATGCCCCAAATGATTATGGACTTGCAAATTTAGGAAAAAACTAGAGGAGAAGGCCTAATACCTCATATACTTGCAATTGCAAGTGTTAGAGGAAGGAGATTTTCTAACGTGCCACAAGTCTCTTGGAAGAAGTTTCATAAGACCTATTGTGTTCGCTAATAGGGTCTTCTTTAGAAAAGATGCCTTCCATGTTGATTCTCTTCTGCAAACCCGTGGTAGCTAAGCCAGTGGGCAAGTGTATGATATTGCCATTGGCCAAGCGATATAAGTCAACTGCATGGTCATATAACACCATGGCTTCAGACCTTTTATCCAGCTTGCAGTGCTATTTCAGACATATGGGGTGTTTATTTTACGACGTATACAATGTATATGCCCACAAATAAATACAGTAATATTGCTCATTTTTGCAATACGGTATTTTATATGTTATTAAACTGTACATCTAATTGTGGCACCTATTTTAATGGAGGCATCTGAATAGAGTTATTGAGTCAGTGACGGTGTTTGGGGATTCGGAAAGAAGTGTGCAATGGCTGTCAAACTGGAACTCCAGTGGGAGTGTGAAAACTGGAGCACCCATGGGTTGACAGATTGAAGTGCACTGGGCTCTCCAAACGGGATGCCAGTATACTGGCATTGTTAAGCAGGGAATACACTTTCACTATGCAAGCTAGTTGTATGGTTGGACTGTCAAAGGGAATTTCCGTGGCTTGTGAAAACTGGGAAAGTCAAATTAGAGTCTACATAAAAGAACATGCAGGGATGTTCGGACTGTACTGAAAGTGGACCTTTGCACACTGGGAAGATCCAGGAACTGTTTACCAGTACACATGGATTACGCTCCAATTATCTAACAGTGAACCGGAAGTGCAATGGAGCTGTGGAATGCGACAGGGAGACAATAACAAACTAGTGCAACCCTTAAGTGGGATTGAGGTTGAATATTGAAAACCTGTAATGTATTGTGAATGTATAAATAATAGGATTATGAAACTGGCACTGTACTAGGGTCCGGAATACTGGGAACATACCCACGTGATGAGAGCGAAGACTATAACTCCACGGTGCAAAATCTGTGCTTCCTGTAGTTTCTTTTCAAATTGGGGATATGCAAGGGTTAATAACATTGTGAATGGAGGGACTGCACCAGGTAGCACTAGGAAGCATTCCCTGGTAGTAAATATATGATGCACTTGCACAGTGCTCACTGGATGTTGCCTGGATTGTGAAACTGGGAGTATATTAAGGTTGTAAACATTGGGAGAACAGTGCTTGGGAATCTGGTGATATAATAGGATTCGGAAAAGTGGATTCAAACCCATGGACTAAAACTAGGACTATTCTGGCAAACTACATTCATGGAATGTCATGGGACTGTCTTATTGGGAATGTTTTGTGATTGTTAAAACTAGAACTATAGTGGAGCTGCCAAAATATGAGTATAGTGGGTTTGTAAAACCGTGAATCTGCTGGGTTTGTGAAAATGGAAATGCAGTAAATGTCACATGAGAAATACCCTGTGGTTGGGCAAACTGGAAACAACCTGTGGATTGACCTATTGACAATTGCCACGGTTTGATAACCTGGTCAAAGACTGGAAGAGTCAAACATAGGATCTACAAGCATTGAGCAAACAGGGAATGTCTGAAAACCCTGGAGTACCTACAGGCTCGGACTGACCTATAGGGCAACAGGGTAATGCCCGAACCGAAACCACAAAATGCTAGTGTGGGCTACTTTTGTGTGTGGTCAAAGTGGGCCAGTTTGATAAGTTACTTCACCATGCGGCTAGTAGTTTTGACCAGTGATACTGAATAACTATTCTTTAAAATGCACAATTTGCATCACATTTTATCAAAAACCTCCCCCTTTGGTACTAACCAAACAAACTGTCACAAAAGGAATGAATTGCCATTTGCAACTGTGGGCCACTTTTCCATTGGTGGCCAGGAGGATTTAATGCCACAGTCGACCGGGAGTATACAGGAGGGAATACACTGAAATTGCACAACAGAAAATGTCAAACTGTTACAATAGTGAGATATGTGAAACAGGGAATTTACTGGAATTGTTTAACAATAAACTGGCAGTACAGTGGAATTATGAAATGACTCAGTGAAAGTATACCAAAAATGGTGTGCAAGTAAACTAGTGGTATGCTGGGATTGTTCAAACTCAGTGTGTAGTGTACTGTGTACTCTAGGAGTACACGTTAAATAGAAGGGTACCTGTAAGTACCATAGGTCCTCCAGGTAAACTTATATATCAAAAATAAACAATAGACTTATCTCATCTATTTCAGCAAATAGATCAGTTATTGAAGGTATGTGTGAAAGTATGAGAGAATATAGACTGATGAAAAAGAGAAATATATGATGTAAAAATATGTTGGAACAAATAACACTGACATATGAAAACAAAATGTGTCTGTTTTGAAATTATAAAATGTGTATATTCTTTGAAAATATTTTCTCTAGTCTCATTTGTGCCTAGGTACATTGTTTATTTTTGACTCTAGGAGTGCACTACATTTGTGTATACTGGATTACTACTGCATTGTGTATACTGGATTACTAAGCATAGTACTGGATTGAAGGCGTAGATAATCAAGATGGTTGAAGAACCCCTCCGCTTGTAACAAAACTAGCTGGAAAGACGCAGAGAAATCTTACAAAAGAACATCACTGAGGCAAAGAAGAATTCATTCAATGCTCAAATAGAGTCTGCTTACAACGCGCCAGGAAAACATTTGAGATTCTTAAATCCATAGATAAGCCCTGCGCCTAGGCACCCACATTTACACCATCCCAAATAGAGTACGAAAACACTCAGGTAGCTTTCACGAATAAGATCACCAAAGCAAGGGAATGGATAGCTCACGCCCAACTTAACAAGACCAAATCAAACCAACCTCCACTGATTAGGACAATTGAACACACAGACAAATTCCATTTCCATGAAATTTCCATGGAGGGCATGCTAACTACATTGGCCTCCATGAAACCATCTTCTTGTGCAGAGAATAAACTCCCCCTAAAATTATTGTTGGAAACCCTGACATTTTTGCTCCACTATTTATGAAAATAGTTAACGCCTCCTTCCGAGAACAAATACTACCTAAAAACATCAAAAGGGTGACCATTATTCTATTGAGTAAAAAGCCCAACCTCGATCAACGTGACCTGAATAATCTCAGGCCTATCAGTAACTGCATTTTCACCCTAAAAGTTATGGATAAGGTTGCGACTGCGCAACTACAGGCTAACGTAGAATTAACAAGATTCTGCACCCCCAACAATCGGGTTTCCATGCAGCCCACAGCACGGTAACCGCCATGCTTGATCGGCAGACAAAAATGTTAGAGATCATGGACAAAGTAAGGCCAGCCTCCTAATTCTTCTTGACCTTAGTGCGGCATTCAATCTGTTAGATCATCATCTATAACAACATGCACTGGAGAAAGTTGCCAACTGCTCTAAGGAGTCAATAGGGTGGTTGACTTCATTGCTCACGGACAGAATATCAAGAGTACACTGGGGGGACAAATTCTACTCAGAGTCTAACATTTTCTGTGGCGTTCCTCAAGGAGCCAGCCTTTCACCACTCCTATTCAACTTGTACCTACGCTTTCTCTGCAAGGTTCTAGACAACATCCAGGCCTTTTCCACCAACTATGCTGATGACACTCAGCTGGTGGTGGAATTGAGCGGGGACTATGGTAAGGACAGTACACTAGTAAACGACCTTTATAACAATATAGAAACATGGATGGACCTAAACTGGATGTGCTTGAATAAGCAATAAGACCAAGCTGAAGGTCATCAGCTCTAATCAAGCCAGGGCCAAACTCACATCAAAATATGAGTCCTTCGAGGTCAAAGACTCACACATTAAAGTAGTGAGCAAGGTCAAAACCTTGGGAATGACCTTGGAAGCATCCCTGAATTCAGATGCTCAAGCCATGTATGTTAGTAAAAACTGTTCTTACTACATTAGTTTGCTGAGAGCAATCAAACCCTTCCTCAACGAATCAAACTGCACAACAATTGCCAGAGCAATCATCTTGTCACGACTGGACTATGGTAATGCGCTCCTCCTTAGTGCCAGTAAATAAAGCGTGAGGAAATATCAACTGATCCAAAACAACACAGTAAGAATAATTAAGCAAAAGGCAAGATCTGAACATATTAGCAAGGCCAGGCGTGAAGTACACGGGCTGAAGGTCGAAGATCGGAACTTATTCAAATCACTAACAATTGCACATAAGTGCCTGTTTGGCAAAGCCCCAGTTTACTTAAAATCTAAAATTGTCAGCTACAATTCATCCCGAGTACTAAGATCAGAGGCTCAGGGACTCATCACAGTAATCCCATTTAAGAAGGCAAATGGCTTGGGAAGAGCTTTCTCCAACCGCGCAGCTGCAAGTTGGAATAAACTCCCTCTAAACTTAAGACTGGAATCCAACCACCTCACATTCAGAAAGAAGTTGAAAACTATCCTGTTTAAATTAAGTCATATTGTGAGGCAACAGCAACCTGGATAGGTGCAAACCCATCTCTGTATCAAAGTCTCTTGTCTTATCACTGTTGTCTAATATATGGTATGTATCTGTCTCTGTGTGGCTCCCCGATGCCTGCAGGCTTTCGACGCCTAACAAATAAATAAAATAAAAAAATTAATACATCCACACTGAAACCCCTGACGTTCCTCAACACCTCTACCATTAGTATACAGCTACAAACTACGAATGAAAGATTTGGTCCAGCTGGGCACCCATTGAATCTTCAGCACTAGCACTCTATCCTAAACCATCAACAGCACCCACCAACGGGCCTGACCGCCGGGCTGCTTACTGTGGTCACTTAAGTGCATTGAGGCCATACAAATGGGGAAAGGGCGCTATATATATATGACAAATACAATACAATACAATACAATGCAATAGTAGGACAATACCGGAATTACCAGTAATGAAACCCTAGGAATGTACTGGCACAGTGCAATTTTGGACTCTACTGGGTCTTCAAGACTGGGAATGTTCAAAGTGTACTTTTGCTGGTATTGTCAAACTCGGAACATACTGGAATTGTCAAACCAAGAGGCCCTAGGGGAGGCCAGCAAGAGATGTTAAAGTGGTCATACAAGGGTCAAGTCAAAACCCCTTTTACAGTTGCAAGTCTTTGACACGTTGTGAATTGAAAAGCTAAGTGAACTTTTAGCAATATATATTGGGGTTGTCAAACTGGAAGTTGAATGAAATGTCCCATCTGGCAATGTATTGGAATTGTCAAAATGGGAAAATACTAAATTGGATAAGAATTTGAATAAACTGTGATGGGCAAACATGTAGTATACACGGATTGTGAAAAGTATGACTGCCATACTAAAAATATAACTTAGTTCGTCAAACTGGGGCAATAGCAGGGCTGTGAATACAGAATATACTGGGGTTGTCAAAGTTGACTACACTGGTATTAACCAA
The DNA here is from genome assembly GCF_040938575.1 of Ambystoma mexicanum. NCBI lineage: Eukaryota > Metazoa > Chordata > Amphibia > Caudata > Ambystomatidae > Ambystoma > Ambystoma mexicanum. Next base: position 387,801,148 of record NC_090926.1, on the reverse strand, counting down.
ATGGGAGAATACTGGGTTTGCTAAACTGGCAGTACACAAGGATCGCCAATCTAAAGTACGTTGTGACTATGCAAAATGGGAATCTTCTGGGGTTGTCACATGTCTGCATCTGCACTACATTTGTGGCAGGCAGGAAATGCTGATGGCGAAGCCAGCACAGTGACCAGATTTGCTCTGGTATTATTCGTGCCACAATTAAAGGATTTGCATGAATGTTGGGGCTGGCACAAGGTCTACACTTGCACTGGTGTTCGTTCCAGCACCAACATTCGTGAAAATGTTGTCACTGCACCTCGAATTAGACCAACTCTCTTTGGTCATTCTGCTCTAGCTACTTGTAGCAATGCAGTGTAATGACCTAATGTATATGGTCTCGGTGCTGGTGCAGAGACCAGAATTGTGTGTATGTTAGGACCAGCCTAATTTGCAGATGTGTTGTGCCGTCCGCACCTGCACTTTCACCAGGACACGTGGTCAGTATATCTCGGCGTACTCCAGTGCACATCCAGAATGTGCGTCAGTGCGAACTGGAGATGGTTCCGATAATGCGGTGGTGTCATCTTCCACTAATGTTACCAAAAAAGTAGATCGAGATGGGAGCGGCCAGTTTGGGGACGCGAACGAGACCATATGGAATTGTGCGTACTGCATTTGGCAAGAAAAGTAGCAGGACCTTTTTCGTGGCTCTCCACCCACTCTTGCAATGCTGGATATTCCTTTGCCGAGGACAACTCACAGAATCCACTTGGAAAACGCAATGGTCACTGAGCCCCCAGCTTCAGAAATGTAATCTGCTCTGTGCGAGCACGCTGTGCCCTCAAAGCTGGGGACTCAGTGATAATTGCCTTTCCCAAATCGATTCTGGTATTTGTAGTCCTGAAAAGATGGCTTGAAAAGTACACAAACCATAGTAAGCCATGAAAGAAATTGCACGAGTTTTAAACTATTGCAAACATCCTTTGATCGGAGTTCAACTGCCAACTCTGCCCCCTCTGAACTCCGGCTCCTCGGAACTCTGCCCCATCCTCCAAACTCCACCCCCAGCCCTGTGGGATCCTCCTTGAAATGTTTTTTATTTCCACCACTGTCACCACATGAGTGCAGTGAAAAGCAGGACAACCTGTGCTACTTACTGCAGCGTGCAGTAAATTCAGGGATATATTTGCTAATACGCAAATGGCAGAAACCTTTCATGACCGATACCATAGTGAACAAGGCGAAAGTCATCGCTCTTCTGACTCTAATGTATGGTGCCTACTACTTGCAGGTGCCGGACAAGCTGAGAGAATCTGCTGAAATGATGACAGCTCTTGGGGATCAGAATGGTGATCCTCTATAACATGCTGGGGTTCCCCTGTGGGGCGGTAACCGGGTGCAAAATTGCCGTCCAGTGGTTCCACATTGCCCAGGAACTCCCCAGATCTCGCAGGCGAGAGACCGGGCAGACATAGGTTAAAATTACAGAAAAAACATTGTGAGTGATTTTCCTCTTTGTCCGCCACCATCTAAATGAAGCCAACATGCATGAAGGGGTTAAGACCCCAGAATAAGAGACTTACTGCATCATTCTAAGTCTCTCATAAAGGCTGCATGGAACAGTGTGACGGATAAATGTGCTGTTAGGCTGGTGAGTGCCCGCTGTTTCTGGGTCATTAGATATATGTCACCACTCAGTGTGAGTGGACATTTGAGTGACTGCTTGCTTGTGGGAACTCCCAATTGATGGGCCTGTGATTGCACGTGGGCGTTGAATCTGCATTGGCATCAGTCATGGGCAAGGCACTGTGCATGCCCACCGTGAACATTTGTGAGTGTAGCTGCTGCTGCAAACCCACCACCGTTGGCACGCCCTATGATCAACTGGCGCCATGTTTTTGCTGGCGCTGCAAAAACAGACACAATCCATGAATCCGACCCAATGCCATGGGCATCAGAATGGGCATCAGAATGCCAGCGCTTCTCCGCATAGAAGGGCACTGCATGTGTAGCTGTGTGATCACACGAAGGGTGGCCTGTCATGCCACAAAGCACTGGCTGCCAGGATATCTCCCAGTAAAGTCATTTTGCTGGGCATGTACCAATGTTGCTATGGTAAAATAGAGCCCTTGGGATCGATTGTTGTCTGAGTTAAAAAACTCAGAAAGTGTATGATATGTTAAAGCCATTTGTATGTTGTTTTCTACAACTGTTAAATGTGGTTATATGTAGGTGAATTTAGTGATCTAGTTGTTTTTTATCTACCATGTGTTTTATGTTGGGTCATGTTCATGTTGAACATTTTTATGAGTTTATTATCCTTTTGCAAACTTTATTAAAATATTTTGAGTACTGTGTATAAATATTACGTACTTGGTCTATTTTCTACAAGACTATAGGTGCAGGGAGGTTTTTCCACCAGACTATTTGTATAGATCAGAAAATTTGAAAAAAATGTCAAACTGTCTCCTTTATATTTAAATAAGATAGAGCCTGTTACATTTTGAAAGTTCTTAGCATCATGTCTGTACAGAAAATGTACTCTGTGTGTAGGGATCAGGGTAGACGTTGGAGGTGATCTGTTTATCAGCATCTCTACTCTGCTAACATAAGGCACAGGGCACCTGCGGCCATTATTAATAAATAACTCACCTGCGTTGCAATATCTGCTGATGGGGGACCAGGAACAGCACCAGCTAATCTATTCATCAACGACTACGGTGAAGATTTCATCCTCACGGATTCCACCATCTGTGCCTTCAATCAGCCACACGATCAACCTTTGTTTTTGTTGTTGTTGCTAGAATTGGCCAGATTTGAGGCGTGACATAATGTCAGTAGTGTGTGAACCTAAAATCGAGAGGAACACTGACCACAATAGGTCTGAAAACAAAAGAGTGGTCACATACACAGGCCCAGAGGAATGCAAGCAATGTCTTTCTAAGGACAGTCCGAGGTGGATGACTGATTCCAATTCCAGGCGCATACAATGAACACTAGCAATGTTTACACATTACTAGCTGCAAACTTGACAAATGATCGGCATATATTTCTTTTACCTATGATCATTACCTATGATCATTGCCTATGCCTGAAGCAACCCATTATAGCTTCACCTGGCAGGGAAATCCCTGCAGCAGATCCTAAAATTACAGTGCCTCAGAACTTGTGCTCCATCGTTTTTCCTGAAAATGCATGGGGTGGGCGTGGCCTTAGTGACCATCAGAGACTAAGAGCCTGATTTACACAAATGTGTTCAATGGGACTTTCCCATGTTAACACATGTTTGTAAATCAGGACCTAGACATGCAGGCAGGCTTGTGTACAGTCTACCCATTACCCTCTGTGTTTCTGGAGATGATTATCACAGAAAAAGAACCCTCCCTGAATAAAGGTCCCCTTAAAAAAGGGGGAAAATATTTGGGTACATTGGGTATTTTCTATTCTTAATTTAAGGCTGCCTGCAGGTAGGCCTTTGATTAGGAAAAAAATAATCTAGATATTCCTATTTAGAAGAGGCCGTGCCTGTACTTGCGGGTGACAGATCTGATTTTCTGGTGTCGCAAACCGGAGCAACCAGTGAACAAGAAAGCATACTTTTGTGTTTTCTTTTTAAAACTAAACTAAGTTTTAAGAAAAAATAACTTAAGGATTATGTGCTTGCACATAGAAAAAAAGGTATCCTGTCATTGTTTCGAAAAAATAGTTTCTACATAGAAAAGTTTCGAATATAAAGTTTCGAAAAAAAAAATTGGAATGCATTTTTTTCATGTTACAGGTTTTATATTATTTTCGTATAGAAAAATAGTTTGTTTTAAAAAGAAAACGGGGGTTGGGGGAAACCCCACCATAAAAATGGTTTTGTGTCGAAACTTTTGTATTTAGAAACTTTGACTAAACCTAAAATAAAATACCAGCAGCCAGAGGTGTTGCTAGGGGGGGGGGCTTAGGGAACTATAGGCCCGGGTCTCTTGTTTGTAGCCCCAGTTAGAAGCTCAGGGGCTACAACCAAAAGTCTAGCTATCCCCGGGTCCCAACAGCCTCCACATTACCATAGCGCCAGAACTTTTTCAGACTATCAACACCTCAGCATCGGGCCAATATTCATAGAATCCTTGACAATGAGGTTAAGGATCAAAATTCAGAGAAAAACCAAATTAAAAGAGTACTTGTAGTTTTCCAAAACATATTTTCTGTAGAGAATGCTGACCTGTAAAAACTGTCTACTGCAAAACTGCAGATATGTGGATGAAGGGGGAAGAAGGATAGCTCAGGGGCAATGCGCTTGTTTTAGAAGCAAGACAACGCAGCACAACACAGGTTCGACGTTATAAATGCACAATTATAATATTATTAAAGAGCGGATTGGAGGTATTTACTCCTCAGAAATACATTTTACTATTGGTTAAATCCTTAAAAAGGACACCCTCTTGGAAACCATGACCTCCAACACTTGGTAAGACGCATGCCACAAAATGTCAGCTTTTCCATGCATCCTCTTTTGAAGAGTCTGTAAAAGTAACAAACGGCGCATACGAGGCAACCGGACCATTTTACGTGAGTGGGAGTTGTCAAGAAGTAAGCAGGTTTCTTAATCTATCCAGCAACGTCGACAGTAGTCATCGTTCACAATCCATTGCCCCCATTAAAAGTATTAGTATCTGTCTGTCAATATGGCTGACTCACCAGTCATGTAATTTTGAGCCAATCACTCACAACCACTGTATTTACCAATATTTTCACAATCTCGGGGAGATTGATTAACCCTTTTTTCTAAGGGCTGGAACGACAGATGGCTGTGAAGATGTACATCAACCCCCATCTCCTACACCGCCGACCAAAGTGCCAATGAGCAACATTAGACCTCATTTGGCGATGCCGGAAATCCCAGCTGTCCGAGAACCAATCCTACTGCTCAGCCCCCGTGGGGGCTGGGCTTGCCTTGTTGTGGTTGTGGCCCATGTTTTCAGGAAGGCAGATCTGAACTTCCAAAACAAATCGATGAGAAAGCCTGGGAAAACCACTGGATGAACAAAGAACAGATTGTGCCGGGGAGACAGCTGCAGGACCTTCCATGGATCAGAAAGACTCAGTTGGCCAGCTACAAACAGAGGTCTGGAGACCTGGAGCCATAGGGCATGCAGTGAATATATTGAATACAAAACAACTAATGAAAAAATAACAATTGAAAAAACAACTAATACCAAAATAACTCATTTTGTAAAAAACTAAAAATGGGGTTGTGAGAGGGAATAGTAATTGGATCCCGAGGCGGAGGAATAGCCATTATATCCAAAGAAAGTCTATTTATGAGAATAGTTGCTCCCCAAGATCTGCAATCATGCGAATCCCTCTCTATCAAACTACCATTAAAGAACTCCCAATCACTTACTATGCATGTAATTTACAGACCTCCTGGGCCCATTGGCACATTTGAGGAGGACTTGCATAATATACTTGCCAGTAATCTCAAACCCGCCTCCCAAGTACTACTACTTGGCGACTTTAACTTAGGCCTTAACGATCCTTCAGATAAACAAGCCCTTCAAATAGCAAACTCCCTCAATACACTAGGATTGAATCAAAAAGTGAACGCTCCCACTCATATCAAGGGCAGAACCTTGGACTGGGTAGCCGACTATAACTGCACAACTACTATCACTACGATCTCTCCCCCATTCCTGGACTGACCACTCCCTCGTGTCCTTGACGCTTTTCACTACCAGACCTGTAATCTTAGCTCCACAAGTAGCTCTACCTTGCCTAACTAGATTGAAAAAGAATATCACAGTGGTCAGTGTGATCCCGAATATTCTACCTACCCTAAATTCGCTGCCAGACAACCTTGAACCTAGTACCTTGGTGCAGGAAAATAATATGATTATGCTCTCTACTTTGGACAAAGTCGCCCCTCTCAAATTGAGACCCAGTAAAGCTAAAGCACACCTCAATAAGTGGTGGTTCACTCCACAACTAAAGCACCTACGACTATTAAAAAGAAAAAAAAAGAAGCTATTGTCCACTGCATCAGACTATAAAAAAGAAATCTGCCAAGCAAAACGAAATTCCTATAATTAACGTATTGCCAATTCTAACTCTAGCATGAAAGAATTATTCACAATACTAAGAAAACTAGAGTCCCCTATCTCCACTCCTGATGCCTGTATCAAAAACAAGACTTGGTGTTCAGAGATACAACAAGCCCTAACCAATAAAATAAATACAAACCAAAATAAAAAATAAGAAAGACTCCCTGAACTTACCTCAACCAACTAATTCTCGACCACCAAACAAAATAATCTCTGCTCCAAATAACCCATTCTGTTTCACCAAAACCTCTATCCTAGAAGTGGAAAAAACCATCCTCTCACTCAAACCGTCCAATTGCAAATGGGATGTCTGCCCAGCTCACATCATAAAAGAAGCAGCAAGAGACCTCTCCCCTTTCATCTCCAAACTGATCAACGCCTCTTTTGCCTCTGCCACCGTCCCAGTCAATCTCAAACAATCTTGGGTTCTCCCTCTTCTGAAGAAACAAACCTTAGACCCACTTATCACCACCAACTACCGCCCCATTACAACGGTACAATTTTTACTCAAAATCCTGGACAAAGTGGTATACAAACAGATCCAAAAATATCTTGAACTGCACAAACTCCCAGGGGTCAGACAATCAGGATTCTGACCTTTACATGGAACGGAAACAGCACTGATAGACCTGAAGACTCAGATTGATGAGCTGAGAGATAAAGGGAAGACAGCACGACTGTTGCTACTTGATCTCTCAGCTGCATTCGATCTGGTGGAACACAAGGTCCTCTGTAGGCATCTTGATACAGCAGCCCATTTCTCCATGGGCGCTGTCAATTGGATAGAATCATTCCTGAGTGACAGAACCATCAGAGTATTCTCTCCCTATGCAGCTGCTGATCCTACACCTATCACGTGCGGGGTCCCCCAGTGCTCTTGCATGTCTCCAACTCTGTACAACATATTCACCAAACCATTGTTCGATGATTTGGACCTTCTGGGTGTCACCTACACTAATTATGAGGATGACACTCAGATTCTCCTCCCACTTTCTGGGGATCATGGCAGGGACCTGGAGTTGGTGAATAGAATCTACCTCATCATGCAGGCATGGATGGCCACGCAGAGTCTATGCCTGAATGAGAATAAGACAGAGTTGATTATCCTCGGTACCCCAGCCAATATCTCTAAACTAGGTCAGGAATACGCCTCCTTCATCATTGATGGCACCAAGGAGGTAAAAACCATTGGTTTCTATCTGGATGCCACAATGTCCTTCAATAGACAACTGAAATCTCTGGCATCCACTACATCCTACACCTGCAAGCTGATTAGAGCAGGTAGGCCCTTCCTTTCCAATGACAGCTGCATCATACTAGCCAGAGCATTAATCCTCTCAAGATTAAACTACTGTAATGCTCTCCACACGAGTGCCAATAAAGCCAGTATACAAAATAACGCCCTCAGAGCTGCACTGGGCATCAATAAAAGAGCGCACATGACCACAATCAGACACCAATACAATTGGTTATCAACACATAACAAAATACACCCAAAAATCGCCTCCCTGACACACAAGGCATTGCATAATGCCGCACCTAGCTACCTCATTGACAAAGCATCTAGAAGAACATCCAGTAGACCAACTAGAACCTTCAATACGAACTGCCTGCTAGTACCTAGGTTCAAATCCTCCAAGATCGGTGGCAACAGTTTCCCTGTGAAGGCCGCTAAACTCTGGTACTCACTGCCACATGATCTGAGAGCTGACTTACCCTACGATAAGTAAGATTCTACTTATCGGCACACCCACTCTCTCCTTCCCTGCAGCTCTCTGGCCGGCCTCTCTTGGCCCTCTTCCTGCTCCTACCTGCATGGCAAAAAACCTCGGGGTCATCTTCGACTCCACACTCTCCTTCTCTCCTCACATCTCTGACGTCTCTAAGAAGTCACACTACGAGCTACACCTCCTCAGAGGTATACTTCCTTTCCTCTCCTTCCCCCAGAAGCTCACTGTCTCCAGTGCTCTCGTTCTCTCTGGGCTGGACTACTGTAACAGCCTCTATCTAAATCTTCCTGCCTCTACTCTCCGCCCTTTGCAACTCATCCAGAACAGGACTGCGAGACTTGTCCTTGGCCTCAAGCCCAGGGACCGTATCTCTCCAGGACTGAAATCACTACACTGGCTCCCAGTGGCTGCAAGGATTAAGTTCAAAACCCTCTGCATTGTCCACAAGGCCTTCTGGGGCCTTGGGCCAAAATACCTGCAACTCTCTCTTCCTAAATATCTTCCTTCTCGAGCCCTTCGCTCATCCACCTCCAACCACCTCAGGGTCAGCCACTTCTCCAAGCAACGAGCTGGGGGTAGATCTCTCGCCGCAGCAGGGGCCTCCCTCTGCAACAGCCTTCCTGCCTCCCTGATACTTGAGGAGAACCATCTCCCGTTCCGGAAGCACCTCAAAACATTCCTCTTTGCCTCCGCTTTCTCTCCCTCTCTCACCTGCTAAAATCACTGAACCTGCACTGAATCTGCAACTGGGCCACTCACCGATCTCGTGTCGTGGCCCAGCCACTCTTCCCTGCACTGCCTACCTGCATTACGGGACTGTCTCTGTATCCTACAGTCCCTTCTCCCGGCACTTACCTTGCACTTGCCACCAGCTGGACCTACCATTTATCTCATATTCTATTAACCATGTATCGCACTTTCCTTGCACTTGCCACCAGTTGGCCCTTTTATTTATCTTGTATTCTACTAACCATGTACTGCACTTCCCCTCTCCCCTTCCCCTGCACTTTTCCCAGTCCCCCTACCCTTGCACTTGCGCGATCTGAATGACAGCTGGCCTAGTAGGATCGTTGTCTGTCTCCCCTTGTTCCCGCCCTGCCTCGTTGCGCCTTGAAACACTTGTGTATAGGCGCGTTACAAATACCCTATCATATCATATCATACCCTCACTTCAGAAAGAACCTCATCACCCACCTCAATCTGCTTGAGAACTAGTCTCCTCTGACACCTCTGCACTCCAATATTATCTGTCTTTTAGGATTAAAAATCCTTGCTGACGTTGGTATACTATGTTGTAAATTACCCTGACATTTGTGAAAATTGACTATTTTTTATATTGTATATTGTTATAGCTATTGTGAATTTTAACTACCTGTATCTGTATATTGTACTCTGTACACTATGTAACCATGTAAGCCTTGCATAACCTTGCTGCGCCCTGTTACCCCCGGGTCTGGTGCGCCCTATAAATTCAATAAACAAACAAACAAACAATAGTGGTTGTTGGGCCTTTGGTGGAGGGGACCCCCCGCCCCCCGAAAAACAATGACAAATAAATTAGTTATTTTGGAATTAGTTATTTTGTATTCGTTATTTTTTCATGCATTATTATTTCATTAGTTATAATTGCATGTAACCAAGCCATAGCCATAGAAAGACAACATATATGCTCAAAATTTCACTTTATCCCCCAACGTCCTTGTTATGCCTGGAGAACACTACAAACAATTGAACTGCGCATATATCAGGGCACAAAACTGTTGCAAACTACACAACGTTTAACTTCATTTCATAACATAGTAATGAGCTGATATAACTTTTCACATAATATGTGATAAATGATATCACATGATTGTTTACTCCATGACTTGATATGTTCAAAGTGATATTGGTGTAATGCAGCCCTTTGCAGTCTCTGCTCACAGTGGCATAAGCCAATATTACACATGTATTCGGGACCGAATTAATGAAAGCTTACTTGCAATTGATACTCTGAGGTAATCTTGAAGGGTTCTGAGTAGGCAAACCCCCTCTTCCGCAGCGTTGAATCCTAAGGTGCTCATTGTACCGTTTACATTCTAAAAAGTGCCAAGGACGAGTATGCTCATCCTTTTTGCATAGACTTGCATAATAGCCTGGCAATTAAGGGGTTACATCTGAAACCAGAGCTTCAGCCCCCAACAGTGCCACCACCAGCTGTCAAGGTGAGGTCAGAAAGTGCATTAGTTGTCCACCAAGCAGAGTCCCATCTTTGGCTGTCACCCCGCCCTTGCCTTCGAATCTTCCCCCTCGTGGAACTATGTACCTTTCGCGCGGGGGGGCAGTAAATATAAGGACTGAAAGCGGAAGAACAAAACGATGCCTGTCCTTTACAGCAGTTCATTCATGCAGAAAAATGTATGCCACAATAAAGACACTGGTGGTGACATTCCCGTGATGCACCTGTATGCAGGGAGGTAACAGATGGGCACTAGGTGGGGCAGGGGCAGGGGGCAGAGCAAGGGAAACACGCTTAAATAAAATAAAAACAAGAATTCTGCCGCCAGTGTATTTTCTGCTGGCATAAGTGCATATAGATATATACACATATGAATATGTTGTAGGCAACTATGAGGAAAGGGTTAATATAGAGGCAATTGTATATATAAATGGTGTACCTATTACCATACCACGCCCTTTGCTAGTGACGCGGTACTCCTAGAAGTTGACCTCGTGTTACTTGTTGGTGGAGGATAGGATCCAAAGGTGGGAGAATAAAAAGAAATTGATCAAAATGAGTCCTGCAGTTGACACTGTGGCCCAATTATTCTGGGAAGCCGAGACTAAAGGCAGGAAGCCATCTTGAGTGTGTGTGTGTGTGTGTGTGTGAGTGATAGGCAGGCTGGTTGGGCTTGGAGGTGCTTATCCACATCACATTCTATATTTTGATAGATGTGTGATGTATGGGGGAGGCACCGGGAGCTCCTTACTGTGGCAGGACGGATGGGCCCCCCGACCTGTGGAAGTGAACGATTTGCCATTTTCCATCTCGGCGGTGCCAGATGCGGGTCTCCTCGGACTGCGCTGTACGCGGAACTCCGCCGGCGTCGATGTACTGTGTGATGCGGATGTAGGCAATGCAGGCCGACTCATCTCCCATCAGATGGATGTGGGGGTTCAGGATGGTGGTGTGCACTGGCTTGCTGTTGCGTGACCACACTAGGGAGAGAAAAGGGTGAGAATAAGGGGCGTACCGTGATAACAGAAAGTATGCAATGGTTTCACTTCATCGCCCGACAGTCATTCAATCTTCACAACTAAGGAACCCAGATCACAGTCACTATAATGCTTACCTTTTAAGGTGCTCAAATTCAACAAAGGGTTACTAATTATTATCACTCAGAGCTATGGCTGATAATGGAATCTGCCACATTTTAAAAATAATCAAAAACCTAAACTTTGCACGTGTGTTTCATGCATGCTGATTTGTGGGAATATAATTTGCATTTAATCTTTTAAATGACAGCCTTAACAAAGCAGTGCTACCAAAAACAGTGTATTAAAAGGCCCTTGCATCAGCCCCATTGAGGCTAATTGCATTAGCATATGCAAATGAAAATCTCAAAAGAGTAACATGTTTCATTTGCCCATGTAGAGCAGTCAATTTAGTTTTGGCAGGTGCCACCTGTACGAACCATAATACAAATGGCATAGATAGTACTGGCCTTGGAGTTTTGGTTCTAGAATGTGTGGTGTGAAACTTATGCACCAGTGGCATCCCTAATGGCACACCCTCTGTGGTGCTGAAAGTCTAGACAAATTACAGTGAGTTTTACCAGTCAGTTGCCAACAGAATCCGCTTTCTGAAAGTCAGTGGGTTAATTGTAGCTATTAAACAGCTCATAGTGTAATACAACCCTTTTAACTAAAAGTGCCTATACACCACTTGATTTCTAAGACATAAATCATCTCAGCACACGCTCCTGAATGGAAGGGCTTAGCTTAATGTGCACGTGGTTACTGTGCTGGGCCAAGTCCCCGTTTAGAATCAAATGTATTGACCTGGCAATGCTGAAGTTACATGGGAATTTGTGTCCCTGAAGAAAATCTAAAACTGTTGCCTTAGACCATGCTTGTTTTATGTTGTTTCCATTCAAGGATACAACTTCCATGCTGCGTTCCACATGGCCCCTGACCTTGCTTGATCTCCAATGAAATGGCCCTCCTCAAGTTCTGTCTGATCTACTTTAAGCTCTGTTTCCCCACCTGCATGTCTACCGACCCGTGGTATGCGGTGGAGGAATAGTCCAGCTTCTCATGTCCACTTAAGGGAGTAAGGGTAAACAAAGGCGAGATCAGGGCGGGGGTCCAGAAACACAAACAAGCAGACACAGAGGACAAAAAAGACCTGAAACAACCACAAACGACTACACAACTCTCCAAATCTCTTCAAAAGTACACCAAAACTCCTCAAAGTCCTCCTACAGCCAGACAAAACCCGCAAAGGAAGGAGGAAGACAGCTAGGTCTTTTAAAGTCTCTCAAACCTTTATAGCTTGAGGTCACAGATTCACTAGTTTATCTCCGTGTCCAAGTTTCAAGCCTCCTGATTGGATGGCAGGACTCAAACCCCACCCAATGTTCTGAGGCAACTTTCTACCAATCAGAAACACCACAGGAATCCATCGGGAGGGATACACCTGCCCATAAATGCTCACGCTTCCCATGAGGCAGATTTTGGAAGGTTCAAGCTCCCCTATTCATCAGTCCACAGATTGATGGTAGTATTCAGAGCACCCATATAACATGTTATGTTATCATCAAGGGAGGCTTGGGAGGTATATTTAACAACCACAGGAACACGCCCCCAGGAATAGAAATTCAACACTAAACAAAAATGTTCCTATGGTTCTATGTCACTCCTATAGCGGGTACTGCCACAGACCTTCAAGGAAGCCTACCAGACTCGCACACAAGTGTTCAAATCATTTTCAAGAATTTTATTTACTTATATTATTATAACATTCATTGTCATAGGATTACCATCAAACAATTTTTACAGGTAAGGTAGATACTTAAAAAAACACAATGCACAACTAAAAAAAAAACAGTGTATATCACACTAAATGTGTCACAACTTACGCATCCATCCAATTCATACAATCCATCAACTAATACTCAATCACCCGATATCCGGTATTCAGGCACCACCATGATTATAAAATATCAAGCATCAGACAATCTTAAAAATGTGCTTTATATGTGCCTGACTCCTCTCTGGGTCTTGGGCATGGTACAGTATGACAATTCAGCAAGTGTCCTTCTGTGGAACAACTGGTGGAAGGTAGACTTGGACAAAGTTCCTCCTCGATGAGCTTGCGAATTGCATTGACTCCTATATTGACTTCAATTGCGATATTGAAGATGCTTGCCAGTGCTCTGGAATTTCTGTGGAACGTACACCAACGTTTGTGAACTCTACAGCCAATGAAAGTCATTCCCAGCCGAGCCATAACACCGTCATTTCGTGTGTTTGTGTGTTTGTGCAGGTCTGCATGTGCGCAGACGCTTTTGTGCATGCTTGTGTATGTATGTGCTGCGTATCCTAATTCTACCCCTCCATCAATTACCCTAATGTAACTCACAAACTCCTTTACTGTGTACCTACAGAAAATAGATTGTCAGCAGCCTCCTGCGTCTGCCTCTGCCACTAAGACCGAACATGAACTCCAACCATGCATGCATGCATGCCTCCTATAGACAGCCTGAAGTCGAAACTGCATGATCATGTTGCTTTTTGGAGTGATTGTTCCCTCCAATAACACCCCACCATCTTCTGTAGACTCCAGTTGAATATCTAAAGAGATGCAAATGTTACAATGCACAGCATAACATTATTTCTGAAAATGAGCTCTGCAAATTTAGATCCTGCTTACGAAGTCAGATATGACATTTCAGGAGGCAGTAGAAATATCATTGATGCTGACGGGTTCAATAGTGCCTTTTCTGTGGATTTCTCAGGGGCTTCGTGCACAGCTCATCTCACTTTTTCGTGCCTTAGGCTCCCCCCCTCGGTCTGTGAGGATGGTGGAGCCGGCAGCGTGAGTCTCAGCTCAGACACCATGAAAAGGGGACTGTAGTTAAATGCCTGAGTGTCGCCCGATTGCCAAAAAGGAGGAGCTAGCTGAGTAGCTGGGTGTCGCCCCAGAATCAAGTGAGGGAGTGAGATGGCCATACAACCGATTTTCCAGGATTTCCAGTGGCAGGAGGGTGTAACCATCTGAGAAAGGAGCTATGTGCCTGGAAAGCTGCACCTGTAATGGAAGCCTCACTGTTGGAAGAGGATGTCACTTAGGGCCTTAGTCAAATGGGCCGGAAGTAATTCTGGGTAAAAGTGTAACTGATGGCAAGTCCCCATGGTCATAGTCTTACCCAGGCGCGCAACGTCATTGAGCTGACCGGGCCTTCCCGAAATGTTAGCTATGGGGCGTGACTTCCATGCTGAGCCCTTAACAGTGTAAAGGATCAGGAACATGGTTCTGTTGGCTCATTTTCTTTCTTCTGGGGCAAATCTGCTAGGCTCGGATCAGATTATCAAGCACAGTAGGTAAATAGATATTTTGCATTTTGAATCTTATAGTTTTGCATTCAGGATGTGGGAAATGAAAGGTACACTGTCATTATTTTGGCTCAACATGCTGTTATAAGGATTTACATGTTGTCATGATGCTTTGCTATGCAATGTGTGTATTTTGCAAGCAAATTCTATAGGACAGTATTATTGCAGGCCTTGACACCCAAAACTGTAATATTTGTTCCAAGTAAGGCATGGAAGAAGGAGGGCATGCCCAAATAGCAGAGGTGGTTAATATCCCTGCTTCGCTGTTCAGCGTAAGTGTGTGATCCCGGCCAAATTATGTAACCTCACCCTGACTTCAACTGCAAAAATTGGAGCGCTTATAAGTGATTACGTTTACCCCCTTACAATAGGACAGTTTTAATACATGTAGTGACAAATGGGTGTACCCTGGTGCTCCTCTGCTAGTGCCTCCAATACTGTCACATAGAATTGCATTATTGCTGCACTGGCCCTCCCCCAGTCTCATATCACTTGATTCGACAGTCAGACATAGGGGCTGATTCATGGAGGTGTTTTATAATGGCACAATCCCATAGGAAAACGTTCCATGAATCAGGCCCATTGTCTGACCAGCCAGTCAGTGCACCAGAAATTCTAGTATAGCGGACTAACTGTGGTAGGACCAGCATTACATATTCTCCCCAGCTGCTCCCAGACACTGATGTTGCTTGGGCCATCGAGAGTACTGCCCCACACTCTGCAATGTCCTGTTATGCTATGATATTGAGTCTTTCGTTGCACACCATCTGCCATTTTCACACTTTCTAGGACCTTCAGGATCTGCAAAAAGTGGGTGTTTTCAGACTTAAAGGAGAGAGTTAACTGAGTGGAACATTGAAGCTGCACTAGAATAGTCTCATTACAATGAGTAAAGAAGTTAGATTCCCCTAGACAAGCAAGTTTGCCACTCGTCCACTGTCTCTGAAGTTTGCACCTCTCCCATAATTTGAAGGGTTAGCCCCCGCCTAAATTTTAGCCTAGATGCACCCCTGGATGTGCGCACTTGCATTTTGTTAGGCAGAGACGTGAGAGAAGCCTTTCCCGAAACTGGCGGTGTTAAAGTTTTACTGTGTTTGTTCAGAAAAATGTACTTGAACAAACTTTAAAGCAGCTACTTTCAAGAAAGACTTCCATCGCCTTTCTGCATATTACGCTTTAAAATATACTATTTGATAGTTTACCCCACACCAGACCATGGGGGAGGGGTGGAACAGTGGGGGTCGAGCCTCCAAGTTTGCCCTGCCTATTTTCTGAAGTGGCCCCTCCCATCACTGCTTAGCTCCCCCCCGCCCGAAATATAGGTTTTGTTGCGCCTATGGTCTTACCCATGATTCAGATCTGTCTCTGCACATGTCAGAGACACGTAAAGGCGTCACCACATGCATGCAGAGAAAAGCATCAAAACTCGATTATAGCTGCTTTTCGGTGCCTTCACTGCACACATGTAGTGAATCCTCGGAGGTGAGCGTGAACGGTAGAGTCACGTGGAAGCTGTTTCAAATTCAGTTCTACTACGTGTGCTCGGATTCTGCTGACGATGGAATTCCAGGCGCCATCTTTGCTAATTAAGTATACGAGCAAGGGCTGATGGTGGACGTCACATTTGGCGAACCAAAGGTTGCAGCCCTACAAAAATGTGCATGATCCCTCGCTGTTCACTATACTGGGTTGTGCTGATAGGAGTGTTGCTAAAAACATCTGGAAAGACACAGACAACAGACCCCTGATATATACATGCACAATTCAGTGTGACTCATTATAAGTTTGGGGACAAGTTAAAAAGTGGTGATAATTCTGTTACCCTATTCTCAAAACGGTTCCGGGTCACAGGTAGGGATAAAACAGACCTCTTGCTCTGCGAGCATACACTTTTATATACAAAAAGAAAGTCCGATATTTCCATAGGTGTCACTAAACACTCTTCCCACAACAAACAGATAATTCTGTTACCAACATTTTTTTGGGTGGTAATGACTAGGATCATATCGTCAAACTTTGAGCTTGGCATTGATTGGACGATATACCTCCAGCCGGCTACTGGAGGTAAATCCTCCACGTACATGCCAAGAACTCTAGCAATTACCACTGGCATAATTAGCACTTGTGGTATTTCCTCCAAATACCCAATGGAGTCTGACTGACTTCGTGAACGGGGGCTAGCGCTGCAACATTGCCACTCGTAATCCGGTGTTCATTTCACCAGACGGTGAGGCGGTATGGTTAATCGAGTTTGGTGGTAATTCCATACGAATGGCCCACAAACTCAGACCTTGGACCGTTGCAGTTCTTCGATGGGCTGTATATTATTGATCAATATCAGTGATAATATCTTAATATCAAATGTTGCTGAGAACATTTGTTACTTACAGTTTTCAAAGTAAAAGCGATGAAAATCTAGACCTTCCACCAGATTCCCCAGAGCTTCCGGTTCGAACGCTGTCACTCCAGGATCACACATCTTCCTGTGGAGAGAAAATGAACAAGGAAGCACCATGAGAGAGAGGCAGAGAGAGGGGAAATGGGGTAGAGAAAGAGAGAGTCAGACAGAGAGAGAGGGAGAGGAGACAGGGAAAGGGAAAGCGAGAGATGCAGAGGTACAGAGAGCGGGGGATAGAGAGGGGGAACAGGGAGAGAGAACGAGAGAGAGGGAGAGGGGGTAGAGAGAGATACATAGAGAGAGGGTGATAGGGGACAGAGAGGGAGAGAGAGACAGAGAGAAAGGGGACAGAAAGAGGATAGAGGGCGAGAGACACAGGGAGGGAGAGGGAGACAGAGAGTAAGGGGACAGAGGTAGAGAGGGACAGGGAGAGCGAGACAGTGAGATGATAGAGGGTGGGGGAGAGAGTGAGACAGATAAGGACAGAGAGCAGGGGACAGAGAGAGGAAAGAGGGAGAGAGAACAAGAGAGTGGGGGTAGAGAGAGGGACAGACATAAAGAGAGGGGGATAGGAGACAGAGAGGGTGGAAAGACAGAGAGAAAGGAGGCAGAAAGAGGACAAAGGGAGAGAGAGACAGGGAGAGGGGGGCCGAGAGAGGATAGAGGGGAAGGAGAGAGAGATAGAGAGCCTGACAGAGAGGGGCAGAGAGAGGGAAAGAGAAAGAGAAAGAGAGAGGTATGGAAAAGAGAGGAATAACTTTGGGAGAAAAGGGGGAAGGATAAAGTGAAGGAACAAGACGAGTACAGGGGTGGAATTGTTTAGCCTCTGGGGAAACAGGGGTGGAAATAGGTGCCGATGATATCTAGGGAAGTGGCATCGTGAGCAGGACACGAATACGACAAGATGAACATGTTTAGAAGAATTGGAGTAGAGGAGTAGGAAGTATAGCACGATTGGAGAGAAGGTGAAAGCCTTTTTTGTAGCAGTTTGAGATGAGGAAGAGGGAGGGAGAAGGACATCTGATGTCCACATTAACTATCAGATCTGATTTGTTTCACAACTATCCATTATGTACAGGTTACTTTGCACTGTCCATCGATTTCCCTTTACGTGTGGGTACATGGAGCGCACATTCGACACCCTGCACCTGTAACAGGACTTCCAATGCCTTGGACTCTGCAATGACCCTTCATTATACTTCCTATAATGGGAAAGCAGTTCAAGACATGGGGCCTCATTACACGGTAGGCGGTAAGGGTTTACCTGTATTGGTATTTTACCGTTACCGGTAAACCCTTACCGCCTTACTACGAGGTCCCTTTGCGGGTTGGGGAATTTAACGCCTGCTTTTTGCAGGCGTTAAAAACCAACCCGCAAAGGGACCAGTGGAGCTAATTACGGTACCGCAATTTGCGGTACCGTAATTAGCACCTTCCCCATTCCCATTATGCCCTATGGGGCAAAAATGGGAATGGGGAAGGGCAATGGGGGAAGGGGGAATTACCGCCCCACCAACCTTGGAATAGGGCGGTAATTCCCCTTTCCACCAAGGCGGTGCCGGTATTTCACCGGCATGGACCAAGGTGCTAATAGCACCTTGGTCCACCGCCATCCGTGTAATGAAGCCAATAGAGTAACTGTGATGCCAGCACTGCGCTGCCAAGAATGTGAACTAATTCACTAGCACAGCCCAGTTAGTTAGCTCGCAGGGTTGGCAAATCTGAGGACTGTGACGCCCGTGCTGCCCTCAAATGGGTATGATATGATATGATATATGGCATTTATAAAGCACATATACACAAGTGTTTCAAGGCGCGACGTGGCAAGGGAGGGGGAACAGGGGAAGACAGATAACGATCCTACTAGGCCAGGTGTCATTCAGATCGCACAAGTGCATGGGAAGGGGCAAAGGGAAAAGTGCGAGGGTGCAGGGGGAGGGGAAAGTGCAGTCCATGGGATAGAAGGATAAGAATAAATAAACGGCCAGCTAGTGGCAAGTGCAAGGTAAGTGTAGGCATAAGTGCAGGTAGGGATACAGAAACAGTCTCCAAGTGCGGGATTGTCAGGGAGGCAGTGCAGTTGAGCAACTGGCAGGGCCGGGCCTGTGAGCAGAGAGGGAAGCCATGTAACCAGTGCAGTTTCAGCATGGAATCAGCAGGGGAGAGGAAGAGAGAAAGCAGAAGCAAAGAGGAAGGTTTTGAGGTGCTTCCGGAACCGGAGATGGTTCTCCTCAAGTTTCAGGGAGGCAGGAAGGCTGTTCCAGAGGGAGGCCCCTGCCGAAGAGAGAGATCTACCACCAACTCGTTGCTTGGAGAAGCGACTGACCCTGAGGGAGTTGGAGGCGGATGAGCGAAGAAGTTGAAGTGTGATAGCTAGCAGTTAGATGTCTACACTGGGATAATTAGCAGTCATATGTTTACATTGTGATAGGAAGCAAAGTCATATGTTTACATTGTGATAGGTAGCACACTCAGCTGTGTACACTGTGCTAGCTAGTGCAGTCATATGGGTACACAGTGATCGGTATCGGTTTCACAGTCAGATGGGCCCACTGTGATAGCTAGCACAGCCAAATGGGCACTCTGTGATAGCTGGCACACTCAGCGTGGCACACTGTGATCGCTAGGGCAGTCAAATGGGCACACTGTGATAGATAGCACTGTCAGATGAGCACTCTGTGATAGATAGCACAGCCAGCTGGGCATTCTGAGATAGATAACACAACCAGATGGGCACTCTGAGATAGATAGCACAGTCAGATGGGCACTCTGTGATAGATAGTACAGTCAGATGGGCACACTGAGATCGCATATTTGGCGGTTCGGTCTGTGATAGCGCTGCAAGGTAGGTGCCATGGGATAGCTCCTTTGCCAGGTCTGCCTCGGCTCTGTTTTTTTATGTGAACTGTAAAAGCTCCGCTTACGTGTGAGCTATGGGGGCAGTGCGAGCCGGATGCGCTTTCACATCACTATTGAATTAGTTCACTCGAGCAGTGCTGTCGGAGTAGTTACCTTTGCCTGTCCCTGAAGAGGCGATATCAACGTGGGATGAGTAAACTCTGACAGCAATGTCGATAGGTAAACTGTCATCGGGTTGGGTGATCTGTCGCGACATTATCGGGCCTGGACTGTGGTTGCGCTGCTGATCGGTGAACCCCACCTGCCAGATAGGCGAAAGGTGGTAGCTCTGCCGTGGTGGTGAAAGCACTTCTCTCATAGGGACATGGGATAGTGAGAAAGGCGAGCGCCCTCGTGACTGGCAGATCCGGAACCTGTGGTTGCTCTGCCAAACATAGAGGCGGACTGTGTTCTGATGCCCCATTGGCGAGCGCTGGTATCATAGCAGGAAAACAGGAAGGCGAAGAGTAACAGCACTGCCATGCTTGAGTTCTCGATAGCTAAATGGATGGCATCGCCTATAAGGGACTGTTTACACCATTATAAGATAGTGAAATAGCATAGCAATGTTCGCTTTCATTTGTTTTGATTATGGGGACGCTGCAAACTAAATTGCTTCTAGGCCCTTTATTGTAATTATTAATATTATTATTTATGTGTAAAAGCGCCACACGCCCATGGTCCTCACAGCGCTAAAGAGGAAGAGAAAAATCAACAGGAGGGGATTAATCACAGAAGGCAGAGAGAAAGTGATCACAAATGGATAGATAGCCTGCCATGAGAGGAGTAACAGAGTAAGAGGAATAAGGGAGCTTTAATAGCTTCCCTGAGGGGCATCAGGTCCATCATATGGCAAATGTCCAAAGGTAGAGCACTCCAGAGTATGGCATTGTTTATCAGCTGCAATTAACTACATAGCAGAATGTGACCTGTACAATCTGAGCACATAGTCAACAGGTGCACTTTCATAGCATTCTTAATAGGGGCTGCATTGGTAAAGGTTGTGATAAATAATTCAAGACTGTTCCTTTTGACAGCAGAAGATGAGATTCAGCAGACAGGGAAAGTAGAGGAAAGGACCCGGACTGGAAATGGGAAACATAAAAGAAAGACTCGATTCAGGGAACGGGTGTGAAGAAGGAGGAGGAAGTGTAGAGATGAGGGCAGGTGAAAGTACTTAGAGGAGGGTCTGAGAAGGATGAAGAGCGGGAATAAAGTGAAGCTGAGTGAGGTACTTTTGAAAAGAATGTTAAAGGTTATGGCGGGGTAGATTAAATCCAGATCTCTAAACCAGGATGGCTGATTGAGCCTCTGATTCTAAAAGGCACCCCACTAGATCCTTCTGTCCCACCCACTGGAGACTGATCAATGGCGAATAGCCAGGGGGGTTCGTGAAAGGTGGGCAGCCTGAGAGATGTGCCACTCTGTAGCTCATCCAATGGGTTCACCAGTGGTCTGCACTCTATAGGAACTCCAGTATGTATTTACAGTATGTTGGCATGGGTAGCGGGGTGGGGTCTGCCTTCCACACAATGATGCCTTCCTCTGTTCTGCGGCTGCTCCGAATTCAACTCACGTGTAGGACTCAAAGTCTCCATTGCTAATTGCTTCAATCAGCTGCTCTGTCACCTTGATGATCTCTTGTTTACGCACTGCAAAGAGGTTCACAAAGGGAGTCATGTTAGTGGGTGTCAGAAAGCAACCTCTGTGTGACCTTGGAAAGAACGCAGGCAATGTCAATTACTGTGCAATCGGTGGAACCACACGCATGATAATGTCATGCTAAGGCAGAATACTTACCCCAACGCAGTGTAACCCACGGCAAGGCAGAATCCCCCAATGATGGGCAGTGCTTATGGGAGGTCAGCTTAATTTAAGGGAAGTAGGGTCACTCATTGCAACATAGCACTGGAAGGTAGAGCCAGTCATAGTGGCAAGTCAATGGTAGAAAGCATATTTCCCTGGGAGATATGACTGCACTCGGACGAGGCAGGATTATTCAGAAGTGGGTATGCTCACTGGGGCACAGCATCTTCTTGAAGGCCCTCGACATCATGGTACATAGAGATATTGCTTGGATAAGTTTCCCACTTACTAGGAGCCAGTCTCACCCTCTAGAAAGGAGGTCAGTAGCATCACTAGTTAATGGAATGCAGGGTTGTTATGTTATGCATATTAACAAGGGGGGGGGGGTCGTGGGAGTCTCTCTGCCAGACATTAGTCCTGGTTGCGAGAGCCTTACCCAGATTCTTTAGCTCATTATCTTTCACAGAGGAGACATTTCCAAAACATGTCAGTCTTTGTCCTGCCCTGGGGCAGTCCAGCACTGAAATGCTAGGCAATTCTCCTCTGAACAATAATACCAACAGCAACCCCAGACACGTGTTTCAGTCTGGTTGGACCCCATCAGTAGGTTGGACCTCGTCAGTAGGGTGGAGCTGTGCCCCTCTAAGAATAGTGAGCAAGGGCTCCACGTCTGGATTCCCCCAGTAACTTAGGGTGAGACCAAAAGCTACTTAAATTATGCAAATTAACAAGGGGGGTCCTGGGAGTCTCTCTGCCAGACATTAGTCCTGGTTGCGAGAGCCTTACCCAGATTCTTTATCTCATTATCTTTCACAGAGGAGACATTTCCAAAACATGTCAGTCTTTGTCCTGCCCTGGGGCAGTCCAGCACTGAAATGCTAGCTAATTCTCTCACCCTAAGTTATTCGGGGAATCCAGATGTGGATCCCTTGCTCACTATTCTTAGAGAGACACAGCTACACCCTACTGATGAGGTTCAACCAGACCGAAACACGTGTCTGGGGTTGCTGTTGGTACTCTTGGTCAGAGGAGAATTGCCTAGCATTTCAGTGCTGGACTGCACCAGGGCAGGACAAAGACTGATATGTTTGGGATATTTCTCCTCTGTGAAAGATAATGAGCTAAAGACTCTGGGTAAGGCTCTTGTAACCAGGACTAATGTCTGGCACAGAGTCTCCTAGGACCCCCCCTTGTTATTTGTGGGTTCTTATGTTATGTAAAGTTGTAGAACACACCTTCATCAGGTAATGACTTCTTGGTGTTATTTTACAGATAAATACTTAGATGAGGAGTTTAATATGGAAAAGCTCAGATGGTAAGGTTTTCTATAGATAGTACTGTCCTCCATCACCTGCATCTGGAATTCCAGTGATGGAGATGTGTGGATAGAGTATAACAAAGGGGAACCGTAATAAAGCTTTTGGAATATGGGCATAAGGTGATTGGATTGTGCTGCCTACAACTTAGGGAGAGTGTTTTGATGAGGTATTTGATGTAGAAGGCCTGATGACCTATGTCTACATAGAGGTTTAATGTAAACCCCCAAAGGCAAAGGAAAGTCAGTTATGAGATATCAGGGCACAGTTCAGACGGTCCCTGTGATAAAGTCTTACTAAACAGTGTGCCTTGGAGTTCTTTAATATTTTGAGAACTCCAATGGGGTACGGAAGAACACTCAAGTATGTCCAATTGTCACCATCAAGGCATGAGACAACGTGTGGCATGCCAGCTGAAGCTCCTTGAGGCTGCGCTGTGATCGTAGATTCTCTCCTAAGGATCATTGGGTGAAAAAGCCAGCCTTGTCCATGATCTGTGCAATCAATTAAAGGACTGGTCGCAAAGTAACCCATGGCTATTAACATTAGAGCGAAGTAGGATAGCATGGCATCGGAACACATGTTCTGATTCTTAGAAGGTGGCGTTCAAACACTAGGATCTCTGTTTTCTTGGAATACGGTTAGGTTTAGTTGCATGCACTCATGTATCAGTTGACTTTAGCCAAATAGAGCCTTGTAAAACTGGTATCTGAGATGGTTGCAATGTCTATTGATAATCTGGGCAGGGTGAGCATAGTTATAGAAAGAAAAACTGCAAGAGCCAATGAGGGAGATCACTGGTGGCACAAAACGAATAATTAGTAGAAGAGAAAGTGTGGATCCCTCGGCATTTAAAAAATCAGCAGGATTGAAATCCTGGCCACGGCGGTGCAGCCGTAACATATACATGATTTGAGCAATTTCCAACCTAGGAAAGACTGTTGATCAAAATGGCATAATAAATCCCATCAGAGGACACTGAAACATCACAAAAAATAGAATTAGCCCAGATGGTCCTGCTACAGACGTCTCTTCTAAGATCCGTCATGACTGACATCATATTAGATTCTATTTCCCTGTACAGCTGAAAACCAGCCTGGAAAGGGCCAGAAGGTTGTTGTCTTTAATGAAGAATTGGAAAAGGTTAACCTTGTACCTGTCCTGGCGATTTCATTATAGGGTGGCGGTTGTCACACTATAGGTTAAGCCAAAATATAATGCTGATTGGCTTTGAAAATTCTATTGCTAATCAGTTTTGGCTCGTTTGATGTATCTCTGTGAAAGATGTTTTCTGGCCTGGGTCCCACTCAACCCCCCTCAAATATGAAGGTGTGTGCACATTTGTGCAATGGTTTAAAAGCTACAAATTGGTTGGAAGGATTTGTGTTTTTGCATCTTTGATGGTGTTTTTTTTATCATAGGCAATTAGTGTATTAATTGAAGAGACACATATCCTAAAAATACTGGAAAGATTTCCTTCAAATTCTAAACACATTGTACACAAAGTAGGTGTGCTTTTTTTTTTTTTGGGTGTAAATCCGTCCAGTAATTTTTCAAAAGTTTGATGCAGAACCGGCTGCCCCTGGCACCAACATCTTTTGTATACATCTAATGGTGCAAGTTAGTCTTTTAAAAAATGAAAAGCTACCTTATTTATATCAATGAAAGCTGTTCTCATGGGAATGTCGCTGCAATTGAGTGATAAATTCACTTGTGAGTGGACCGCGGACCTACGTGGGGACATGGCCACAGAGACTGGGACATGGTCAAAAGGAAATGTCCCCCCATAATGGATCCAGGGGTATATTACATTTCTGTTAGCATGTACTACACATATGTCTATGTAATATGTTACTTTGGCAGGTAGCTTCTCATGATATATGCTGTGATTTCATCAATGTTCTGTAGTTTTCAGTGATGTCATTGTTGATGAAACAGACCAACAAATATTTACTGATGGGTAGTTTTCCTTGTTTTATGCTGTTATGTCATCCATGACATCATCGATTTGCTCTTGTTCACAGTGATGTCACTGTTGTGCATTGTTGATGTGACCAGTGTGCTCGTGGGCTGCACAATGGGGGGGCTCAGACTTCAGGAGACGTAACTTTCAGCACTTGCAAAATTGTACGTGTTTTTATTGCGTTAAACCATCACCTTAAAGTCCTTTCAACTGAAAGGGTTTCATTGAATTTCAAGGATTTGATTGCATGAAACAGTTTAAACTTAACTCTCTCTGAACTATGCGTTTTCACTGCATTTGAAGGGTTTTGTATTGCCCTGTCTCACACCACCTGTAATGCTAAATGTTTTTCTTTTCATATCATCCCAAATGTCATATTCTATATTTCTAAGCTATATAGTAGCCCAGCCACCAAAATCAGACACATAATTAAGTAACCTTGGTTCTGAACCTGTAATATCCCCTTTGACACCCTTGTTCCGGCACGTCTACTGTGTAATTAAGCCCAAGTGAATGGCTGAACCCTGAATCATACACATTTTCACTTTATTTCAGTGAATCGGGTTCAGACAAACTTTTAAGGGGTCGGTTAATTTTCTAACAATTCATGCTGATGAAACATTGTTGTAAGCATTGAGTTGAAGAGGCCAGAACATTTTGCTGCCAGCACACGTTCAAAGCAAACATACATTGATGGATTGAACCTGTCTCTTTCTTTAGTATAGGACACAAAACTAACTCTTTATTTACAGCTGACAGAAAATGATCGAGTGCCCAAATCACAAAGGATAACGAAAATAAAAGTGTGCAGAGGATTCTTTTTGTTTACATTACTTTCAGAAAAGAGCAGGTCACCTTATACACAAATGTGTCTTGCACATATCAATGGGGCTGTGCTTCAGCACAAATGATGAACTGGCAAGCACCCGTGTATAAACCAGTGTTGGGAGCATGCATGGGATTCCCTGCACCAATACGCCTCTTACTGGTGATATATGTTGTATTTTCCCAGTTACAGAGCTCATAACATTGCAATCCCACCTGACTAAATGGTATTGATTTATACATACGATTATATAGCATAAATGCTTGGCATGTGATTGACTCTGCCTCAGCCCTACTGGCCTTTCTGAGGTCATTGATCTATAGCCATGGACTCTCCCTATTATTAAATAAACACCCTCAGTTGTCTTCATGCCAACAAACTGAGCAGGATGAGACTTAATGCACTCCTAATACATGACTGATTCTTCCCCAGTCCTATAACCTTTCTGGATGTCCATATCTGTTATGGATTCTCAATATTGTAGTATTCAAAACCTCAGTAATATACAATGGAACAACTTCTGATTGATGAAACGCAGTCTTTAACATGCCTAAGATGTGACTGACTGTGCTGGTCTGACATGGAATCATACAATTCCCCACTTTACAACTTTACTAATTTGATCAATTTCAGAAGAATGAAAGACTGTGTTATTTTTACCCAGGTTCAAACAAGGGGCTCCTGGTTACACATAAATCTCTGCAGTAGGTGCATTAATCTACTGAGATATCTTACTGCAGAGCTTAATGCAGAGTTTTACATGGATAACATTTACAGGTGCCCAGGTCTCCATTTCCTCTTTCTAATTCCCCCATTCAGCCTCACCCTATCCCTTCCTCTGCGGCTAACCTCCCAATCCCTTCTTTTCAAGTACTTTCTATAAGTCTTTTCCCCATGAACCACCCCAAACCTGCCCGAACTTCCCCCAAACTTCCATGAGAATGTATGTATCTTAAAGGCGATTCAGGCAAATTTGGGGTGGAAGAATAAATCCATGGGACTCTACGAACCTACCTGAATTTCATTAGGAGGTTGGCAGGAGCCCACAAGATCACTTTTGAGGGTGTTCACCAAGCTTGAGATGTAATCTGTTTTTCTTGTGACTGGCATTTCTCTATTGCTCCTTCTACGCAAATGATTGGCATGCAATATTCCAAGGATGTGAAAGAAAAGTCCCACCTCTTTTTTCTCCCTCCCACCTCCAATTTTCTATTTGTCTTTAGTTTCATCTTGAGGCATTAGGTTAGCAACTATAAATCAACAATAACTAAATGGAGACAATACTTCTAAGAAATCATTTGAAGAAAGGACAACTAGAGTAACATCATGGTAAAAGAGTCTAACCTTTGACCTGTGATATCTGCTCAATAAGTACTCACTGTCTTGAGAAGATGGATATTTATAATGAATCCCATAAGGATACAGAATATCAATCTCTACATTAATAGGGAGAGCTCTTTTGCTGTAGAGCCATTGACATGTTAGTGGGAGCAATTATCCACAGGAAACACCGCAAGACCATTGAACATAACTGTACAATAACATTTCAAAACCATATGGGAGAAAGATGAACACAAGCAAATGGCTATACATTTCAGAGAGCAACATCAAAGTGTGGCCACGGGCTTGAAATTCCTTGATGCGATAAAGATTGAAGCACATGCTAGGGCAGGTAACAGGGAGAAGAAACGGAGACAACGAGAAGCAGAATAGGCTTAACACAAGCAATACCATGCTTTTAACAATCAAATAACATAAGACACTTGATACAGCATACATATATCCATATGCTGTTCTCACTGGTACCACACAGAGGAGTGCCCCTCACCAGAATCTATTAATTCCCTGAACCCATATCACATTTTGATGGCAAAGCGCAGAGAAGAAAATGGAGGTCCTTGCATCACGGAAACAGCAGAGGAATTCAGCATAGGAGAGCAAAGAGGAGGTGGGATTTGGTTTTCGGAAAAAGCCAAAGCTGGGGATCTGAGAATAGAGGGGGTGCGGGATGGCGGGGACTGGGAAAGGAGTGCAAGGTCATGAATGTGGTCTGGTTAGGGGAGTGTTTGGTACCAATCGTTTAACAACGGCATTGATACTGTGCTTGTAAAGGCCTCTTCGATGAGCCTTATATGTCTGCCATTCGAAAATGCATAAGTGTCAGTGCTCTATTCTCAGACTGGCTGGCCTGTGGGGCACTATTTGCCAATATACACGGGTCCATGCATGTGTGTCTGCGTGCTTGCGTTTCGCTTAATCCCCTATCTTATCAATAGTATTGAGCCTGCTAGAATTAATTAGAGCAACGTAAGAGGACGGCTGAAAGAAATTGATCTATCTACTGGTATTTTAAATGAACACTTTTTTAGCTGTGGAAAATGGTCACCTTACTGAAATATTGGACTCTCTATTTACATAATAGAGCGTATAAAATGTAATAGCACCATGATTGAGTTATAGCAAAATCTATATTTCCTCTAAATGTTGGCCTAGTATGGCCACCAACGAGAGGTGCACCACACGCTGATATGGAAAGCTGAGCTGCCTTCCCCAACAGTAATGGCCATCATTAGAACTGTTAAAATTCCAGAAAGAAGAGAAATGTGTGGACTGATGCGGTGCCTGGCCATCAAAGTCTATGTGGAACAGGTCCATATTTTTAAATATGTGAAAGATGGATGAAGAATGAATTCAGGGCTTGGAGCTGGAGTCTAGGCGTTTCTTCAGATGGTTAATCGGTTCTATGTCATGTTTTAGATTTTTGTAGGTCGCCTAACAAAAAGACAGATTTTTTTCAGCTGATTTCTACGTGGCCTGCAAAAAGCAAAAATAAGACAATCATTTGCACCCCACCCACACTTGTGGGATGTCCGTTTAATCGGGGAGGTGAGGGGGGTTGCGCCAAACCCTTCTCCTCAGCTGCCCCTGCATCCCTCCACACCCAAGCATACCCCTATCCACTACACTCACAAATACGCAACAAGCTCACACACACATAAACAGACACTCACACACGCATAAACCCTTACCTGTTCTCCCGCTACAGCTGTTCTTGTTCCCGACGTGCCTGTTAACCCTGAAAGCACTCGTGTGAGGCAGGGACATGCCAGTTCGATTTAGAAAGACCGCTCTGTGTGGTCACAGAGCGGTCTTTCTAAATCGACGATTTTATTTTCATTGTTTTGGTACCTATTCATCGTGTGTGTCAGCTTTGCCGGGGTCCCGCAGATGCACCCCTCACTTAGAAGGCTAAGTGCGTTGATAATGGCTGTCTTCCCAATAAAGATACTGGGCCTCATTATAAGCATGGCGGTCCGGGAACTACGGTACCAAAAGAAATCTGTGTTCAAACATTTTGCAGATTATTCTGTATAACACATCTCTTTCCCCGTGGCTTAAAAAGCTGAATATGCGTGTAAGTGCCTGATAGAGTCAATCTCTGGTTTTGATGAGAACTGTCATTTGCCCGTAGGCTTTCATTTAAAGCAGCTTAGCCTCGAAGAGGGAAGTGAAGGCCCAAGTGGTATTTTCCCACTTACATGGAGATATCATTATTTCATAGCTCTCAACGTTTTGTCACCCCATGGCAGGTGAAAAGACTCGATTTTGCTTTTGACGGGTGAAAGCCCATTCATTTATATGGAAGGGTAGAGAGATTAGTGCTTGAGAGAGCTGCTTTCAGGGCAGGTGACACCCGTCAAAAGCGTGTGAGTTG
This sequence comes from Ambystoma mexicanum, assembly GCF_040938575.1. Classification (NCBI taxonomy): domain Eukaryota; kingdom Metazoa; phylum Chordata; class Amphibia; order Caudata; family Ambystomatidae; genus Ambystoma; species Ambystoma mexicanum. Next base: position 387,771,834 of record NC_090926.1, on the reverse strand, counting down.
AGAGGGATGCTATTTGGGGATTGGAGTTTTCCTGAATTGAAGGAAAGCCAAAGGTAATATGATATTTGGGTTTTCAGAAGATCCAGTGACTCCATAGAGAGAGTGCACCCTGGTCTACAGTCGTCTTTAGGTATGAGTATATTCAAGAAACGATGGCCATCTCGGGGATGTGATGCAATGTAAAGTGTAATGTGCCGGGTGCAAGGGGAGAACTGTGGCTAGCCATCCGTGTTAAACAAATACTTAAAGACAACTGATACATAGTCACCCATAGGTTGAAAAGTGAATATGCTGATCTACAGCTGTGACCAATCGGGTGTACCCATTCAAAGGATTTGCTATTTGTTGTCTATTAAGTAATGACCAACTGATGGAGGGAGGTGTCCTTTATTCGTATTTTCTGCATTCCTGTTTGTCTCCATGTATCCTAATGCAACAGCTCCCTCTAGTGGTGACAACAGGCGAAGCTACTGCATCGGACAAACATACATATGGCCCTTTATCATATTACCATATATCGCAGCCACTCACTCTATGCTTTCTTTTACTCCCTTTGCTCCCAGATCCACCCTCCTTGAACTCTCCCCATCTTTATTCCCATTCTCGCTCCTGCTCACTATCCTCTGTAGATATACTGATATTCCTCTGAGTGAGTCCCTTCCCCCATGCTTCCCATCCTTATTCACATAACCAACTGTGCCCATCACACTTTGTGTCACCGCCTCTGCTCTCCACATTTAAATGACCATCCCTTACCACAGCCCTGCCTCATACCCTCCGGATTTTCACTTCAATGGTGCCCCTTGTACCATACCTTCCAACTGTGTCCATCTGTTATTCCGTCCCACTCGCTGTGTCCCCTCCTTCCGCTCTCCATAGCTTGACTTCCACTGCATCCGCAGAGCCCCGCCTCCCAATCTTTCATTCTTTACGTCCATTCCTTGAATATCTTGGAAAGCTTCCGTCCCTATATGCATTTCCATTCCTGTGATTGGTCTCTCTGCTCTCGTTCAGCCCATCTCTGTTTCTACTGCATGGTCTGCCTCCTACTGCTCACCCCATCCTGCCCCCCATTTGTCTCTCCTGCTTCCTAGCCCTACCCCCACATGTAGGTGGATTCTTCGATTGTATTCCTTCTCTCTTTCTCTCAATCTGCAATTATATTCCATCCAATATGCCTCGCACCACGCACCCGTCTTCATTGCGCACCCACTCACCCCACAGCCCTGCTTTAGCCCTCTTCCTACACCAGTGCTCTTCATACACCCCATAACCTACCCTGTGCCTGCCATTCCCCTCTACCCATCTTTACTTCCATTACATCCCAGGTGATTCCCACCCCTGTAACAAACCCGCCTCTAAACCGTCCATCTTCATTCCAGTACCTCCAGCTGCGCCCGCCATATCCACCCCTATCCCCACCTTCACCTCCATGGGGCCTTTCTCCACTAACCCCTGTATATACCCCACCAGTTCCTGACACTCCCCTATTCAATGTATACTTCTATGTGACCCTTCCTGTTCTTGCACCTGCACACTCCATCTTTGTTCCACTTATCCTATTGTTCTGCTCCCCTGATATTTACTTCCTAGGGGTGTGAACTCTACGCTTGCTCCCCCCTTCTTATTTTCCTTCCTAGCCCTGCTGTACTTCCTCCCACCCTTCCCAACTTAATTGTCATTCTGTCCCTGCCCTCACTCCCTTCTTCCCCGTACGCTCCCTGCTCTCTCTCTCTTCCTATGTTTTGTCCTATTCTGATCACCCAATAAGGGTCGGGATGATTAACTCATCGCAGAAGGGATGGCTTTTGTACTTGGTAAAGCACTTTAAATAACTTAATTGTGCAGGAGAATAAGAAAGTGGTGTGCTTCGCCTCCTGAGTAGTATTCAAATGTCAGTGGCATTAAACATGTTAACGAATAATTCATAAAGTGTACTCACATATGTGTTCGTGCAGTTATACATGGCCTAGGCCTTTGCAGGGGAAAATGATATGATTTTCATATGCCTTGTCCTCCTCTGTGACCAAGTAGCATAGTGGACACTACCTCGACATGGAATATGTGGGGGGGAAGGTATCTCATGCCTCCTTTCTGTGATATAGAGCAGGGACACGCTCTACGCGACTAGGCCCAGAGACTAGACCTACACTATTAGCTCTCCAGACGTTCTCCATGCAGCCTGCACTGGTATAAGGCCTAACAGCTGTAGAAAATCAGGTTAGAGTCTTTCTTTCCTCTTTTAGTGAAACAATGTATTAAAGATACCACATGAGTGGGGAGAGAAACTTTATACTGATTTCATCCATGCATTTCGCATAACTGATATTCACACATAACGCTGTAACTACACATGCACTTTTTGACTAATTCACGCAAAGGTAACTCATGTGAATGACATGATTGCAGGAACGTCATTTAGGTAAAGTATCACCATGCATGTACATTAATACTTTCAATATATCCACACGTGGATGCCATTTTGTGAACCGATTCATTTGCAAGGGGACACACCTTCCGGAGAAGGTTTTCTTCATTATAGGGGAAAACAAAACACTGAAATCGTTCTTTCTAGCCACTTTTCTGACTTGTATATCAATGTTAACGACAATCCTTGCAACATAATTAATTCAAACATAATTAAGCATACTATCGTCTAACAAACTGGCCTGTATACAGACTCGCCATCCGTGCAAAGAAAACAGCCCACATTCAGGCACGGGTCTCTAGCAAATCCAATAACATGGCTGAACTCTTCTAAATCTGCAGAGAACTAGCAACCCCCTCTGCAGTCTCCTACCCCCCTTCTCCTTCCCAGGCCCTCTGCAATGCACTGGCCTCACGCTTAGCCACCAACATTTGGGACATTCTGACTTCCCTTTCTACTCTCCCTCACAACTCCCCCTCACCAAACTTCCCCCTCCTCCTTCCTCCTTCTCTCCTGTCACACCTGAAGAAGTTACCAGAGTTGTCCGCTCCATGAAGGTCTCTTCTAAACAGGTCGCCCCCTGCTCATCCAGGACCATCAAGGATAACATTGGCTTGCTTGTCCCTGCTCTCGCTGATTTCTGAAATCACTCCTTTACCACTGGATCTTTCCCCTCCCCCCTCAAGCACTCCCTTGTGCACCCACTCCTGAATAAACTGACCCTTACTGCTCTGCCAACTGTCGCCCTATCCCCATCATCCCCTTCCTGGGGAACCTACTTGAGAAGCTGGTCTTGCCCCAATTTAACGCTCACACTGAACATGTTGGAGGCCTCCATGACCATCAATCTGGTTTCTGAAAGTCCAGATGCATGCAAACTGCTCTTATGAACACCTGTGAAGAACTGCTCGCATCTCTGGACTCCAGCTCCCCAGCTGTCCTTATCCTTCTCGATCTCTCCTCTGCATTTGAAACAGATAACCAGTCCATCCTCATACAAAGGCTCCACGATACACTTGGTATCTCGGAAAAGGCACTGGGTTTACTGTCCTCTTTCCTCACTTGCCACTCTTCTCAAATCATCCTGGGTCCCTTCGCCTTTCCTACTTCCATCTTCCCCTGTGGTGTCCCTCACATCTCTACACTCTCCCCCTGGATCATTAACATCTACCTTGCTCTCCATGCACACCTCATCTCCTCTTTCTCTTTCAACTTAATGTTATGCAGATGACACACAGCTATTTTTGAGATTCCCTGCTGACCCTCTTGCACCCTCCATCATCCCTGACTGCCTATCTGCATCCAGTCCTGGTGCACCTCCAATGATCTCTGCTTCAGCGACTGTAAAACTGAGAACCTTCTCATTGGGACCCTGCCTCCCTCCACTTTGGACTTCCTCCTTGGGCTCTCCCCCTGTGCCTGCAACTGAAGCCAGAACACTTGGAGCCATCTTTGACTCCTCTCTCTCCTTCCTCCCCCACACTCAGGGCATTGCCAAGAAGTCCAACTATTAGCTCTTCCTTCTCAAATGAATTCTACCCTTTCTCACTTTCCCTCAGAGGCTCAATGTAACTCAAGCCCTGGTTCTCTCTAGACTTGACTACTGTAACAGCCTCCTCCTGAATCTTCCATCTTCCAGTCTGCGACCCCTCTAGCTTATCCGGAATAGGGCAGTAAGACTTATCCTTGGCCTTCAGCCCACGGGCCGCATCTCTCCTGCACCAAAATGTCTTCACTGGCTCCCGGTTGCTGCACAGATTAAATTCAAATCCCTCTGCATCATCCAGAAGGCCCTCTGGGCCACACTATCTTCAACATTATCTCACTAAATACTGTCCCTCTAGACCACTTCACTCCGCTGGCACCAGCTCTTTGTGTGTAAAGCCTTTCGCTAAACAGAGGACAGAGGGTCGCTCACTTTCCTGTGCAGTCTCCCTCCTTTGCAATAGCCTTCCCCTCTGCCTGCGCCTTGCGCAGGATCTTCTCAAATTATATAAGCACCTTAAGACTTTCCTCTTTTCCTCCTCCTTCCCTCCTTCTCTGCTAATCTCTCAGTTGCTGTATTGGTGTCCTTGGCCCTTATGCATCTTCGCGGTCTTGACCTCCCACACCAATTCTTCGCAGCTCCTGTCTATCCACAGCACTTTGCATTTGCACACCCTCCGCTCTGGAAACTCTCACTTACACCTCCCGCAGCCCAGGCCGTTTGGCACTCAACATTTCTAGCAATTTGTCCATGTCTCACCCACGAGCTCGCACTCCCGGGCACTTGCCCCCTCTTCCCTCTTCCTTTCTGCACTTGCACGTTCTGAATACTCACAAGGCATGGTAGGTTCGCCCCTCTCCCTCTTCCCCCTATGCTCTTAACATTGTGTTGTAATTTATTTCTCACCCTCCCTCCTTCTCTGCCCTGTGGGCACTTTGAAATGATATATTCCTATTGTATAAGCGCCTACCAAGCAAACAATAAATACATTAAATAAATAAATTAGATCTCCTGTTCCTTCTTTTAGAACTCAACTCTTCAATAGTCAAATCAACCTAAACTGAAGGATAAGATCTTATTTGCAAATTTGAGGTACGTTTGTTTGCATAATCCTATTAACAATCATGGATTCACTTGTAAGTATCAGCATCATATTGCTGACTGCTACTGTTGCTTTTCTTCTCTTGCAAGAGAACATTGATGTATGTATTTTTTGTTATCACAGTCCTTAAAAGAAGCAACTGATATGTTGGTTTGACTTACTGTTTGGGTAAGCTTTCATTGCAAGCAAGCGCGTGTGTCTTTAGAATGCAATGACCTGTAAAGATTAACCATACACAGGAACGCTATGTAACTCTTTGACCATTATTCCCATCTCAGCGCACCAAAATGGGAGGAGCTTGAGACATGCTGCACACAGCTTTTAAACAACTTTACTTGTTAAAAAAATGTCTTTAATATATGTATATTGCATAGATTTAAGACAACTGTGCCGTGTTGGATTTTCGAGTAAGGTTGAAAGGCTTGTTTTTTGGAGTGGGATCAGACTGTGTTAAGGAAGAATTGTACCCTTATTTTCTCTAGTATGTATGTCCCTAAAGGAGGACACCTGGGTACAATTTCAAACATAATTCATCATTACTATAAGCGGCAACAACTTGAGTCCCTGCTTTTGGAAACCAATGTGGGCCAAGCCACTGGGCTAGCTGCCACCTCCAGGGATGTAGAAGATTTGCATTGGGCACAGGGCACGTACCCACGAGAAGTAGCTCACGGCATGCCCCTCACGCTTAGCAATGGCAGAGCAAATAAGAAAATGAGAGAGGGGGGCAATAAAGAAACCCACCTTAAACCCAGCATCTGCTGCCAGGGCCACTGGCATGTCCAGAATTACCCAGGTCCAGAAGATCATCTTCTCCCTTGGTGCCAGCTGGGTGTCCCAAAAAAGCCCTACACATGGAGGCGCCTGTTTGAAGTGTGGTTCATGATACCAGGTGGCAGAGTGGCATGATCAAGAGATGTAAACCGGCCAACCTGTATGCTTCTGTTTTTGTTTGTGCCCACATTGAGGTTTTTTGCCCCGTTCTGAAGATACCCAACCCCTTTAAGTAACTGAAGTGGGATTTCCCAGCATCCAGACCTTCACCCAAAGAGCTGCTGGGAACTATGTGAAACTTTATGGATTAAGATTGCACAATATGGGAATATTTGAGAGCTTCTTAATGCCTAATAAATATATACACTGCACTCTCTGTTCTGTGTTTCATTGCATCCGATGTGCACAGGGTCACTGATTTAAGCCCTGCTGCTCCTGGTGGAGGCGCTATTATGCATATCAATAGCACCATATGCTCAGGTGGGAACCTACATAAGCGTAACAATGTGCCCTGCTCCTGTCCCGGTCAGTGCTGTGTACCACAATTCACCATTTAACACCACGCGGGAAAAAGGGAGGCAATAATGATGTGCCTCCTGCTTTAATAGCTTTACATGTGTAAGCATTCTGACACTGATTTAATTCACCCATTGGGCAATCTAAAAGGGAAGTCTGTATTGCTAGGATATGGCCCTAGCCAGTCACATGAGGCCCTGGCATGCTCGCGTCACGAGGACAGCGGCTGTTATCTTCTATTGAAAATCGAACGTGATTAAAGATTTGCAGGTTAGTCATTTTAATTGCATCAAGGACTCCTTTCCTAAAGATTGCCAACTTAGTGGAGTAAGTGGGGAATTAAAGAACTGCGTGCAAAGCATTCCCCAATGTAGTTGCAAAGGCAATGTTCTGAGCTTACTGGCACATCTGATCTATTTGGGCACTATTATCAATGGTGTTGGTGTAAGTGCCACGCGCAAATTATCGGTATCCAGTGATAATCGAGAACACAATTACAGAGAAGGCTATAACACAGTAACAAAAACAGAGAAAAAAGCATTAAACATAGATATGTGATCGTGTAAGGGGATAATACGGGTGGGAATGGGGTTGAGGCTGGTTAAATCACATAGAAAATGCACCCCCCCCCCCATTTATTTGTATTTTCTTTTAATTTCGATATTTTTTCACTGTTATCGTTTTTGCTGAAAAAGCATTCTCTGTTATGTATTCTCTGTAGTCACACAGAACCACACTATTACATTTTCTTAGGGCCTCCTGCCTCTCTTCCAAACATAAATTCCATCATTTTCAATGTGAAAATATTTATGACACAGTCGCTCAGGGCATCAAATATTGTCCTGTGGTTTAGCTGTTTGTAGAAGTTATTGGGTCTTATTGAATGACGAAGCACATGGTCCATGAAAGCGTTGCCTGAGGTGTTTGCCGCCTTTGAGGGTAAGGCCCACACTTTATTCAGTAGCTTGAGAAGGAATGCTTATGAAAGGATCCAATTGGACAGGACCTTTAAGCCTGTATTATTCTCTCCCTCTCACTGGATCAGATAGTTAACTTATTACAAGATTGTAGTAGTGGCAGAGCCTTCAAGAAATCCGCTGCAACAGTCCAGCTGCGCATGAAATGCAGTAGAAGCTCTCGAGGGGTTCACACGGCAGGTGTATGTAGCTGGCCTATAATGCCCCTTTCGGGCCCTCTCCCTAAAGGGTTCATGATGAAATTGATCAAGGACAGAAGAGATGCCCGTACAATACAAAATGCACTCTGTTCTGACGCAATGCTGTTTTAATATTTAACGTAAAACGGAATTTTGAAGAACATGACTTCGACAAAGCTGTGCCCAAACCGTGCCTTGCGGAAATGAATGTGCATTAGTTTGGCACCCATGCAACCTTGAGGGCGCAGGGAGAAGAGTGGTGCGGGCGCTCACCCTTTCCGACCCAGCTCACATCAACTGACACTGAAGGTGTGGGGTGAGGGCTCTCCCCCCCTCTCAGCAAAGAGACTGGTCCTGGGGGGCGGACGCTGCGGGGAGTAAGCCTTTTCCCTCCCACAGCCCCACCAGGAGCACCCCCAATAGAGCCGTGCTCCATCTAGCTGGGCACGTAGCACTCCCCAGCTGATTGAGGCACCAGACTCGGGATTGTAATGCCCAGCCCGCCCCGGACCTGGGCTTCGTGCCTTCACTGTGCACCAGGTGAGCCCTTAAGAGGGGGAGGAAAAAGGGCCCAAGAGGCGGACTCGGGAGGGGGTTGAGTCGTGGCTTAACTTATTGGGAGAAAACACCCCTATCTTTGGAGGAGGGGCCAGGGATCGAAGTGCATCATCGCAAGCAGCAATACCAAGTCCCAGTGGGCAGGGTGCCACAAGAAAAATATTCCTGATCTCCAGCGTCTCCTTAAAAAAGATCAACCTTGCCAGGGCTCCCTAAGCGGTCAGAACCCCTCAACCTGGCCCCAGAACTGGATTAAACATCACTGCATACATGGGGGGACGGCCGAGCCCTCAACACCAATCAGCCCTCTGACATACCAAATCGCCCCTGCCGTACCTACTTTGGCTACCTGATTCATAAACACAAGGAGGTTGTGGCGCCAGGATGGGAGCAGGGACCTTAGGTTATGTGGTAGTTCATCTAGCCCTGCCCCTTGATATTCCATAACGAAGAGACCCCTTTCGCAGTGTCCCTCAGGAAACAAAGCTGTCAACAAGCCATAGTCATCGATACATAAGAAGTACTGCATTTAGTCATCTAACTCCTCTACTTACCCCACAAATTCATGAACTGGACGGCCCGCTCCAGAAATTAAAATTTGACCCAAACCGAAAGGCCTGCGCTGGAAGTGGTGACCATGACAGATCCGGCCATGGTGGATGATGTGACGTCCATGAGGAGGGACATGGCAGCAATACTGGAGGAGCTCAAGGGCTTCCGATCCAACATTGGCCGCCGGCTGGATGGCCTAGACCAGAAGGTGGAGGATATGGATGTTAGGATTCAGGGGCTTGAGGCCAATCAATCCTCGGTGGAAGTGCTGAAAACCCAAATGGACATGGGAATTTCTGAGTTAGAGATAAGAAGTGTGTGCTCTAAAAATGAACGATTTTGTGAATCGTGAGCACCATTACAACCTCCGATTCTTCGAGTTCCCCTAAAAAGAGGATGAAACCGATTGGGACATCATCAAAGCAATTAACGAAGTTATCAAAAAACGTTTTAACGATGATAACACCACAGAACCCACCACTGATAGAGCCCATAGAGCAGGTGGTGGAGTGCGGGACCCATGCTTTGTGCTGGCGAGCTTCCACTATTACCCAGAGAAAGCCAACATTCTCAACAAGGCCAGGACAGTGAGCCTGATAAAATGTGGAACAACCTGTATCGCCATCTACCAAGATCTTTCTCCGCTCACTTTGTCTAGGCAGCGACTCTGTGCCTCCTTGATGAAATGGCTTACCACTAAGTGAGCTCAATATAGATGGGGGTTTCCCTTCTACCTTAACTTTGAATATGAGGGATACAAGTACAACATCACAATGGAAGATGACATTGGCAGAGTATTGCGACAATTGATTGGAGAACCAACACAGAATCCTACGTCTACAGGCGGGATGGAGACGCGTGGGAAGAACCCTAAGGATGAGCGTCCCAAAGACAGATGGCACATCAGAGGATACCACAAGTTCAAGAAATTAAACCTGCCGTCCCTCGCACAGTCCTTAGGAAAGAATCAAGGCAACTAATTTCATATGTACAGGGGACTTTTCTTGTTCGGCTCATCTGTCGGAGGCAGGAGGGAGCGCAGTGTGTCGTTCTGTTCTCCGAGAATGGTGCGGGGGGGGGGGGCTACGTGGCCTCCATCAAAATGGCAAATCTTTCTTAGCCCAGGAGCAGGATGTTTTGTTCCTAGGAAGATGCCTTGATGAGTATTAGGCTGAAGATTCTGTGCCTGTACTGGGGCTGCGTGGGAGTGTGAAGTGGTATTCTTTGGGATGGGTGGCTCGATTGAATGGTTTTGAGTGAAACATGAGGGTAGGTTGGTGGTCTGGCCCGATTAGTTTGCATGGGAGGGTTTCTTAAGAATGTTGTCAATGCCACACGCCAAACAAGGATCTCAGTAATGCATGACAAGCAAGGGTAGGAAACACCCAGGTTCGAATGCATGAACCTTAAATATCAGGGAGGTGCGTTGATAATAAAAAGGGACCCAAATGTATGATTTGAACACTTCTTTAAGCATGGCTCACTAAGTGTTATGGGCCTTAACTGCCAACTGAAAGGTCTATAATGATTTGAAAATGAAGCCATCTGAAAACAGACGTTTTCTTTTTGCAAGAGACCCACTGGAGGAGGGCGAGGAACCGGCCATGAAAGCAAGTTATCAATCGATGTGATCTATCATGCCTCTAGTAAATCCAAAAAGAAGGGCGTGGCTATCGTGCTATCAAATAAGCTGGGTTTCATAGTGGATTCCACCCTTAGGGACCCAAAGGGATGCTTTATACTAGCCAAAGGATGGATAAAAAGACAAAAAGCAATATTGGGATATGGTAAAAGGGAAGATCCCAACATTTGCAGAAGGGCACCTGCACATTGTGGGGGGGACTTCAATATGGTTTAAGATCCAGAAGCAGATAGGAAATGTGCTATCCCGTCTGCAGGGTCCCGCGCCCAACTGAATAAGGCCCAGCGTTTCAATCAAATCAATAGCGAGTTGGGGGTGACAGACTCACTGATCTGATAAGGGAGGGCATACCCACCGTACACATTCTAATCTTAGGTCCACCATGAGTCTTCCCTGATAAATAGAGAATCGAAAACAACAATTGAGCCTATTCCATGGTCAGACCATGAAAAGGTCTGAGTGGATCTGGGAGACTGGGCTAATGCGGTGAGGAGGGGTAGATGGATATGTAATGACATATTGGTGAAAGACAAGGATGCAGCCCACTGTTTGTTGAAATCGATAAAGGAGTTCTTTCAATTTAACGACATTGGAGAAATGGGGTTTATGGCAGTATGGGAAGCATTTAAGGTCTCACTACGAAGGGAATTAATACGATTGGGGGGGGGGGAGAGAAGGAGGAGTTTGAACTAGGGAGCACAATAGAGGCCTTAAAACCCAAGGGAATGCAGAAACCCAAGTCTCCCTGGATAATCTGGCAAAAGTCCCAAAATACAAATCACAGCTGAGGGCCCTATTGATACACCAGATGGAGAATAAGCTGGTATTTCTCAAACAAAAGTATATGGAGAAAGGGGAACGGGCAGAGAGGATACTGTACTGGAGAATGCGTGCTCGGAGCAGTGCAGGAGGTGGGGGCAATACAACAGGCAGGATCCAAGAGGGTCTATAGGAACCAAAACGTAGCTGAGGAATTCCACAAATATTATGAGCTCCTCTACACGACTGAATTTACGGGAGACAGAGCTCAGATAGATGAATTCCTAGACACCCTGCCCATACCCAGTATTCCCCGGATAAAGAAGTTACACTAGATGACCCAATCACGGCTGAAGAAATAATCTCATCAATTGGGAAAATGAAAGCGGGAACTGATCCCGAAAGAAGGAAGGGACCTGACACACTGCCAATCACATCGGCTAATCTCCCTGCTAAATACAGACGTGCAGATCTTTGTGAAGGTGCTGGGTAAAAGGCTAGAAAAACGTATGCCAATGTTAATCCATGGTGACCAGGTTGGTTTTTATCCCCAAGCGGCAGGGCGCTGGTAACATTAGGAAAGTAATTGACCTAATGAACATGGACCAAGAGTATAATGTGCCTACATGAGGAAAGTACTTGAGAAAATGGGCTTTGGCCCCAACTTCCTTTGGTGGATCTCAGCCCTCTACAGAGACCCAAGAGCCAAAGTATTAGTCAATGGCACTATCTCAACCCCCTTCCATCTAATGAGGGGTACCAGGCAGGGATGCCCCATCTCCGCGCTCTTATATGCGCTCACAGTGGATCCACTGCTGACAGCAATTAGAAATAATTCTGACATTGCAGGGATACGGTGCAGCAAAGTTGAGTTTAAGTTGTCCCTTTTTGCAGATGACATTCTCTGTTATTTGACTGATGTCCCCAACTCCCTCCCAGGTCTCCTGGACCAAATAACCTCCTTTGGCACCTTCTCGGGCCTTAAAATGTATGCATCAAAGTCCAGTGTAATGCCGTTACAGTTGGATCACCCCCCCCCCATTGAAGATCTGCGCCTACCGGGAGGGATGAGAATTGAACCGAAAGAAATTACCTACATAGGGATACGCTTACTCAGAGATCTGAGTCGTCTAATTGACATCAATCCACCCCCGCACTAAATAAACTGAGTTCTGATCTCGCCCCTTTGAGCCTCTCATGGTACAGTAGGATGAAATTGTTCAAAATGACTGTCCTCTGGCATTTTTTATACTTGTTCACTGCCATCCCATCACTGCTACCCGACACCTTCTTTGGGAAACTCAATTCCATGATAGCTCAATTTATCTGGCAAGTCAAAAGAACGACCTTGACTCTCCCCAGAGACTTTGGAGGGTTTGGCCTCCCAGACTTCTACCTTTATTATAAGGCTGCCCAACTACGAATTCTGCTGGAGCATGTGAGGGATGACATGGGCACATACTGGACATACTTGGAAGATTTGTATTCCCACCCCAGGAAAGTGAGCGATCTGTTGTGGTCTCCAAATAAAACAATTCCAGTAAAGGTTAGGAAACACCCGGTATGGGGGTACAATGGTCATTATGGAAGCGCAAAGGTCCTAATGAATGTCTCTCCTCCTGGCCGTCCCCATTGAGCTCACTCTCTGAGTCTCCTCTTGATCTAGGTAGAAAGGAATTTAAACAGCACAACTATGGTCGAATATGGGCCTATAGAGGGTGAGGCAACTCTTTCAAGAGGGGCTATTTAAAGACTACGCCTCGGTGAAAGAAATCCTGGGGGAGGATGTAATTAGTTTGTTTGATTACTTGCAGTTAAAAGGTATATGTGCAGACCCCAGAGTGCTCCCCAATCTTTCCCACCCATTGACCGACTTTTAACAAACCATTAATGATGCCATCTCCAGGAAAGGGATTGTATCGAAGATGTACAGGGCTACGTGACATCAGACCTTTCAGGGAGGCAAAATCTTAAACAACATTGGGCTTCAAAAACTGGACTGGATATATCCAAGGATACGTGGGGAAGAGTCTACGAGATAATGTTTCAGGGAAAACTCTTTACTGCTACAATGAAACATAACTTTAAAATTCTGCATTGCAGGCACCTATCCCCCCAGAAAATGTCAAAAATGGTCACCAGAGTGTCCTCCCACTGTCCCACGGAATGTGACCTGCAAGGTACATCGTACCATCTTTGGTGAACTTGTCCCAAGATCCAGGTGTTCTGGGCTGAGGTCCTCAGTTGGATGAAGGAGATTGTGGGAATGTCTTTGAGCCTTGGTCCCCTGCAAATGTGTTTGGGTGTTCCGGAGGAGGGCAGGGAGGAAGCCTGGCTTCTGAGAATGTGGGAGGCTACGTTGATAGCTCTGAGGGTGGCGCTAGCACAAAGATGGAAAAGTAAATCCACCCCCTCAAAATCGTCCTGGATGAATAAACTGGGATATTTTCATCCTAGAGAAGCTCACCGCTTTAGTAAACAACAGCATGGAGGCTTTTCACATGGACTGGGGATTGTTCATTTTGAAATGGGGTAGCAGCAACCCAAGATTATAGACTTGTTAGCGTCCTTGTGAGCGGACCTTGCCAGCACTTTCAACAATGCAGGACTCTAGCCATGTCTTTTTCACTTGGGATGGACCTGCGAAGAAGAGCCTTAGGCATCTCATATTTGGTGTCTCCGGACTTGTTTCCTTTCATGTTAGCCCAAGCGTACATCTTCCGAGTCATATGCTGTAACCCTGTGTAGAGTAAGTTTATATGAGAGGGAGTGGGTGGTGGGAGGGAGGAGGGTCGAAAAATGAACAGAAGTCATGGAAAAGATGTAACTGAATTTGTAAACGTTCCTTCTGTTACAATTAAATAAAAAATAACGTTTTTTAAAAAAAGAAAATACGTTTGAAAATGATCCTGTGTATTGTTGGTGACTTGGCATCTAATAGACTTCTTTTATTGCCTTACATTACATAACCAATTATAAACGGAGTGGCATTTTACCAAACTTGTCACAGAAAGTGTACTGTAAAATGCACCATTTTAACACATTATTTAAAAAATCTATCAGGGGAAAACGAACCCTTATAGGTTGGTTTTGGCTCCCTCGCAACACTAAGCCAGGGGCAGAACAAACCCCCTTCCCTCTGTGGGCTCACCTAGGCGTTTGCCCAACTACATTAGCTCCAGGTCACACTTGTAAGACAATCCTGATTATGCCTCAGCCCACTGCTGTTGCGTCCTTTGACTCTGTCTGTCCTTGCAATCCACACATTATTGAGCCAGTTGATCTTTCCTTTCTGCTCTGTCCGAAGACAGATGCGTGATGGCAAAATGGCTGCCTCAGCACGAGATCCTATGGCAATGCGTTGTGTGTATTTCCTCATGAAAAGCATAAAATGGTAGTTGAGGCAGTTGCCGGGGAAAATACAAGCCTTCTACTTCTAATGGGCTGAAGTAAATTGATTAACTGACAAAAAGGTTTTTATCCCTTGATTTATTTTTGGGAAGTAGAATTCACTTTGTAATTAATAAACCTTTTGCATGACTGACTCAAGCAGTTTATCACTATTACAAATGATTCAGGTTTCAGGACCTAAGAGGGGCCATCCTCAGACACTAAGGCCAAGACAGAAACTGACAATGAAACGCATGGAATTCTTGGTAAATGGAGTCACTCTTGAGGCATGTGATTGAACATATAACTCTTAATCAGTAACACGTCATGCAAAGGATGGGATGCAGAGTACTTCTTACACCAAATAATCAGACTGACTCAGGAAGTTGGCATTCAACTGTTTTAATATCAATTGTCTAAAACAGGGAGTTACAACGGACATCTACGAATGTTCGCTCAAGCTCTCAGTGCATCTTTCATGAAAACACACTTATATACTAAAAGGTGATCATACGTGACGTCATACTATGTGGCAAATAAGAAAAGCCTATGAGGGATTGTGGTTGGCTCGAGGGAAACATCAAGTATTCTTTCTATAAGTGCTGGGATTTTGTTTGGATATCTACTGTCAGGTGGACAACTTAAGCCTGCCTCTAGTGCAAGTCATCCTCAACACTTATTAAGTACACAGAATACTATTGACTCTTAAACTATAAGGACCTTTGTTATACGGCCCTCAATAACTGGTTGGCATGTTTGTGCCATGTCTGGATCATTCAGCTCTTTAGCAGCATTTAAGCTCATACCCAGGTGGCAGGAGGTGGACATGACTTTGCTTCCCACCCAATTAGACCCAATGTCCTACGCACATATTTTGGGAAGGCTGCCTGCAGGCAAGGTATCACCACCTCAGAAAAGCAGTGCAGCATCCCAACCCCCCTGACCTGTCTTCTGGGCCCGTTGCCTTTGAATATGCACTGACTGCTGCATGCCACATCACATATATTTATAACCATATCTTTGACACCCTCTGTTTTGCGTTAAATCACCACCCAAGAGCCAGAAGGAATGGTGACACTTTAAATCCAAATATATGCAGCATCACCCAGTGGGACTATAGCAGAGCTTATGAGTCAAGAAACTATGCTAGCCAAAGAATAATAGTGAGGATTAGATGCTCCCTATTAGGGAAAATCATACAGTCTATGGACCAGAGGCATAGACCTGGCAGGGCCTCAGCTGGAAAGGCTCACCCCGAAATCTATAAATGCCCCCTCAGCAGCGCAGTGTTGGCATTTACAGATGTTAATGCCACTGTGGTAGGCCCAGCTACATTATATTCCCTGCCCCACTTGTTAGACAATCATGGCTGCGCCTCTGCTAAGGACACCTGCAGACTTCTTTTGCCTCCACGATCTATTGCTCAATTGACACGCTCAACACCATTATTCTTGCTCAGCAGCAGCTCCTACCAGCCAAATGTAAAATTAAATGTGGAATGAAGGATGTCTACAACACTCGATGTGTTTTCATTTAACAATAGATGGTAGCATCCACCATAATTTCAATATCCACAGGGCTTGTATCCTCCTTTGGTGGAAACGTTTGGCCACCGCCCATTTCTGAGCCGCGCCTTGGACCTTTTGGTGCACCCTGTTGCCTGTGGTCACAGGGCACAGGGATCTATTCAGTGCCATATGTTGTTTTAAATACATTGTCCTCCTGAACAGTAAATGTAGTGGTTAAGATGACAGGATATTTAAACACTGGCTTCCTGGTTCCTGTCTGCATGGAGCAGAGCCAGAGGCCTGGAAGGAAGATGAAGTTTTGAACCGGAAGCAATGTGTGAAAGCCTTTTTGTATATTAATTTGTGTATGCCTGAGTGCGTGCGTGTTGGATGTGATTTTGTATTTATTTATTTATTTGTTTATTTTCAGGGCGCTGACACCCACAGGCATCGGGGAGCTGGAAACATTTACACAAAAAGATGACCATCAAGTGACAGGACAAAGGAGAGGGAGCTGAAACCAAAGAAGTAGAATCGCTCGAAGACAGCTTCCATTCTCAGAGTAGTGGGAAGTGAATTCCATAAAGTGGCTACTTTTACTGGAAAGGATCTTCCAAGTCCATTTGCACGTTTGTGGTCAGAGCAGGTTATCTGCCTTTTGTTGGTGGAGAGGAGAGTTCTGGGCAGACGATATTGTGAAATAGATGCCTTTAGATAAGCGGGGGCTTGTGCAAAAATACATTTGTGAACCATGGTTGCCATTTTGAACTTGATTCCTTCCTTGATGGGGAGCCAGGGAAGGTTTTGTCTGTGCTTTCAGATATTTACACATCTTGAGACAGATTTAATGATGCGTACTGCATCGTTTTGTAATACTTGAGATATTTTTAGAGTGGAACTTGATGCTCCAATCAGTAGGGAATTGCAATAGTTGAGCTTTGAGATAATAGTTGCTCAGGCAATAGTGGCACTGTTCCGTTCGGAGATATACAGGCCAATATTTCTAAGGAGATAAAGATAGTAATTGCAATTTTGCCTCAGCGGATTGACATGTGCCTCAGAGTTCAGAGTGGCCTCCAACTGGACACCCAATGTTTTCCCCTTGGTTTGACCCGGGATGATGTTGTCTCCGATTCTGAAGCTCGTAAAGGCAGGGCTCAGTTTCATGATGGTAGATGTTGGTGAGAGTCATGTTGCCCGTTAGGTGTTCCCCGGTAGATTCTAGGACTAGCTGGGTGTTATCAGCGCAGTTGGTGAAAAATACACCCAGATCGTCTAGTAGTGGCCTAGTGTATAGGTTAAACAAAATAGGAGAAAAATTAACTCCTTGAGGGACACTACACCAGATGGGGGCCATTGGAGAATGAACCGATCCCCACTGAATTTTTGATTCACGTTCGGATAGGAAAGAGCGGAACCAGTCGACCGCTCCTCGGAGCAAAAGCCTAGGTGATGTAGGGAGTGTAGGAGGCGTTGGTGGTCCACTAAATCCACCACTGCCGACAGATTCAAGAGAACCAACAGACTGGCTTTGCCCTTTTTGGTGATTCCCAGCATGTGTGACTTCAGATCTGGTAATGTTGTCTCGATGCTGTAACAGGGTCGAAAACCGGATTGTCTGTCGTGAAGCATGTTATGAGTTTCCACCAAGGCTTGAAATTGAACACAGGCAGGTGTATCCAGGATCTTATGGGGAAATTGATAATTTGTTATAGGCTTGAGGTTGCCCGTGTCCTTAGGGTTTAAATTGGGCTTTTTTAGCAGTGGAGTAACCGGGACAGTTTTAATTGACCTGGGAATCCTGCTGTCTCTAAAGGATGCATTAACAAATCTATTCAGAAATTGAGCTAATACGTCTTTATGTTCTAGGATTCATTTAGGGGCGAGAATATTTTCAAAACACAAGCTGGGATGAATGGAAGATAGGAGTTTCTGCATATCAGGAACAGTTTTTGGCAAGAAGGCAAACAAATCTGAACTTTCTTTTTAAAATTCATGGTACTGTTTCTCAATTGGGTTGGCAGCATTGGGCAGTGCCTCTTTGATTTTCTCTCTAGTCTTTATTATTTTAGCTTCAAAGGGGTGAATGGGGTTAGGAGAGCCTAAGACTTTTCAAGACGTTTAAGGATTTCAAAGAGTTTTTTTGGGCAGTTGGAAGCTTGGCTTATCTCAAGGTTTTAGTACTACTTTTTGGTTTCAATGATTTTGTTTTTATAGGTTTTATCTTATTCCTTCCAGGCCTTTTTGTTTTCTTCGGTTTGATGTTTTAACCACCGTAGTTCCAGTTTACGTTTTTCCTTTTTTATCATTGTGGGATGGTGGGTTAACCATTTTTTTGTGGCCGGTGTTATCTCTTACACTTTTAGATCAAAGAGGGGCCTTTTAGTCAAGCATCTTCAAAAAGGGGCTTGAGAATGATGAGGCCAGGTGCTCAATGGAATGCCCACCCGAGGTCTCGCTCATAACAGTTGTAAGACATAAGGATAGGTCCTGGACCTGTATCCTATTAAAGTTACGATTGGTGATTACTTTGGAGGGGTTGTAGAGTTTAACAACAACCTCTGGTAGTTGGAGGTGAAAGTCAACGATATAATGATCCGACCAAATACAAGGACGAGTTTGATCGGTGGTGGTTGAAATGTTTTTGGTGACGACCCAGTCTAGGATGTGATTTTTGTCGGTGGTAGGATCCATATTTACAACTTGAAAGTTTAAGTTGTTTAAGTTTCTCTCAAGTTCAATAGCTACCTTGTCAGTCTTTTCACCCCTTCAATAGTTCAAGAGAAAAGAAAGGCTCAATTTTAGCCCTCGATGGAACCTAAAATCTGGCCGATTTCATCGGTAAAGTCTGGTATGGCCGATGGGGAGTGATATACAAGAACGAAATGTACACATGTGTTAGGGTTTGGGGTCATTTTACGTGTAGGATCTCATGACAGGAGATGGGAGACGCAAAACAACCTGCTTCAGATTTTGCAATAATTGCCACCCCTCCTCCATAGCCCCATTGTCTGTTTTTACAGAAAATTGAGAAACCTGGGGGAACTGCAAGGTTAATAGATGGTCCACTAGTGCCTCTAATCCAGGTCTCAGTAAGGAACAAAATGTCAAGTTGACTGTCCAGAATCAAGTCGTGGATATCTTGGGCGTGACTGATCAGCGATCTGGTGTTCAAAAGAGCTGCTTTAATGTTTGTCCCTTTCCCTCCTGTGTTAAGTGGGGTTTGTTCATGAGCGGTCGCTTGTGGTATTTATTCATTTATTTATATATTTATAACGCGCCGAAAGCCCGTAGGCATCACTGCGTGACAAAGACACATGAACGGAAAGGTGACAGGACAGAACAATAAGGAAGAGACGAACCAGGCTCTACATAAGCGCAGGGCAGTAAGGGGTTTATTATTTGAAAAGCGTGGTTTTCAACTGTTTTCTAAAAGATATCAAATTGCTTTCGAGCCTAAGGTTCCGAGGTAGCTCATTCCAGTGGGAGATGGCCTTGCTAGGAAATGCTCTGCCTAGATCTGTGTATTTGGCTCTGGGGTGACTGGGCTTAAGCAGTCCTTGTTTGGCGGATCTTAAGCTTTGTCCTGGCTCATACCAGTTGAATTCTTTCTTCAGGTATGCTGGGCCGTTCCATTAAGGCAACGGTGAACCAGTGTCAGTGATTTGAAAATGATACGTTCAGTCACGGCCAGCCAGTGGAAGTCTTTTCTGTCTTTTGTAATGTGTCCGCGTTTGGACTTTACTGCGATGGACCGGACGGCATTATTCTGGATGATTTGACATTGCTTTAAGCAACTACTGTTGGCACCCAGAAGTAAGGCGTTTCCGTAATCCAATCGTGACAAGATGGTGGCTCTTGCCAGTGTGGCACTGTTTTTGGTGTTAAGTAAGGGTCTGATGTGACAGAGGAGCCTCTGGTAGTAGTGACAGTTCCGTTTTAAGTAAGAGGTTTGTGCTTCGGCTCCTAGTGAAGATTGCAGGTAAATGCCGAGTGTTTTGACTTTGTTAGATACTGTGATGGAGGAGTCTTTTATACGGAACGAGGAGTAGTCAGGGCCTATGTTTTTTAGGGCTTTTATGGAGCCAAATGTCATGAGCTCTGTTTTAGAGCTATTTAAGCACATTCAGTGTGATTTCATCCAGTTTTCTATTGTGTTAATCGGTTGTTGTCAAAAGTGTGGTTACCACACAGTTCTAAAATGAGCTGTGTGTCATCTGCAAAGTTGGTAAAAAGATCCCAAGCTGTGTGAGAAGGGTGCAGAGACAACGAATGTACAGATTAAAATGCAATGGAGAGAAACTGGCTCCCTGTGGAACACTGCAGTCCACTGTGCTAGAATTTGTGGAATGACCTCCCCAAGTGATTTTAGAGTTCCTTTCCTCTAAAAAGGACGATACCCAATCAATAGCTTCCTTGGAGCAATTTCCAGCTGTGTCTAGGGCCTCTCGGAGCTTGCTGTGATCTAATTAATCAAAAGCTGCCGAGAGGTCCAAAAGAACTAGCAGGCCTGCCCTTTCTTTGTCAAGGATGCCTAGCATTTTGGTTTGTAAATCCAACAATGGTGAGGCCTTTGAGACCTCTGGGAGAGTGGTTGTGCAGCTGTGCTCATGGGCTGTAAGACTATCCTTTATCTGTCTGTGCTCTGCAGTTTGACACAGGCAGGTTGGTGAGGGCTCGATTTCGCAGTCTGCTAGCAGAGTGTCTATCTCCTTGGTGGTATCGGAGGGAGAAATTTGGCACTCATTGGGACCTATGACAGTAGGAAGAGCCTCACTGAGTTTATAGCGGGTGTTAGCGTTTAGCCGACGGTTGTCTATGTCGTCTAGTTTAGATTGCTTGTATATATGTATGCATGTAACTATATATGTATGCAGTGCATGTATGTATGGATGTGTATGTGAGTGAAAGCGAGAGAAGATATATGAGTGAGTGAATGGCTGGGTATGAATCTGATTATGTGTGCAGGCTAGATGCTGGGGGTGGGCAGGCATGCCATTTTTACTGGGATTCTATTATATGCCTGCTCCCTTTAATCCCCAGAGTCTCAAAAGGACACATATTATTGGGAATCTATTATAGGTGCAAAGCAAAAAATGTCATGCCTGCCTCTTAGGCCCCCAGCACCTCGCATGATCACAGATGCCCGGCATGGATTTTTAATTGGTATCTATCATAGTACCACAGAAAATCCCATGCCTGCTTACATGGCCTTTTGTACTGGGTATCTATCATATATGGCAAGTTAAACATTCCCTGCCATGCCTGCCTTCCACCTTGCAACCCCAGGGTTTCGCACGCCCACACATACTTAATGTGATTATATGTGATTGTGAGTTGCTGGGGAGCCCAAGGGGCAGGCATGACCTCTTTTACTGGGCATCTGTCATAGCCCAGTAACGTATGCCATGTCCGCCTGCCAGTGGGCCTCCCAGGGCCACATACACAAACATAATCACATTCATAATGAAAGTGATTATGTGTGCATGCAAGGCCCCGGTTTACAGGGGGAAGGCATGGCATTTTTTTTTATTGGCATTTATGATAGAGCAAGAATGATAAGTGTTATTATGTGGCTAGACTCTCATTTTTGGCACAGTCAGTCTAGAAATGTATTACTGTAGCACTGCATCTTTTACTGGTCTTCTGTGATAAAGTAGTATCATCATACATGTTATTACATGGCTAGACTGGCATTTTAGTGCAGGCAGTCTATCCATTTAATTCTGAGGCATAACAGTTTTACTGGGCATCTATGATGATGGAAGCATGATAAGTGGTATTACATGGCTAGACTGACATTGTAGTGCAGCCAGTCTAGCCATTACTTTCTGTGGCATGACGTATTTTACTGGTCATCTATGATAAAGTAGCATCATAACTGTTATTACATTGCTAGACTGGCATTTTGGCGCAGCCAGTCTAGCCATTGCTTTTGTGGCATAACATTTTCTACTGGGCATCTATGATAAAGAAAGCATGATAAGTGGTACGTGGCTAGAATGGCATTTTGGTGGAGCCAGTCTAGCTATAATTTTTTACTGTGACCTGGCATATTTTACTGAGAATCTATGATAAAATAATCATGGTAAGTGTTACTACCAGTCTACATAAGCCTGCATTGTTGCAGTCAGCATGGACATGTTATTTTATACTGGCATGGCATTTTTAATGAGAAAGCCAACAGGAGTATGTTCTTATGTGGGGTTACTGGCAAACCACACTGGTGGCAACAGTGCGTGGTATAAGAACCTTTAATATAACATAACATATATTGGTAGAGCCAGCTTGGACATGTATTCTTATAGTATCATCACTGGCATTATGCACAAAACAAAGATCAGTATGTTCTTATATGGGAATACTGGCAAATATTAGTGCAGCCATTATGGAAAAATATGGGCACAGGCAGCATGAAAATGTTTCTTTATAATGACATATATTATAGTGAAAGGCATCATGAGAGTGCCTTGGGAAATGCTCCTGTGCACTGCAGGTGAATTGCATTTATTGGTTTTTTCATGAGTTATCCTATAAAACCGATGTTAAACCGTCTGGGGTTTTACACAATTTTTAACTTAAAGTGTGCTATCAAATGCATGATTGTAACCTATTAATAAAATAAAATCTCTGGGAGAACCCCCTCTCCCACTCCTGGAAACCCTCTTGGTTGGTCCAGAACCCCCCCGAACCCTGCTACACTAGTTTTCCTTTGCTTATTTGTGTCAACTATTTAAAGTACTTCAATAAAAAATTCACCAGCTACCAATTGGGGCTGGTACATTTGGGTTCAAGGGGACACACACCGCCCGCTTCTTTCTTCGCTAGGTGAAAGATTTAAGCTTGCTTCTGTCTTTCACCTAGTCCCGTGCACAGCGTGCCCCTGCAGAAGCATGGTCATTATGTGCATTGCGTATGCTTGGTGGTGTAGGCCGGCCTGGAATGCAACACAGCCCCTTCTTTGTTGAGGAGCTTGGGAAGGGCCCTCAGCATGACTCACGGGGTCACCCCACATTTTGTGCTATGCCACTGATCCTCACCCTTCTTTGCAGCATTTGCCCTTTTTTTTGGCCAGAAAGTGAATTCAATACACTGAAACACAGCCTTTGCTTACAGGCCAAACCAAACAATCAGACTGGGGTGTAAATGTATATGTCCCCCTTAAATTGGAAGCAAAATTATGAGGAAATACCTCAACATTTTAGAAGGAGGTTTTTCAACCCATAATTATGCATGCTATATTTAGCACCTAACGCATGAGGGAAATAACCAAAGGTCATAATGAGTACGGTCAATAGAAGCAGATGGCATTCCAAATGTCACCTGTTTATATTGATTCTACCATGTGTGCAAAAGGGATCAAACAAGGATGGAAGTGCATTTTTACTTTTTGGCATATTTCTGAAATGCAGCTTGTGTTATTCCTGAAATAGTGCGTGATTGGCATGACGCTAGAAGACGCAGGCCCATATCCAAGCCTGCATCTCTGGCGCCACCAACAGCATGGTTGAACTTTTCCAAATCTGTAGGGAACTTGCCAATCCTACTGCAGTCTCCACTTCTCCTCTTTCATCTCAGGCCCTCTGCACGGTACTAGCCTCCAATTTCACAACCAAAACCCAGGACATCCTATCCTCACTCTCCTCTACTCCCCTAGGCCCCCCACCTTCTCACAGGCCTTCCTTGCCCCACTTTCTCCTTCTTTCTTACACTCCTCTTTCTCACCTAGATCACTGAATGGGGTCTCTAAGGTAGTCTGCTCTATGAAAGTCTCTTCCAAACAGGTACTTCCATGTTCCTCCAGAACTATCAAGGACAACATTGCCTCCCCTCCTCTGCAACTACTCCTTTGCCACTGGCTCCTTCCCACTACCCCTCAAGCACTCCCTTGTGAACTCTCTCCTAAAAAGGCTGCTGGCTGACCCATCATTCTTGGCTAACTATCTCCCTATCTCCACTACCCCTTCCTGGGCATACCCTTGGAGAAGGTGGCCATCTCCCAACTGTTGCCTGTCCCCATGACCACCAGTCTAGCTTCAGACCAGCCTCAGGCATGTAAACTGCTCTCCTGAACAGCCGTGCAGACTTGCTCTCAAACCTCGACTCCAACTCTCCTTCCGTTCTCATCCTCCTCAATATGTCCTCTGCCTTTGACACAGTCAATCATGCCACCCTCATAAATTGACTTCGTGATACCGTTGGCATCACGGACCGGGTCCTGCATTGGTTGACCTCCTTTCTATCTGATCGACCCTCCCAGCTTCAACTGGGCCATTTGCTCTGCTCCTCTACCTGTGATATCCCATAGGAGTCTATCCTCTCACCGTGGCTTTTCAACATTTACCTTTCCGCTCTTGCCCACTTCATCTCCACCTTCTCTCCTCACTTTCAGTTTTATGCTGATGACACACAGCCTTCCTTTAAGCTTTCCTCCTCTACCTCTTCTCCTTCCTCGCTCATTCCCAATTTTCTAACTGCTTTCCAGGCATGGTGTGCTACTAATGATCTCTGTCTCAATGCCATTAAGACTGAAATCCTTCTCATTGGGACTCCTGCCCCCTCCTTGCCTCCTACTCTCTGGCTGCTCTCTTTGGGCCCCCTCCCCCATGCGTGAGGCTAAAACCGTGGTTGGTATCATCAACTCCTCTCTCTCCTTCTCACCTCAAATTGCTGACCCTGCCAAGAAGGCCCACTTTCAGCTTCAACTCCTCAGAAGGCATTCTCCCTTTCCTCAACTTCCCCCAGAAACGCAATGTCTCCAGAGCTCTGGTTCTCTCCATGCTGTACTACTGTAATAGGCTCTGTCTCAATCTGCCTCGTTTCTGCCTCCACACCCTTCAACTAATCCAGAATACGAATACATGACTTATCCTTGGCTTTAGGCCCAGGGAACGCATCTTTCCAGCCCTCAGATCTCTCCAGTGGTTCCCGGTGGCTGCAAGGATCAAATTCAAGACCTTATGTGTCACCCACAAGGCTTTCTGGGGCCTGGGACCCCCCTACATACAACTTTCTCTCCCTAAATACCTCCCTGCTAGAGCCCTTCGGTCTTCTAGCTCCAACTCTCTGCAGATCAGACGCTTTTCAAGCAGAGAGTGGTGGGTAAATCTCTTCCTTCAGCAGGAGTCTCCCCCTGGAATGATCTCCCTGCCCTTCTCAGACTTGAGCCAAATCTCCTTAAGTTCCAGAAGCTTCTCAAGACCCTCCTTTTCTCCTCTTCCTTCCATCTCACCTTCCCTGCTAATGTCCCGCTGCCGCTGTAAATGATTGTCTGGTCCCTTATGAGTCTTACAGGGCACCATGCCCTCCTCGACCAGTCTACTCTTGCACCCACAATAGCCAGCGCTTGCCCTCGACACCATTCTCTGACTAGCCTACAGAATCTAGTCCACCACCGTCCTCGCACTTAGTTTACAATCTGCTTCCCCTTGCCCTCCTCTTCCCTTACCACTTCCCTAGCCCTTAGGTCCCCCCTCCCTCCTGTACTTCCCTCTCTGCCACCACTCCCTATCTCATTCCCTCTGCCATGACCAGCCTCCCCCAACACTTCTTGTTACTGCACTTGCACAATCTAAATGTCACAAGGCCTAGTAGGACCGTTATTATTGTTTTTCTGCCTGTTTGTCAAATCGCGCACGCGTGCGCCACTTACCTGTTCTGGGGGCCCGGGTCCTCGGCGGGCTCCTTCTTGGAGACTCTATCCGTGTTGGCGTCTTTCCCTGCAACGCCCCGCGGTCAGGGCCGGCTCCCTGGGCGCAGCCATCTTGCATGTTCTGCGCATGCGCGGATCGTCAGCATCTGACGTTTCGCGCATGCGCAGTAACAGGGACATGCGTCCCAGGCCTCGCTTTGGTCCCGGGATATAAAAAAGCCCCGCATACACGGTAATAGCGCGTCTCAACGCGGTTGTTCCGTGTATGCGCTGCTGGAGTCCTGCTTGCCTGTGCCTCCAGTCCTGCCTCGTTCTCTGCTGTGTCTTGCCTGTACTCACTCCTTACCTGCTCCTGGTGGTTCCAGTCGCTGGTCCCCTGTACTGCCTTGTCCCTGCCTATTACTGGGTTCAGGGTGCTGGGAAGGTTCAGCCAGGGTTCCCCTGCCTAGCATCTTTTCCTGTTGGGGTCTTTGGTCCTGGGGGGGTTTCCCTTGTCTGTCCTTCTTTCTTGAAGGCCCGCCTTGCCCACCTTCTGCCGGTCTTGTGCCCTGCCGGCATCTGTCCCTATTCTGCTATCCTGGAAGTTTTGAAAATCCGCCCATCGATCTACTGGTGTTGAAGAGGACTTTGCTTTGCCTTCTCTGTCAGTGGAAACACTGTCCCGATGTCACGTTAATACAGAGAAGTGCCACCCGTGGCGTTGGGAGTTGGTTCAGTGCCATCCTGTCGTTCACCGTCAGGAGGGTGTTGGGTCGATTCCTCGCGTTACTCATTTATCGGCACTGATACATCGACAGACTGGCAACCACAACTCCACGCTCTCTGGGAAGAAAAGGTAACCAGCGATCTTGTGACGCTTCAAATAACACTGTTCCCCTCCCACATTATTGTCTTGTGGTGCCTGGAATCACCATTTGTTGTATAGGCACTTACAAATACTAAATAAATAAATAAATAAATAAATAAATAAATAAATAAATAAATAAATACTTATCTTAATAAAGCATTTAGTAATGATAATTGCCACGCAGGTGAGTCAGCCACTCAGGTTCTTCCGAACCCGGATTAAATCCCAGGAGTCAAGCCCGGGTTTGGAGTAAGCCACGTGCTGGGTGCACTGCTCTCCTGCCGGCCGCACCAGGCCCGTCAACCGATGCCCCCTGTCTCTCACCTCCACCCTCTGCCGCAAAACCCTCTCCTTTTCTCTGTACCTTTCCATGGCTCTCAATAGCCACCAGCGCCACCCTCTTCCTCATCTGCCATGAAAATAGAAAAGAGGTCCCCGAGAAGAGCCCCGCCTTGCATCTCCATGGCAACCATGAGTGACTTCCTGCTCTTTTCATGGGCTGTTTATTGTTATTATCACCCCAAGGATTTCACTAATAGATACAAAAAACCAGCATGGCCAACAACATAAGAAAAGGACTAACCCCCTCACAGCCCGTCCCCGAATCCTGCATTCCCCTCTGCCCCCTAAACCGCCCCCACATCCACCTCCCTACCCCCAACCCCTGCCTTCCCACAGTATTTTCAGGACTGCTCCTGCATTTAACTTGCCGATTTTGACCGTGTATATAAACATAAAACAGGTCTTGCTGTCCATTCCTTTACCAACTAGTCTGGTGGCACAATCAGTCAATGCATGAGTTTGGTACTCATAAGGTTGGAGGTTTGAGACCCGCCTGCCACAGCAAAATTCTGATTGTAGTGTGTTGTTAATTTACTGTATAATTGTTGCCTACACTTCCTTTCCCCAAAACCGGGACGGGAAGACCGAGGGCCAAATTCCGGGACTGTGCCGGCAACACCGGAATGTCTGGTCACCCTACCAGATGGCAATGACGTGTGGGGTCCGTCGTTAAAGACCATTGATGTTCTTCAGGCTATTAAGATGGGCCTTAGGCTGCTAACACCTGGCTCAGCCCATAGAATAGGCAGGTACAGCTATATTAAATCATGCAGTATTTCACTCAAACATTTTGCATTCCTCATTACAGGGAGATATGAAAAGTTCACTCAGTTGGACTTTCCAAATAGAACGAAGTGCACAGGCTTTCCAAAAACCAGTCTTCAGGATCCGAAAGATATATGTACAGCAGCTATGTCTAGATATACTGAGATTTGGGAACTGGGTCTGTAGTTTGCACACACGCGTGCACAACAGGTGCATGTAGTCTAGTCACTCTCAGATTTCAGCACAGGAGCTGCAGGTTGCACACATATATGATTGTAGTATTGCATACATGCACTGCTGGTACATCTAGCCACTGTGGGACGTGAGCATAAGAGGTGCAGGCTGGACACATGGATGTTCAGAACGTACATCTAGCCACAATGGGACTTGGGCACCGAATCTGTAGGTTGCCTGCGCATCCCTGCTGCAAGTACATCTAGCCACACTGGGACTCGAGCACCGAATCTGTAGGTTGCCCGCACATCCCTGCTGCAGGTACATCTATCCACACTGGGACTCGGGAACCGAATGTGTAGGTTGTCCGTGCATCCCTGCTGCAGGTACATCTAGCCACACTGGGACTCGAGCACCGAATCTGTAGGTTGCCCGCGCATCCCTGCTGCAGGTACATCTAGCCACACTGGGACTCAGGCACCGAATTTGTAGGTTGTCCGTGGATCCCTGCTGCAGGTACGTCTAGCCACACTGGGACTCGAGCACCGAATCTGTAGGTTGCCCGCGCATCCCTGCTGCAGGTACATCTATCCACACTGGGACTCGAGCACCGAATCTGTAGGTTGCCCGCGCATCCCTGCTGCAGGTACATCTAGCCACACTGGGACTCGAGCACCGAATCTGTAAGTTGCCCGCGCAACCCTGCTGCAGGTACATCTAGCCACACTGGGACTCGAGCACCGAATCTGTACGTTGCCTTTGTATCCCTGCTGCAGGTACATCTAGCCACACTGGGACGCGAGCACCGAATCTGTAGGTTGCCTGCGCATCCCTGCTGCAGGTACATCTAGCCACACTGGGACTCGGGCACCGAATGTGTAGGTTGCCTGCACATCCCTGCTGCAGGTACGTCTAGCCACACTGGGACTCGAGCACCGAATCTGTAGGTTGCCCACGCATCCCTGCTGCAGGTACATCTAGCCACACTGGGATTCAAACACCGAATCTGTAGGTTGCCTGCGCATCCCTGCTGCAGGTACATCTAGCCACACTGGGACGCGAGCACCGACTCTGTAGGTTGCCCGCGCATCCCTGCTGCAGGTACATCTAGCCACAATGGGACTCGGGCACCGAATGTGTAGGTTGCCCGCGCATCCCTGCTGCAGGTACGTCTAGCCACACTGGGACTCGAGCACCAAATCTCTTACCCTCATCTGATTCCTCTCTCCCCTCTCCTACTCCTCTCTTTTCCCCTTCCATTCTCCCTCGCCCTGTCCATCTCCTACTCCCCCCACCTCTTCCCTCTCCCCCCACCTCTTCCCTCTCCCCTTTCCACCCCTCCACCTAAGTTAATTGCTCTTTGCACTGTTTTGTTGAAGGATTCATGATGTAAATTTTGCTCTCATTGTTAAATGTTGTTGTTATTTTGTATTATGTTGTTCCACTGTACAGCGCCTTGGTATAAAGCGCTATATAAATAAA
The DNA here is from genome assembly GCF_040938575.1 of Ambystoma mexicanum. Taxonomy (NCBI): domain Eukaryota; kingdom Metazoa; phylum Chordata; class Amphibia; order Caudata; family Ambystomatidae; genus Ambystoma; species Ambystoma mexicanum. The sequence goes on along the minus strand of NC_090926.1, from coordinate 387,742,701 downwards.
TAAATCAATCAATCAATCCCTGCTGCAGGTACATCTAGCCACACTGGGACTCAAACACCAAATCTGTAGGTTGCCCGCGCATCCCTGCTGCAGGTACATCTAGCCACACTGGGACTCGAGCACCGAATCTGTTGGTTGCCTGCATCCCTGCTGCAGGTCCATCTAGCCACATTGGACTACAGCACAGGAGGGGCAGATTGCACACATATATGTGCAGCGGTTACATCCTGCCACGCTAGGTCTTGATCACAGGATCTGCAGGTAAGACAGACATATGTGCAGCATGTATACCTAGGCACACTGGGACTTCAGAACAGCACCTGTAAGTTGCACACATATGGGACATCTAGCAATTAGCATAGGAGGTGCAGGTTGGACACATGGATGTTCAGAATGTATATTTAGCCACTCTGGTGCTTGAGCACACATGTATGATTGCAGTATTACATATATGCACAGCAGGTACATATAACCACAATGTGATTTCAGCACAGGAGGTGCAGCTTGCACACATTGCACACATATGTGTCCAGCAGGTACATCTAGCCACACTAGGACTTGAGAACAGGATCTGCAGGGAACACACACATATATGCCACAGGTATATCAAGGCATACTGGGACATGAGAGCAGGATCTGTAGGTTGCACACACATAAGCAGAACAGGGACATCTAGCCACTCTGGGGCGTAAGCAAAGCAGGTGCTGGTTGCACACATGCATGCACAGCAGGTAGTTCCAGCCACACTGTGGCTCGAGCACAGTATTTGTAGGTTGTACACATATATGCAGAACATGTACATCTAGCCACTCTGGGACTTGAGCACAGGAGCTACAGGTTGCACACATACATGATATGTTTTGGATGTTTCTCCTCTGTGAAAGATAGTGAGCTAAGGAATCTGGGTAAGTCTTTCGTAACCAGGACTGATGTCTGGCAGAGGGACTCCCAGGACCCCCCTTGTTCATTTATATAATACACATAAATGTGCAACAGCTACATCTAGCCACTCTGGGACGTGAGCATAGGAGGTGCAGGTTGGACACATTTATGTGCAGCAGGTACAGCTATCCACACTGGGACCTGAGCAGAGGATCTGCTGGTTTTTGATACATATATGTGCATCTGGCCAAACTGGAGCTTGAGTGCAGGAGCTGCAGGTTGCACACATATATATGTATCTATTGATTTATTGAGCATTTGTCAGGTGCCTATACAACAGAATAGTGTTTCAAGGCAAAACCAAGACAAAGTGGGGAGGGAACAGGGGAGTAAATAACACAGGAAAAAACAGTAATTATAAAATCGTGGTCCTACTAGGCCTTGTGACATTCGGACTTGCAAGTGCAGTGAGGAGAGGTGCGGGTGATAGGGAGGGGGAGGAGGTGTGGGAGGTAGCAGGGTAAGGACAAGTACTGGTGGGAGCCCAGGAGGGAAGTGCCAAGGGGGAGTCAGGGGCGCAGCCACTGGCTAAGTGCTAGAGCGGAGGAATCCCATAGATGGGATTCACAGCCGCCATGTAGGGGCCCTGCAAGGGCAGTGCTGAGGGGGCCGGGGGTGGGGTGCTGGTGTTGACTGGGTAGAAGGCCTGGTAACCTGTGACATTTATAAAGGACCAGGCTGTCAGGCAGTGGGGTGATTAGCAGGGATGGGAAAGAGGGTGAGAAGTTTCTGGAGCTTAAGGAGGTCCGGGTCAAGCCTGAGAGGGGCAGGGTGGCGGTTCCAAAGAGAGGCGCCAGCCGAGGAGAGAGACCTGCCACCACTCTCTGCTTGGAGAAGCGTTTGGCAGAGAGCTGGAGTGAGAGGAGTGAAGGGCTCTAGAAGGGAAGTATGTAGGGAGGGAAAGTTGGAGATAGTGTGCGTGGTCCCAGGCCCCGGAACACCTTGTAGATGCTGCAGATGGTCTTGAATGTGATCCTCGCAGCCAAAGGGAGTCAGTGGAGAGATATTAAGACTGGAGAGATGCAGTCCCTGGAGTGGAGGCCAAGGTTAAGTCTTGCAGCTATATGTGCAGCAGCCTCATCTAGCCACTCTGGTACGTGAACAGGAGCTGCAGGTTGCACACATATGAATTTAGTATTATGTATATGTACAGTGGATACATCTAGCCAGAAATGGGGATTGAGCACAGGGTGTGCAGGTTGCACACATATATGTGCAGCAGCTACAGCTAGCCTCTCTGGGAGTTCAGAACAGGATCCGTAGGTTTCGCACATATGTGCACAGCAGGTACACCTACACACACTGGGGCATGAGCATAGGAGGTGCAGGTTGGACACATTTATGTAGAGCAACTGCATCTATCCACACTGGAACTTGCCCACAGGTTCTGGTGGTTTCATATGTGTTTATGTGCATCAGGTAAATCTAGCCAAACTGGTGCATGAACACAGCATCTGCAGGTTGCACACATATATGTGCATCAGGTACATCTAGCCACACTGGGGCATGAACACAGGATCTGCAGGTTGCACACATATATGTGCATCAGGTACATCTAGCCACACAGGGGCATGAACACAGTATCTGCAGGTTGCACACATATATGTGCATCAGGTACATCTAGCCACACTGGGGCATGAACACAGGATCTGCAGGTTGCACACATATATGTGCATCAGGTACATCTAGCCACACTGGGGCATGAACACAGGATCTGCAGGTTGCACACATATATGTGCATCAGGTACATCTAGCCACACCGGGGCATGAACACAGCATGTGCAGGTTGCACACATATATGTGCATCAGGTACATCCAGCCACACCGGGGCATGAACACAGCATGTGCAGGTTGCACACATATATGTGCATCAGGTACATCCAGCCACACCGGGGCATGAACACAGGATCTGCAGGTTGCACACATATATGTGCATCAGGTACATCCAGCCACACCGGGGCATGAACACAGGATCTGCAGGTTGCACACATATATGTGCATCAGGTACATCCAGCCACACCGGGGCATGAACACAGCATGTGCAGGTTGCACACATATATGTGCATCAGGTACATCCAGCCACACCGGGGCATGAGCACAGCATGTGCAGGTTGCACACATATATGTGCATCAGGTACATCCAGCCACACCGGGGCATGAGCATAGGATCTGTAGGATGCACACACAGATGCGCAGCCATCGTGCCTGCTTGCTTCACCCCCCCTCGTGGAGAGCGGTTTGTCACACTTCTTTACTCTTAATTTCAGCAAGAAAGAATAAAAAGATGTTAACAAAGCAAGATGTTAGGCCAGGAGAGTAGTGTTCTTTTTTTATGATTCTTTTTCCCGTTTCTCGCCTGAAGTACCCAGGCCCTCTGGCGCATTGCTTCTCGTATTCCCCCTGCTGGGATGTGTGGGTGAGTTTTCAATTAAGTGGATGTCAAGCTGATAAGCCTCAGCTTTCAATTAAACCACCTAGTTTTACATAGCACAGATATTGGCATCCGTGCCTGGAACCCCTCCCCCCCTCCCTCCCTCCAAGAGTGGAACTCTTGAGAAACGGCGGCTTCCCTCACCTCCCAGCCTGCCTCGCGGTGACACACCTGCATTCCAGAGACTCTGTGACATGGCGACTCCCAGGGACAGATCGCATCCACTGGCGGGATCTAGTCCCATGTAGGATATCACAGTGGTGGAGCTAGGGTAGAGGCTAAGGGGTGGTCAACCAAAGAGGGCTCCTTACAGATCCCAAAACGACCACCTTCCCCACGACAGGCCCTTTGCTCCCATTGGCGCCAAAATCCCATTTTGCCACTGACGATCAAAACTTGCTGAAACGGCGTGAGAACCTGCTTGGAATGTGAGAAGATGATCATGGTAGGGCAGTTGCTGCACATAAAGTGCAATGCTGTGATATGATATATGCTATTTTATTTATAGTGACTGTACACAAGTGTTTCAAGGCGCGACGAGGCATGGGAAGGGAACAAGGGGGAACAAGACAACGATCTGACTAGGCCCAGTGACAATGGGATTGCGCAAGTGCAGGGAGAGGAAAGGGGGAGAAGTGCCAGGGGAAGGGGGGGAAGAAGTGCAGGACATAGGATCAACAAAAATATAAACACAAAACAAAAAAAAGGATGTGAGGCCAGCCAGTGGCAGTGCAGTTTAGTGCAGGTGATTGAAAAGTGCAGGTAAGGGGGCTGTAGGGTTACAGACACAGCCCCAAGTGCAGGGTTGCCAGGTGGCAGTGCAGGTGTGCAACTGGGGAAGCAGGAACCTGGGCCCGAGGTTCAGAGGGTACCCAGCTAGCCAGTGCAGTGACAGACAGGAGATCAGCAGGGAAGAGGAAGCCAGAAGGAAGAGCAGTGCCCAAAAGCTGGAACAGGTGTGAGGCCCACTTTTAGGATTACAGGAGGGGCCCTTCATTCATAGCTGATATATATAGTTAAGTGCTATGCATTTTCTACCCAAGAAGACACCAAATTTGAACTTATTGTGTGAATGGTGCTCTGCGGTCCAGAGCGTCATTCTTGCTATAGGCAATGTTGGTTGCGCAGCTCCTTCAAGTGCGTGGAAGCCATTCAACTTCCTGCAACTGGCACTTCTGCTCTCCAGACGGTAATTGAGATGTTCACATGTTTGAAGTGCGTGCACAGCCACCTCTGGGAGGCAGTTTGAGACTTTCCTGTGCGCCATCAATCAGCGGGCTCATTTGCCCGCTATTTGGTGGTGCACAGGAAGTAGAGGGATCAAGTAGGTGTGTATGGATAGGTTAGACTTTTTTAATTGAATGTAAAATGTAGTCCTGACTTCACCCCGCAGCCCGTTTGTACCGGGTGTATGTCAGGCCACTCCTTAAAAAGCAGACGGCGTACCCAAACCACCATGCAAACTATCACTCAATCCCAAACACTTCTTTCATCAAGAAAATACTGCAATGTGTTTATGGACAACTAACCGGCTTTGTGAGATACGGCATGGCTTCAGACCCACAAGAGGCACTGAATAAACCATGTACTCAATAAGGGATACCCTGAAGACAAACACGGACGAAAACTCTGAGAGTGCTCTCATCCTACTGGACATCTCAGCAGCTTTTGATACCATTAGCCACAAGCTCCCTTTACAAAGACGGGGAGATATTGGAATAAATGGAACTATGTGCTTACTTGCTTCTTCACCAACACACACAAAACCACTGTTGTGGCCCACTACCGATCTGAGTGTGGAGATCCCCAATGCAGATCTACTGGATCTCACCAGTCTCTCTGTCCTCATCTGCTAATACTATGCAGACGACGCTCAAATGATCTACACATTGGTTAATAACCTTTCACCTAGCTCGCCAGGCCACAAAAGGTGTTTCTCACACATGGAAGCATGGATGATGGCCAAAAGACTTAAGACGCAACCCTTGAAAAACAAAACTCAGGCTTTGCAGTGCAACCCCATCAAAGAGCTCCTTAGACCCTTGGCTCGAGCAGCTAGGCCCATGTCCAGCAACGCTAAGGAACCTCGGAAGAACAATGGAAAGTATCTTCATGCTAGAACCACAAGTGGGAGCAATTGTTAGAAGTTGTTTATTTCACCTTCACGTGGAACAATGCATACCATCACACCTTTCAATCACTGACAGGACCATGGCCATAATACTGTTTGTCTTACCAAGGCTGGATTATGCTAACAGACTTCATTTGGGACTCCCAAATACCTCATGGGAAAAGTTACAAAGAGCAGAAAACGTGGCAGCCAGACTACTCCTTAGATTGGAGAGATTTGAACACAACACCATATACTCTGCATGCTGTGCTGGCTCATCATCAAAACATTGCGCACTTCAAAACCCTGTGCGTTGCCCACCGTACTTACCATGTAAAGGCCCAAGCTTGCTTCATGCGGATTTTCCAGCAATACACACCGCCCATGCCTCCAAGGTCAAGTTATGTATTATGTCTAGTCCATGTTTCCAACTTCAAATGAAAAAGACAAGAAGGCTCCTCTTTCTCTACCAAACTTTGGACTTCCCTACCTAAACATCGTTGCATGGAAGCACACCATCAGCCATTAAGGCAACAACTCTAAACTCTTGAAAGCTAACTGAACTGGATATACAGCAACAAACCCAGTGTAACCCAGCGAGAATCACAGAATTCCACACCTTTCAATCCATAAAGCTTGTAGGTGCTAAAAGGGCCAATTTAACCAAACTCTTCGATACATGAGTATAGTCTGCTGAAACAAAGCAATTCTGCGCCTAATGAAATCGCTAAAGTGACCCCCATTCCTCCTTCCCACCTACTCCCCCCTTGCTAACTACTCATTGCTAAACCTTCCAACTTTTTGCAGCACACCCACCCCTTATCAAATGACCCACAAAGGTGTAACACACTATACGCTTTTTCCCTCCCTAACATTTCTCTATCACAACCCCACTTCACTCCAATGCATCCACGACAATCCTGTGAATCCCCAGACTGCCGTTTCCCTGCCGTATCACATCCGAATCCATAGCCAGCACACAGGTAAAGGGTGCTTCTGACCTGAACTCGTTAGCACCACAGACTTCCCGCTACTTCCCTAACACACATCACACTCACACTACCCTAACACACACCCCTTTCTTTACAGAGCAACGTGCAGCGAGGCCAAGGGATCTGTACAAGACAACTTTAACTTACCTTAATTTACCTTACCTTATCTTACCTAACCTCACCATACATAAGTTAAACTGAAGTAATAGAATAGGGGCTAGCCTGTCAGGTAAAGAAGTCGTGCTCACTCCACTCCCCTTCTAGCCTGCTTGAGCAGGGCTCCAATTTCCCCTCAAACTGAATTGTAGTGAACCCCTTTTGCACGAAGGGGTGTGGATCCCCCACCTTCCCCACCAGCCACCCTCACAACGAACATCAGTTATTGAATTAACCTGTGTCTGCAGTTCAGAGATGCAGAGTGAGTGTACTGTGGGATACTCTCACTTACTAATGGTCATTATTCTTCCTTGCCTCTGGCAATGACATGCCACATCACTCCCCATTCAAATTCAGTTGCGGCTGGGCAATTTACGCTTGGTTGCAAATGAGCTATGTCTGGGACATACTCTCCCGCTGTGCCAAACACAAAACGGGAGTGGTACTCACAGGTGGTGTCTGCTGGTACGGCAGGCGCACAGCGTGCAAGGGTGGGCATATGTGGCACTTGGTTGTTGCTACCTTGTTACATTTGATAGAGAGAAGAAAGTTAAGTGGAGAGGATGTTGTTCGGGAGTAGAGATTAGGATAAGTTAGTGAAAAGCATGTTGTCTGTTTCATTGATTGCTTCTTCTCCCTCCCCTGATCCTTTTACTTCTGCAGACTAAGGTGTGCACAGCACGCCAACATCCAGCAAGCCTATGTGCTCTGAGACTGCTACAATGGTGATTGTGTGCAGTATCAAAGCTTTGTAACACAATATAGCATCATTTGAAAGATTGAGGTTGTCTAGGCCATTGACAAATGTACATTCTTTGCACACATATTTGTGCAGCAGGTGCAGCATTTATATTGTTTGCCGATAGAACATATAGGTTTCACAGGTGGGTTCTCATGGGCACCATGAACCACTCTGACATAACTATCAATGGGCCCTCACATGCCTTTCATGATTGTCTTACTTAGACCACAACATACCCTCATGATGAACAAACTCCTCAACATACTTTCATATTTCTCAACAAACCCTCATATCGCTGATAGACCCCACATATCCCCTATAGACCCACATACATCCTCTAAAGAACCACACATATCCCCCATAGACCCACACACATCCCCTATAGACCCACACATCGCCCCAATCAGAACCTGACACAATCCCCAGCAGAACATCTTTTCTCTCACACATCAACAGACCCTTGTATACAAGTTCCCATGAGAAGGAGATGCACGCAGTACACATTGCAATTGTGGTAACATGACAAACCCCAACAGACCCTCTGATATTCTTCACCAGGCTCTCAAACATAGCCCTATAAGGCTATACCAGTATAGCCTTTAACAGACCTGGTCAACAGATACCCTCCTGTTGGCATGTTCCTTGATTTCTCTATGGACCAACCCACTCCCGACATGGACTTGCAGCTGCATGCATGGCACATCTATTGCTAATGAGGCTTCTCCTCCAATGAATGTAGAATATATTTAGTAAAAAATCAGATCCAAATTCAGATCGTACCGCACTTTGGTATGGGACAGCGTTGTGTGAGGGCAGGAGGGTGTGAAATTCATTTATTTGGAATCAAATACTATAAACATCACTTGACAACACCTTTACCCTCTCAGCATTAGGTTTTTTCAAGTGTAGTGCCAAATAAGCCAAGATTAACAGTATGCGAAAAGGATGACCAACCAATCACCCAAGCTGAAAAGCAGTGTCTGGATGGGTTCCCTTTTATCTGAGTCATATTTCCCATTCATAGCTTGGCCCTTCTAGGTAACTCTCTATCAACCAGTGCCACCATTAGTGTTCCTTCTCGTGCTCTCCTTTCAGTGCCACATCCACTCCCCACATTGGTGCCAAAAATTCCACCTTAAGATCTCAGTCTCGTCGTTCTTTTCCTCCAACACTGACAAATGCTTCCCTCCTATAAAAGTATACAGCTGCACTGAAGTAAACAGCATTAGCTGCAAAAAGGCTATTACCATGCGTGCGTCAAGAAATAGAAACTGCTTGCGGTAACGCAAGAGGTAAGCAACCTCTGTCCCCTTCCACAAAACAAAACAATAGGCAGGTTTGTATCATAATATGTTTGTTAAGGACCCACCTTTAGTATCTTCATCCTCAATGGTTGTATTTGTGCTCTCTGAGGATTCCTGCACACAGAAAACACAGGCAAGGAAGAGTCAGATATAATTATGGATTCCATACATGATCATTGCTATAGTTAGATATCCCATAACCAATAAAATCTAGGAACATCCTAAAAACATTTAAATTCCTCACGCGCCCCCACCCCCAGAAGCTAAACATATCCATGCTCCCAAACTATTGCCTTATTGACAAATGTCTACAGAGATGCCTCAATTTTAACAAAGACATTTCACCGTCTGCTGACATCTAAGTGCTGCTTATCCATCCAGTACCGAAATACATTTCACAAACAAATAACTCAGAATAGTTCTACCCAAACCAGTATAAAGACCTCTTCTCTCCATACCAAAATGTCTCTCTTTCTATAAACATCTAAACATTTTCCCACTCTGCTTACAATCTCTAAAAACCCTCCTCCCAAGTTTCAAAGATTTCACCTCACTCTATTGAAATCTATTTTGAACCCATACACACACATGGCTTCCGTGCTTCTTGAATGCAATCACCTCTTCAAACAATATGAAAATATTGTGTACAATATATAAATAAGAACACTCTATAGTATATAAAGGCCACTCATCATACTAAAACTAAAGTGCCTTGCCTCATTCTAATATGTTTAGGCTTCTACTCCTCACAGCAAAGTTCTCTCCTTTTCCAAACCTCCAAACATGTATCCTTCTTCTGTGAGCTTCCAAATATCAATCACCCTAAAAGCTAATGCTATCTTTTATTCCCAGAATCTAATACATGTTCTCACACCAATACCTTAAGTCTTCATCAACCAATATCTAAACACTTCCACAATCCTAATTTCTACCTATGTCTGCTCCCCCAACATCTTAAGACTTCCTCTCCAATTATTTGATCAAGACTCCTTCTGACATCTAAACATTTGTATTATCCCTACCTTTTAAATATTTAAATTCTTACCAACAACTAAGGGATTGATCCATTCTAAAAGCTAGACTTTTCAAACATTTAACATCTAAAGATCTCACGCCTCCATTTATTGTATAGAAAGATGCTCTCTTGACATCAGTAGCTGCTTTTGTTCAAGCATATGCATCATCTCCATCACAGATTTAATGACATCCTTCACCGAATATCAAAATCAGGAATCTAGCTGCACTGGTTTCCTTTATGAATGCCAACACTACCACACCACAGTTACCATGACAGGTTACCTAACGTAGATGCTTGCTAATTAGCTGTAGTATCATAGAAATTAATTGCCATCACGCAACCACCAAATGCATGAAACATATGTTGGCTGAACTCTTCTTTCACATTCTTGAAAATCAATAAATACCTTGTGATACTTAAAACAAAATTGACTGGATGAGCACACCATTTCTGATTTTGTAAGAGATATAGATAGATAAGAACATTTCTTTCTCAACCACTAAACAGAAATAACTTTCCAACTTTGTGAGACTGCCCCTATTCGTAATATTGAAAGATGTTCCATGAAATATGTAATGGGCTGCCTTCTTACTCTAATTTAAATACATATGCCCCCTTCATGGTTAAGAGTTCTACTTCTCCTTAGTACTAAAATAACCCCTCCCAACTTCTGAAGACCTATCTTATTTAATGCAACTTTTCCTCCCCAACACCTCAGCACATCCTTGCCTAACACCCGAAGGGTGTTCTTCACACTGATTTTGGTGAATACTCCAGCTAACAACCCATGACTTATTCTCCCCATTATCTATTGATTTCCTCACTGCCTATCATCTAGACTTTTCTCCACCTAAAATCTAGAAAATGTTCCTCCAACAGGCATAAAAAGAATGTTTTATCATCTTAACCTCTAAGCATTACCATTCATCTCAAACCATCTATACTTCAAATCCTCATTGAACTCCCTACTCTCCACCTGAAGTCTAAATTGTGTTAGTCCTTCACATACATGAAGACTTTGTCTCTGAACACCTGAGGACCTCAGCACCTCTTAATTTCTCAACATCTCCAGTCAGTTCAAATTCTAAAGAATTTACTTCCTTGCAAATTAGTTTAAGAAATCTAAAATCAAGACATTGAGCCTTGTTCTGCCAAAACACAGCCAGATGGAAAGAACAAAGTGGAATGATAAAATTACTATTGCTGCTTGGCTTTGGAACAAACGCTCCCAGGACTTTAGAGATGAATACAATTTCCCAAAAATCACGAAGGATGGAAACACATCTCTTTTTATACCAGCTTGTAATTGATAACATGCTCTGTGGGACCTCTCCCTGTCTCCCAGGGAGCCAGCTGCCATCACCCACTGCAACACCATGTTCCTGTGTGTCATCCTTGCTCCTTACTGACAGAACAAAGGGGATCAGTCAGATCAACTGATGGAGAGGCACACTTCTGCATCATGTTATCAATTTTTTTTCTCCGATGTGGGAATAAAGCAACATATTTCATCACTTTAATGACAAACTATAAATTAATACGCCAGCACATAAAGACATTTCCTCATCTAAAGCCTTCTCCTGAAATCAGACTAGCTCTCCTTCGTGGACATCTAAATGTTTCTCACCACCCTAACTTGTAAATTACTCTGCTCTTCCAATGAATAAAAGACTTCTCATTGACCCAACATCGAAGTATATCTCTGCCCAGCATCAAAAGGCTTCCACTCAAACCTACAAGACCTTTTATCATTCCACATCTAAAGATTTTTCTTCATCCTCCTAAAAAATCATTTTTCTCCTCAAGCATCTAAACTAAAGGCTGCTTACCTTAAACTTAAATTTCTTTTTTCTTTCCAACATCGAAAGTCTTCTCATTCGTACAATGTTTAAATATTTATCCTGTGTTCAACATCAAAAGGCTTCCGCTAAACTTAGCATCCAAAGACTTCTTCAACTAGCATCTACAGACTGTTCTACCTAATGTGATACCCTCCATCTTACATCTAAGTCCCTCTACTCCACCTAACATTTTAACATGCTACTTGCACCCAGAAACTAAAGGAGCCTCGTCTATTTCAACACACCCTCAGACTAATGCTTTCCAAAAACTAACGTCAACTCCTGATGTGAATTTCTAATAACCCCTCCTCCTTCAACCTTCTAAAGATTTCTCCACCACCTTTCCTTGAGTTCATCTTCTGGAGGGTTTCCCTCAAACTAACATCTGTAGGCTTCTCCATCTTAATCTAAACATGTACCCACTCTAGAACTGAATTTCACAGTCCACCTAAATCTAATGTAAAATAACTTCACAATATTTATCATCTTAAGACACAATGGCATCACAGAGCCTTTCCATTATCTATTGCTCTCTACTTCTTATCATTTAGAGTAGTACCACCAAGCCCAGGCTCCCTGCTCCTTCACACTACTATTCCCTTCTGCCTTTACAAATTGCAGCAATCACACACCCCCTCCTTAATGCATCTAAGAAGCAAACCACATGTGCAATGTTCCCTTTGAAATAACACAGCTGACCTTCCTCTAAAAGATTTTTGAAAACACGAAAAATTCCACCATACTTTGAAATTGTATCCAAAACATAATCACGTCATATTCAAGTTCAACATCTATAGACCATGCATGTATTCTTGCATTTCCTCTCCCTTGTAGTTACCATGACATCCCCATTCCCCCATAGACATTCCCGGACAAAGTAACAGAAGGAGCCAATGTTTGCTCATTCTCTTCAAAGATGGCGTCCATGTAGATGCATGCAGATCATTAATCGTTTTCCATCTTCAGGCATTCTCCATGCTGGGGGTTGCAAACTGCTGAAAGTGTGTGTGTAAGTGCTGTGATCACCACACTACAGCAGGATCAAAAGAGGCAGGGATTCCTAACCATAAAATGGTAAGCCTGCCAATCTAGCACACTATTTCCACTGAAAGCCCGGCATTTATCAGGCAGTGTGGCTTCCAGTACCACCATGAATCGGCCATGTCGACCCGCTGCTTCTTCTATGCTTGAGATATGTTGGGAAGAACATGCAGTCATGAATGCCCAAGTGGACCGTTCCCCTGTGGCTCTGCTGCACCTGCTGCCAATGCTCAGACGCTGCGTCGCTGACATCACATACATATACACAAGCACCAACATAAGCAGAGCAGGTTGTCCTCTTTGAGGATCTGGCTGGCTTGTGCCATACCGTCGGCCTATAAGAAGAGCTCCTTTGCTCAGCCAAAAGTATAGACAATTAGGGAACCGCTGCTTGACCATTTAGGGTTCCATTTTTATAATCTGTGCATGTAAGAAATAAGACATGTAGGTTGTTTGGAGCTCCCATTGATTCAATTTTTTGGATGGGGTTATCTTGAGAATTGCCAGGGTCACCGTGAATCTGCTGTGGATTGCATTTGGGATTTTTGAAAGGCAAGCAGGAATTCATGGATGAGTTTGCACTGACTGGGTTGGGTAAATCTCCTAGTCTCAGACATCATAGGCACCCGGCTGCTATTGATGGCAGAAGGGGGGCACGGGTGGCCAAGCAAGTAGAAACCCTCAAGATTTTCATGAAAGGCGATGATAGACTTGTAACTAACAAGTGACTAATGAACCGGCCTGAGAGGAAATGGAAGCATATAAGATGCTATTGGGAGCTAGATCTCTGATCCTTGACACAAAAGGTCATGTGACCTGTCATGTCCACTCATTGAAAGAAGCCTACCAGCTCCAAGAAGAGCAAGATGACATGCTCCACCAGGCCTCGCCTGGTGGGGAACTGAACCCCAGGGGAGCTGCTTCCAACAGGTAGGGATTGCTCACCAAAGCAATGGCTGCCAAAGGCCACATGCAGCCTTCTCTCTGAGTAGCAGAGCAGGAGGGTTAGAGTTCCCAGGCAGGAAGTGGCATCAATGTTGTGCTGTGGATGGCCGAGTGCTGTAGGGTGACATTATTTTGAGATTGGAGATATTTTTATATTTCTGAATGTCTCGGCTACTCAAACACAAAGAAATTGAGCAAAATGAAGGGCAGGGGCAAGACAAGAGGGAGGAAAAGGCAAAGTGGGATTGGAGAGGCCACACAATGCATAAACTACAGAGTGTGAGCATCAGCTATGCAATAGCCTGTTACTTCCCACAGTAACTACTGAGTTTTTTTTATTTATAGCGCTTACGGCAAACTGAGTTGCCCCTCGCCACGTCATTGTGGTTAAAGAACGCATGGCTCATCAGAGGTACCAGGCTGCGCATTACCCCACACTGCCTGTTTGTGTACTTTAGACCTGAGAAGCTGCTTCCATGGCACTCTGACACAGGGACAGGCTGGTAGCCGATCATTCCTAGTAGTAATCAGTCATGGACCTGTAGGAGACTGAAATGATGGCTTGAAACCTTGTCTTGTCCAGGTTCTTGCAAAATAGTCCAGATGTGGCAGCTAAACACTGTGAGGTCTGGGTCTCTCTTGCATGGCTAATGTTTGGTTTTGCAAAATGTGCTCAACGATTATTGTGGTAGTGATATATGTCCTTCCAAACATCAGTTACCTTTACATATGCAGGCTAGGAGGGCATCATTTTGTTATGTTTAGTGGTGGGCAGGCTGATTAAGGGATGGGAAAGGAACCCCCGCAAACAGCCTAATGATGTGAGACCAAAGGATGCAAGAAAAGAACCAAGGCAAGGCCCAGTGGAGACATAAAACACAATAGACAGAGAACCATGGATGGAGGGAGAAAAAAAGAGGACAAGGAACACAGGAGGCAATCCAACTTAGAAAGGTCTGTAAGAGAAAACGAGAGCAAAGAATGGAGAGAGATGATGGACAATGGAAATAGAAGTGAAACGAGGTCAATGAAAAAGAAGAAGGAATAAAGCAGAGCAAATAAAGGCAGCAGACAGAAAAATGTGAAGAGGCAAAAGGGCAAAGATCTCAGGATGGAGGGTGAACAAGTAAGGAAGAGGGAGCAGAGTAGGAGACAGAATAGCACAGACGTATGAACAAAGAACCAGGGAATACAAAATGGTGACGAGAGAATGCAAGGCAAAGGGAGAGCAAAGGAGAAGAGAGAACAGAAAGGTGAAAGGAGAGGTTGACAGAACAGAAGAGAGGGATGAGAAGCAAAGAAAGAACACATTATAGCAAACAAAGACTGAATAGAGAATGACAAATTACAAAGAGGTGAAGATATGATGGAGGGAAAGAGTTAAGAGCATAGACATTTAAAGAATATTGTGAGAAAGAACAATTTTGGAAAATAATACATTATTGATAAGATTGATAGGGGCAGCGAATCAGTGAATGAGAGTGAAGCACGCACAGATCAAAGGAAGGTAAGAGGACAAGGGAAGGAGATTGACAGATAAAAGCAGGGCAATGTAGAGAAAGGTCTGGACAGAGAACCGAGGATGGGGAGAGCAAAGGATGCAGGTAGAACACACTGTGGGGAGAGAATAAAGGTTTTAGAGAGAACAAAAGATTAGAGAAAGAATGATGGGGGACAATCGCAGGGGAGTCAGAGATGCACTAGTTTACAGGTGTAGTTCTGCCACAAGTCAGTCCTCTTGTGGACAAAGATGAGACTCTCTTTCAAACATGCACACAGGAGTATTTACACAAAGGGCATTAGTGGCAAATATTTGGATTCTGAAATAACTTGCAATTTAGGTCCAATTAAGGGACATCTTGTATCGTGATCATTTCGGATCCTGGACGTAGGCGATGAAACACGCTAACGTCGGAGGTGGGGGCCAAGGGGTAGATTGTGAGCAGATGACGCCAATTTTGAGCCTTACAAATGAAGAAAGATTTGAGCTCAGAGCAAACCAAATTTTAGATCTCAAGCCATGAAGCTTCTAGGCGCTGAGTAAGGCGCACAAGTAGACTCGACATGAGAGGTATTTTGAGTGTTAAAGTAGAGCTATGCTGGCTACTCGATGAGGGATTTTGGTGCTCTAATGCAGGGCGATTTCGAGTCAAAGCCATTTTTATTTGCTTTTATTTTGACTTGAGTTTCGAATTTGAACTTATTGGATATTACAATGTGTGCCTCTGACGTCAAAAAATGTTGAGTCTGAAATTGCGTTTATTTTAAGTCTCGAATGAGGTAAACGTGGGCCCTAAATGCATGGCCATTTGGATACTTCATAGCGGTTACTCTGGGTCCTGAGTTAAGGAACTTTCATGCTAAAATGTGCTGTTTTTTAGTTGCAATTTCGCTAGTGTATAATTTCAGCTCACAGGCTAAGTCAAGATGGTGTCGAAATACAGCAATAAGGTGAATCTTTTTTATGAAATTGCACATTTCTGAGGAATTTGAGGGAAAATATGCAATATTTTGGGCATTATAAACAAAGGATAGATAATTTGGGTCCAACCAGGCAAGCAGTAATCCTTTGGAGGTGAACACTTATCTGTGATCTGAGGTGAGGTATTGTGTAAAGAACGTCCGCTTGGCATGGATTATCCAAGAACATGTCACAATTCTAAGGGCATTCCACCAACTTTTGGCAAGAGGGCCTCGCAAAACAATGTAAGGAGCTCAATTGTTTAGCAACTGAAATGAACCAATTGCGTGAACCTGGGTCAGTCTGAAAACATGTTGATGTTCAATTGATTGGATTCAGAGTTGCTTCCCATTTGTTTCGATGATGGAACAGGAATCCTCCCCACCGCCACTAACCTCTTAGACTAATATTGTCCCACAGAAGTTCGGATTGCCCGTGTCACTATCAGTGGGGCAGGAAGTGGCTGGACTGAGCCACATGATACTCAATCAGTCTGCTCTGATTCTGGCTGAGCTCCAGCTCAAGGAGACCGGCTCTGAGGTAGACAAAAAACACTCACCATTAACTGGACACTGGAACTGGACTTTCGTTTCTGGAAAAACAAGGAGAACAGATAGGAAAGCAGAGTGAGAGAGGCAGCGGGTGCCACAGGGAGGGAGAGCAAGCACAAGAGAGTGATGAAGAAGAAGGAGGCCTCAGACCGCCAGAGATAGGTAGAGAAAGAGGGAAGGATTGGAGGAGAGAGATCGATAGAGAGAGAGAATGAAGGAAGGGTGTAGAGAGGTAGAGCAAGAACAATAGGAAGAAAGGAGGCGAGAAAGCGGATACAGAAGAGAGTGAAATGAAGCAGCACGATAAGAGGAAAACACAGCAGATACAGAAAGAGGGACATTACATGATAGACTGGGAGAGGAGTGTAGGGAAAGAGGCAGAGGGTGGCATAGTAGGATAGAGACAGTGGCAGCAGCTGTGAGTAAAGAAGCAGACAGTTTCGGAGATGGGGATGAGAAGAACGTAGCCAATGGCAGAAGAGATCATCAGTGAGGGGGGGAAAGAAATAGAGGCGAGCGGAGCACCTGTGCACAGCGAGAGAGCAGAAGCGAGAGAATAAAGGGTACAAAGGAATTGGATAGAGTAGGCAAAAAGAAGTGAGGTGGAGGGAAGACGAGAGGATCAGAGAAGAATTACAGATGGAATGGAGCAATGAAGGAATAAAGCATATGAGCAACCAAAGGTATAAGGGAGAGGGAATACATGAGAAAGAGGGAAGAGAACAGCAGAGAGGAGACGTGAGCAGCAGACAGAAGTGAGCAGCAGAGAGAAGTGAGCAGCAGAGGGGGGAAGTGAGCAGCAGGGAGAAGTAAGCAGCAGAGAGAAGTGAGCAGCAGATAGGGGAAGTGAGTAGCACAGAGGAGACGTGAGCTGCAGAGAGAAGTAAGCAGCAGAGAGACGTGAGCAGCAGAGAGGTGAAGTGAGCAGCAGAGAGAAGTGAGCAGCAGAGAGAAGTAAGCAGCAGAGGGGGGAAGTGAGCAGCAGAGAGAAGTGAGCAGCAGAGAGAAATAAGCAGCAGAGATAAGTGAGAAGCAGAGAGAAGTAAGCAGCAGAGGGGGGAAGTGAGCAGCAGGGAGAAGTAAGCAGCAGAGAGAAGTGAGCAGCAGAGAGAAGTAAGCAGCAGAGAGAAGTGAGCAGCAGATAGGTGAAGTGAGTAGCACAGAGGAGACGTGAGCAGCAGAGAAAAGTGAGCATCAGAGAGAAGTAAGCAGCAGAGAGAACTGAGCAGCAGAGAGGTGAAGTGAGTAGCACAGAGGAGACGTGAGCTGCAGAGAGAAGTGAGCAGAGGAGAGGAAACGTGAGCAGCAGAGAGAAAACATGAGCAGCAGAGAGAAGTGAGCAGCAGAGAGAAGTAAGCAGCGGAGAGAAGTGAGCAGCAGAGAGGTGAAGTGAGCAGCAGAGAGGAAACGTGAGCAGCAGAGAGAAGTGTGCAGCAGAGAGAAGTAAGCAGCAGAGAGAAGTGAGCAGCAGAGAAGTGAAGTGAGTAGCACAGAGAAGACGTGAGCAGCAGAGAGAAGTAACCAGTGGAGAGAAGTGAGCAATAGAGAGGTGAAGTGAGCAGCACAGAAGAGACTTGAGCAGCAGAAAGAAGTAAGCAACTTAGAGAGGTGAGCAGAAGAGAGGTGAAGTGAGCAGCAGAGAGGAGAACGGAGCAGCAGAGAGAAGAAATTAGCAGAAGAGAGAAGTAAGCAGTAGAGAGAAGTGAGCAGCAGAGAGGTAAAGTGAGCAGCAGAGAGGAGACGCGAGCAGCAGAGAGAAGTAAGCAGCGGAGAGAAGTGAGCAGCAGAGAGGTGAAGTGAGTAACACAGAGGAGAAGTGAGCAGCAGGAGTGTCAGAGGGTGGGGTTAAGAACTAATCTAAACACGAGACATATAGTACAAGCATGGGGTAAAGGTGGCCGAGTAGGAAGCCATAGAGACACCACAAAGAAAGACCACAGTGTGGAGGATAACGGACGGTCAGGGGAGCAAGAATGTGGGTTAGGGGACTGAGAAGGAAGCACGCAGCATGATTGAAGCGGGTGATGTACGCTAATTGTGACAGTGAGCACATGGTGAGGTTAATGGCGCAACATGCTAAAAATAGTCATCAGTGCTGTGAGAGAGGACGGGAGTGGAGCGGTCAAAAAAGCAGTGAGCGATGATCTGATGGAGGTAGGGAGTGCAGGTATGCTGGAGGAAGTGAGTTGTGGGGTGATTTCATGTAAGCGGGAAAACAGTGTTATGATTGAGGCAGACTATGGCAGGATTAAGGAGACAGTGGGGCTGAGGCAGGGAGAGATCAGCACAGCAATTGGGTCAGCGAGTCAGTGAGGCGGCGAGCAACACGGATCCCAAGTAGTGGTGGGATTTAGATTTCTAACAGTAGATTGCTTCATGTGATGAACAGGGGATGGGATCAGAAGGGTGAATCAGGAGGTGAGCATTGTGGCGATGAGCGGTAGGGTGATTGCAGCAAGCATTCGGGCAACACGCAGTAGGGTGATTGACACCGCGAGCATTAAGGTGATTGAGGGAGCAAGCAATAGTATGATTAACACATCCAACATTGAGGCAATTGAGGCAGAAAGCAGTGGGCTGATTGAGGAAGTGAGCATTGTGGCAATTAAGGCAACGAACAGTGTGGTGACTGAGGCAGTGGACATTGTGGTGATTGAGGCAGTGAGAATTGTGGTGATTGAAGTAGCAAGCAGTAGCGTGATTAAATATAGGATGATGTCTGCTGCAGTCTGGTGGTTGAATAAGCAATGATCAGCTGGATAAGTGAGGCAACTAAAAGTGAGTAGCTGATGGAGTGATGAGGGTGATGACTGATTCTCTGAACAGTGAGTGAGGAAGCCGGTGAGGGTCAGCGAGGCAGTGGATAGTGCGCTGACTGGAGCAGAAGGATATTGGGAAATGAACAAAGGGGTGATGGGGTGAGCGAGACATCATCGTGAGCACTGGGAAGACTGAAGACATGAGTCATGTGATGATTGAGGCAGCCTTCAGTGGGGTGACTGATGAAGTTGGCTGTGAGGCCATTGAGGCAGCCTGCAGTGGACTAGGTGGTAAACACTGAGATAACTGAAGCAGTCAGAAGAAGGATGATTTCCAGAGTCAGAATTGGGATGATTGAGGCAGTCAGCGGTGGGGTGATTGAGGACTATTTATTATTATTATTATTATTATTATTATTATTATTATTATTATTATTATTATTATTATTATTATTATTATTATTTCACTACTGGGGTAGCCAAAAGAGATGGAAGGGCTTAACGTAGACAGCAATGTGCAGCTCAAGGCAGCACTCACGGTGATGAATGAGGCAACAGGCACTGGACTGATTTAGTGAGTGAGAGGTGGAAGACCGAGGTAGCCATCAATGAGTTGATGAAGGCAGGGGACAGAAGAATCAGTGTGATGGAAGGTTGTGTGTTGATGAAATAAGCAAGCAGTGTTATGATTGATTCTATAACAAGCAAATGAGACAGACATTGAAGGGAAATAAGCTGCAAGTGGCAGGGTGAGAGAGTGCAAGTGCGGAATGTTGGAGGCAGAGAAGAGTGGCGCTGCCGAGGATGCGAGCAAGTGGGGATTGAGGCAGTAAGCAATGTCTTTATTCAGGCATCAGGCTGTGGTGTGACTGAGGCAGCATGCAGTACATTCATAAGGGCAGAAATAAGTGGGTGTTTGAGGCAGGAAACAGTGAAGCAAACGAGGCAGCAGGGAGTGGAGGCATCGAGGTAGCAAGCAATGGGCAGATGAGGCAGCAGGCATGGGGGTTACTGAGGCAGCGAGCAGTAGGGTGAGGAAGGCAGCAGGCGCTCTGTATATGAGATGGAACGGCTTCCATGGAACCGACTGCACTTCCACGGCTCTAGAAGGAGCTCATATTCCATTCACCTTTCCATCCAAGGGAGGCGCTTCCCCCATTCTTGTCAAGCCAGGTGACGATTCAAATGAATAGGAAGACACTGCATCGCCTCTTGCCATTTACGTTGCTGCCATCCTTCCTGGCTACTTAACAAGACCATGTGCCCATGGTGGAGGAATGGGGCAACCCAGGATCTAGCAACAGAGCAGTTTATGGGGTCCTCAGTTACACACATAAACCTAGGGAATAGCTCCTGCTGTTTGATTGGTTCGCAAAAGCCATGACCAAGCATTGGAAGAAGGTTCTGGGGTCTAGCTGCTAGAAACAGGCCAAGAAGCCACTTCCAGACCTGGAAAGAAGGCCATGGAGAAGCCTCTGACTGCTCACAGATCCTGCTGCAGGCCAACAAATGACTAGGAGAATCAGGCCGGGGAACCAGAGCTGCACCCCAGAACACCAGGACTAGGTTGAGAGTCATGCTTCCAGCCAAAGCGCTGGATCTTGTTTGAAGGCCCAGGTTCCCTGACCCAAATCCAGGCTTAATATGAAAAATCACCCTTCAACCAGCCCACGGCACTGAAGTGAGGCCCTAACCAGAAGTCAACACCCAGATTCAGGTCAAAGGCCTTTTTAATCTCGACGCACAGAACTTGGCTCCTGTGCCATGCCCGCTACCCACACAGAGCTTTAGAAGCAGGGTGGGGTGCCTGAGCACTGTGCAGGGTGGCCTGGCCCAAGATCCAAAGTGGTCCCTGGGTTCAGTTGATGGGATCCGACCGGCAGAGCTTACCTTGACGCCATCGTTCTTCTTGTTGCTGCCGCCTTTTCCCCCTAAAGAGAGAAGGTAGAGGGTTAGCAGTCCCAAGCCGGGCACCAGCACAAACAGGACAAGCATCAGCACGGGCAAGGAGGCACGAGGGGTGAATGGCAAGCCCGGAGCCGACAGGGGTTCCCGGGCAGGGACCCCCGCTGGCGCCTCCATTGCATCCATTCCCAGACAGCTTCTGACAGATCTGGCGCGCCCTTGGCTTGGACGCCTCTTTCCCTCTCGCTCCCTGGACTCTTAAGCCCCGTTAGCCTGCGCCTCCCCTTGTCTATATATACACAGCCGGGCCAGGCTACAGGCAGGGACTTTCAACTCCTGTTGTCCCGCTGCTTGCAGCTCCAGCTGGTCTGTGGTGGACATGGATGCGGAGAGTTACTATATTTTTGGAAGAGGGGGCGTCAGAGTTGCGATATGTGTTCCGCAGTTTTGTCTTCTGATCCCTAGCACAGACTTGTGACCTGACAGTCGGAAAACATTCCACTCCCATGTTTGCTTTGGCAGTGAGGATAGTTCTGCCAGTGACATTTCTACTAGCTTGCTTGCTCGTCCTCTCTCTCTCTGGCTCTCTCCCCCTCTATGTCTCTCTATCTCTCTCTCTCTCTCTCTCTCTCTCTCTCTCTCTCTCTCTGGTTCTCTCTCCCTCCATCCCTCTCTGGCTCTCTCTCTATATCTCTCCCTATGGTTCTCTCCCTCTCTTTCTTTCTCTCTCTCTCTCTGGCTCTCTCCCCCTCTCTGGCTCTCTCTCTCTCTCTCTCTCTATATATATATATATATATTTCTATTGTTCTCTCTCTCTCTTTCTTTCTCTCTCGCTGGTTCACTATCCCTCTCTGGCTCTCTCTCTATATCTCTCCATATGGTTCTCTCTCTCTCTTTCTTTCTCTCTCTCCCTCTTTGGATATATTTCGCTCTCTCTGGTTCTCTCTCTCCCTCTCTGGTTCTTTCTCTCTCTCACTCTCTCTCTGTCCCTCGTCTATTCTCTCCACATTCCTATGTGGGCCTGTTTCTCAATATGGTCCCTCCTGCTCTCTTTACTCTACCCCTTTCTCTCACGATTGGGCAGATTTTGTTGCTTCCCCTTTCTCACGTTCTCACGTTCTGCTGTTGACTGCACTTTCGCTTTCCTCTTTTCCTCTTTCCTTTTAACTAACCTCCCTCCCTCCCTCCCTCCCTCCCTCCCTCCCTCCCTCCCTCCCTCCCTCCCTCCCTCCCTCCCTCCCTCCCTCCCTCCCTCCCTCCCTCCCTCCCTCCCTCCCTCCCTCCCTCCCTCCCTCCCTTCCTTCCTTCCTTCCTTCCTTCCTTCCTTCCTTCCTTCCTTCCTTCCTTCCTTCCTTCCTTCCTTCCTTCCTTCCTTCCTTCCTTCCTTCCTTCCTTCCTTCCTTCCTTCCTTCCTTCCTTCCTTCCTTCCTTCCTTCCTTCCTTCCTTCCTTCCTTCCTTCCTTCCTTCCTTCCTTCCTCCCTCCCTCCCTCCCTCCCTCTTATCTCTGCCCCTCCTCTTGGAAGTGCCCCCTCCACTAGTCACGTAGCCCTTCTCGCGGCGCCCATCTCTCCCCTACTTTCCTCTTGTCTCAGCCACTCTCTAATTTTAGTGCCAACCTCTCAAGGTCATGTGATAGAATCTCTGCAGCAGACAGCTGCAGGCCCCTGTTGAAAGACTTCAATACACAATGGCCTATTGCTTTCTTCCCTCTTTCAACACAGGCGCGCTCCTGCCCAGGAACCCGAGGAAGCGCCACTCCCGCCCCCACCAGTGTGTGCGAGGTGGGCCTGCATCTACAAGCTTTACAAGGCTCATAAGTGCATCGAAAAGTGCGTGGTGTGTGGAGAGCACTAGTGTTAGAGAAGATGACATATCGAGAATGGTAACGTATTCCCATCTAAGATAAAGTACCTGCAGCAAAGTTACATTAAGGTTAAAAAACATGGAAACCATGGTAGGTTTGGGGCATATTGTTGGAGAAATGAACCTTCTAGAACCTTAAAACTCGCGGCCATACTGGTATATGGGGCAATAGGGCAATGTCCGAACCAAAAACACAAAATGCTAGCGTGGCCCCGTAGTTGTTGTTGGTCAAAGTGGGCCACTACTCTGGCACATTTGGTCCAGTTTGATAAGTTACTTCACCATACAGTTAGTATTTTTGCCCAGTGTTACTGAATAAATATTCTTTAAAAATGCACAATTTGCATCACATTTTATCAAAAACATGCCCCTTAGGTTGGGTACTACTCAAACATTTGCAACAGTGGGCCACTTTTTCCTTGTCCCCGAGACAATTGTATGCCGAGTTCTACCCCGACACTCACCTCCACAAGCATGTATGCCAACCCTCCCGATATAGTTGGGAGACTCCCAAGTTTGTTGCTATTTTTAACTGCTTTCCTCCTAAAATAATTCTAACCCTAATGAATTCAAATGGGGAAATTCAACTCTCCTGATTGCTTGGAGAGAATCGCCGTCCCAGCTGCTGCACAATGTTGCCATGGATGTACAAATGCTCAAAAGAGACTGGGAAGGTCATACTAAACTGGAACGGTACTTAGCAAGTGGCATTGCCTATTCAGGTCACCACCATCTTAAATGATGGCTCAATGCTTGAAAGGTGCAGCAAGATTCGCCCATATGGACTCTTCCTACTCCACTGCGTCATGGTTGGTCAAAATCAGGGACAAAGGGTGACCAGACACCCCACACGCTGGAAGACTACAGAACAGTCCTCAAGGGGGATCCCAACGTCTAGTGAAACAATATTGGGGTGCAGGGCCTAAGAAGTGTCTTTCTTAGCCTAAGAATGGCAGGTCGCTAATGTACCCTTAAAAGATGTGTGACCTTTGTCACTAAACGAGTGGCCTAACAGACTTGGCTGAATGTGCATACCTGGCAAGAAAATGATAAAATCTGATCGAAAAGCTGTGTTAAATATTTCATAATCAGCAGTCAAAAGGTTTACTAAAGTACAATATAAATAGGAATCCAAATTGACAAAGGTCAATGCAGGTTTAAATCTCTTAGTTCTTCTGAAGGAAATCCATTAATATTATGTACTCATTGTATTCAGTCTTATTACAAGACCATAATATAATGGTATGTTGCAAAATGCAAACAACATATTATCTTTATTTTCCTTGTGTATTAGAAAACAATCTAAATATAAAGATTGGGCATTGAAGATGAGATTCTAAACATGGGTGAGAGTGACATCTACTGGCGAAGAACAGTATTGCCACTCACCATCATTGATTTTTAGCACTGAGAAATTGAGGCAGGGCTCAAGGGGACATCTTGGAAACCACAGAGCTGAGTCCAGGCTAGCCATGGCCCAGTTAAAGCTTTGCTTCATAGTGTGTACTAGCTCTGTGTAAATTAATATTTACAATGGAATATTTACCATGTCATTTAAAATGGTCAAGTTGAATATTTTTACTCTCTGAAGATTGTCAGCGGATATTCCTGTGTACATGCACTCCCCCTTTATAATCCACCACTTGAGAAACTGTAACATGATTTGCAGGACTGAAGCAGTGGTGTCTAAGCCAAACAACAGAGCTTCATGGGTGTGCAAATTAGGCAGGCCAAGGGCTGGAGCATGCATGAGAGCTGCTGTTCAGAGAGTGAACAATGCAAATGAGGGTGCAGGGCAAACAGGGAGCTTGGCAGATTGCCAGAAATGTTAAAAAGGTGAAGCTTTGGGAATTCCCTTCACTGGCAAATCTATAATACCACGCATTGGCAAATCTACAATACCAAGTATTGGCAAAATCAATAGGTCAAGCAACGGAAATGTAGAAGAGAAGAGTTTCTTGACCTGAGTGGACTTTTTTCAAAACATACCCTCCACATTTAGCAAGAAAGACCTATTGTCTTTGTCAATGCTGGCCTTGCTATGTGCCTTCACAGCAGCCCGTCGTCTGTGTGATTTGGCAGCTTTATTCCATCAGGCGAGTGCAATGTCAGTATCCCGGGATTCATGATATCTTTCACTTGCCTTTCAAGACACATTCCTCATCCCAATAAAAGAATTCCAAGTCCCAATGTCTTCCCTGGTAAATGTCTAGTAACTCTGCCTTTCCAATTCATTTGCATTGCAGTCGCAGTTTTTGCCAGAACGGATCCTCCGAGAAACTCAATCAGGGCCATCAATGAGATACACGCTTGCCTCGTAATCAGTGGACTCAATCAGAATGCTCACTTTCTATGTTTCCCATTGTTCCTTTTAACTGTTGCCATTTTATAGCTCTCTGGGGTCTCACTGTATCCTTGATTTATTTGTGTATGTATTGTTGCCCACAAGCTGCATAAATTGGAGCCAGAGTCTGTTGGAATTCAACCTAATTTCCTTGTAAGCTTTTCAGCAAGTCCTTTTAACCCACCTCTCTCCTATCTCCCTTTACTTCATGGGTTCCTGCGCTGTTGCTTTTTATGAACTTTGTACTGGTTTTAGCTCCCACCTAGCATTTTTCAAAAGATGTTCTTACCTGTGCCACCTCTTTTAAGATGTATTTCTGTAATGTGGAAATACTGGTCAGGCTGAGGCCTGCCATTGCTATGCTGTCATTGTCCACTAGGGGCCCTTCCGCAGGTTGGCAGAAATCTTTTCATTTTTTTGGCTAGTGCAGCCTAGAGGGCATCTTTTTTTAGCTACCATGCCTAGAAAAATCGTATAATTGGAGTTTGCTCTCACATGTGCGCTCGGCTTTCCAAGGAGAGGCGTTCCGTGCCCAAGCTGCCACCTCATATTGGCGCCTGCAGGGCTGATCCAATCATTGGTCTATGATACGGCTGCATTGAAAGCCCCAAATGCGGGATTCTTTCGACGTCAATGAAGCAGTTGTGTGCCTCTTTTGCATTTAAAGCCTGTATTGCAATCTGTGGACAGTGATTCTGTTGAATGTTCTGCCGCAATCTTGATTTTGCAGAACTTCTGGCAGGGAGCGCTGACTGCAGTGGCTCTTTGATTATATTGCATTTTATTTATTTTTGTGTTGGCATTTCAGGCAGCATCCAATGATTATGTTGCATGCTAAGCAGAGGCCCAGTTATTCCATTGCATGTTATGCAGCAACCAAGTGATTCTGTAGCATGGCCCGCAGCGGCTCTACAATGCTCACAATTTCATCAGCAACCCTGTGATTCTGGTTATTTCCAAGCAGTGGCTTTTTGACTCTGAGAAATGTGCTGCATTGTGGCTTGCTTACATTTCAATCAGTGCCGCATGATTCTGCGCATTATCAGCAGCAACAGTGCGATTGTGTGTCATTTCAATTGCCTTTGAGATCGTGTTCCATATAAGCATAAACCCTTTAAATATCTTGTACTTAAAACAGCAGCCCTGTGATTGTGTCCCATTTCAATCAAAAAGAATGCAGTGTCTGGTATTGCAAGCAGCAGCAGCAGATGTGGGTGAGTATGTTGGAACTTCCCTGGGAGTGAATTGCATTTCAAGCTGCACTTCGAGCGGTGTGTCCGACCGACTGATTCATTTCTAGTTTCAGTCCAGTGCAGCAACCGCAGCCATGTGATTAGGCAGCACTTTAAGCGTGGGATCTGGGATTGAGATGCCTTTCATGTCGCGACATTCAACGGCATTGGAAGCAGCAGAGCTGTAATTATGTTGCATCGCCAGCAGCACTCATGTGATTATGTAGCATTTCAAAAAATGGCCCTGTGACTATGTTGCTTGTCATGTAGCGACTAAATGGTTTAACTGCAGTTCAAGCAAAGATCTCGAATTATATTACATTCCCAACAGTGGCCATGCGATTTGTTGCATTCCAACCATCACTCTGTGAAAATGTTACACTTTAGATGGCAACTCTGTATTTACTCATTTCCAGCAAGGGCCTGTGCTTACACACATTAAAGCAGCGGGTCAGTGATTGTGTTGCATTTAAATCAGCACCCTACTATTTTATTGAGTTTCATGCTGTGGCTCTGTGAAAATGTAGCATTACATGCTGCAGCGCTGTGATTACATTGCATGCCAATCAGCACCCTGCTATTTTGTTGCATTTCCTGCTGTGGCTCTGTGACGATGTCGCATTACATGCTGCAGCGCTGTGATTACATTGCATGCCAATCAGCACCCTGCTATTTTGTTGCATTTCCTGCTGTGGCTCTGTGACGATGTCGCATTACATGCTGCAGCGCTGTGATTACATTGCATGCCAATCAGCACCCTGCTATTTTGTTGCATTTCCTGCTGTGTCTCTGTGATGATGTTGCATTGCATGCTGCAGCTCTGTGATAACGTTGCATGTCAATCAGCACCCTGCTTTTTTGTTGCATTTCATGCAGTGGCTCTGTGATTATGCTGCATTTCTGGCATGCAGGGATTATGTGATTGAACTGCATTTCACGTAAAACTTCTGCAATTGTAATATGAATGAATGTCAATCAGCACCCTGCTATTTTGTTGCATTTCCTGCTGTGGCTCTGTGATGATGTTGCATTAAATGCTGCAGCTCTCTGATTACATTGCATGTCAATCAGCACCCTGCTGTTTTGTTGCATTTCATGCAGTGGCTCTGTGATTATGCTGCGTTTCTGGCATGCAGGGATTATGTGATTGAACTGCATTTCACGTAAAACCTCTGCAATTCTAACATGTTGTACATCTTCGCATTGTGATGTGCACAGTGTTTCATAATGTGGTTCTGTGATACGATGACAATGTGATGATCAGAAGATTCCAGGCCATTTCATTGGTTCTAGAAAGCTGGGTGGGCTGAGAAACAATCCCTTGTGGGGGACCTGCTCTGCCCTAACCTTATCAGCCTTCGAGAGCCACTGGCCAGTTTGTTTCTGACACTCTGGCTTAAAATGTGATGTCATCGCACTGTTGCTCCACACATTCCACGTCACTACATGGTGAAGACTTGAAATGCACCCGAATTACAGGGCTGTTCTGTGAAGTGCAGTTGAATCAACTAGGGTGCACCCCACCTTTCACTCTGCCCCCCTTGCCTCCACCCAGGGGTGAAAGGGAAAGGCTAGCCATTAACCAGCATGATTTAGGACTCATGAAACCTACCTGAGAAATTCCGAGTTGCCAGCATTGTGGTCAGGATCGCCCCCTGGGTGAGAAAGAAATGAAAGAAATACCTGTTAGTAAAGGCAAGTTGCTGCGACTTGTTCAGTTCATAGGGCTCTGGAGAAGGACTCGTTTAGGGATACGAGGCATTAGAATGTAGGATGCCAGGACTGAGAGGTGGAGCCAAGTTGTTCTGACACTAGCATTACACCGCGGTGGCCATCTTGAGGAGGGCACTGATGGTGCTATGACATGGCTGTCAGCATGGCGGCCATGTTGCTGCTATGGACCCGCTCTGGCTTTTAAGCCAGCCACACTTTGTATTATAGCAGACTCACTTTGACTGGCCAGAGAGAACCTGCCAGGAAACGCCATTTCACATGTGTGTCTGCGGTCCCGGCCGTGTAGGCTGCATTCTCCTGCCTCACTGCATGAAGCGGTGTCAGGCATGGGAATCTGGACCCAGGCTACGCTCTTTCAGTGTCTTTGAATAATTGCAAGCGATCAACCTGCTTTTAAGCAGTTACAAAAAAAAACGTGGCCCAATTCATACGGATTATGGGGATTAAGATTTTGCACATGGGACGGAATTTTGATCCTGTGGAGAAGCGAGGAGATATCCCGCGCAGTGTGAAAAACCCTATGAGGAAACAGCACTCCAGAGTTTGCTCATTAAAGTGCTGGTATTAACTAAACCGGCACTATACCGGACTGGCAGACGACATGTTTGCCGGTGGGGCACCCATGTTACCTGCAGCAAAAAGCTGCAGATAAGGCAGGTGCCTTACTGGCAAAAAACGCCATCACTCCGGCACCCGTAATTCAGTGGTTATGCCGCTGGACCGAGTGCCAGGTACGGTAATAAGATTGTTAAGTATCCAGGCAGATTTATCGCCACGATACCGGCAAATTTATAACGAGGCCCAGTGACTGGTGTTCGCACACCATGTGGGCGATCCTTCAGGAATGGAGCAGCAACTGGAAAAGGTAGTTTTTTCAGTGTGTTTTTTCAGCATCCAAACCCCATCAAAATGTGGCTCTAAAACTGGAAGGTACGGTGACAAGATGTCCCCGTTTTGCCATATCTGGGACGGAATTAGAACTTCTGTCCTGGCGTTGTAGGATTTGTTTTTCTTTTAAATCCACTTCCGGTGTTGGGGTGAGCGTTGGTGACTACTAGGGTCCGATGAGCATGCAAGATTGCCTTCTTGACTTCAAGTTCTCTTCAAGTCCTCTCTTGTCAAGTCACCGGCTCTATTAGGATGTAGTAATAGAGGCTGTCACTAGAGGACGCTATGGTAACACAGTTTCCCCTTTTTAATCGCACTTACTTTAACGAGCATACTCGTCCTTGGCACTTAAGAGGTTAAGAACATTGTTTTGCAGGCATGTGTGGGACATAGTCTCATTTCATGTGTTCTTACGTTGCCCTTTTGGGGTGGGTGAAGGGGCGGCAGCACTCAGGACTAAAACACTGAACAGTTAATGTAGGCGGTAGAGGTGGCTGGCGGCATTTTCACATATTGAGGCCTCTTTTTATTTGTTCAGCAATTTTAATTAATCTTTGACTGAGGCATCTTTTTATTTAACACATTTCAGTTATTTTTGTAAATTTCAACATGAATTTGATATGACTTTTTTCAGTTAATATATTTGCATTGTTTTACTTTAAAAATGAATGCTGAATATGTTTTCATTAGACAAAAATGCTACATTTCAGTCCTTCTTTAATGTTGATGGATGCTGTCTTGTCTGTTATGGCGGGCTGGGGAGCCAAGAAGAGCTCTACAGGCAAGCCCTCTGCCTCGGTATTGCAAGGGCACGGCTCGCAATAATGCCTGCAGCCAGGAGTCATAGGTGGCATTTTGACTGGCGCACAGGCGGCTGTGCGCACCTTTTATTCACTTGATGACACGTCTCCAGGAGGGGTTTCAGTCATAACATCCCATACCGGGAGTATACAATAAAACAAAAAGCAGCACACGATGCATTAAACATTTGCATGGCTGCGGACAACGTTCTCTTGGACTGCGGCCAGTTTAAGCCCACGAGATGTGCGTGTTGCACAGTACCAAGGTCACTCACTGTCCACTAGGTTGGTGCGGACAAGGACCATAACTTTCAGCCCATTAGACAGGCTGGATCTCAGCATCAAGACATATCAGTGTCCATGGGGCATTGGGGGAAACACATTAAAGGGCAACACTTTTATTAGTTCACACACACAAGTCCTTTGACTGCATGCAGGCAAAGCCACGCCCATGTTACCAGGGGGCCACCTGTGCTCTGCGGTACCAGTCCTT